>NW_016107483.1:3294455-3353767 GCF_001604975.1 Cebus imitator | reverse complement strand
TTCTGCTCTCTCCAGGCAGTTAGGATATGCAACTAAGTCATAGAACGTCTGCCATAAAGTAGCCATTATATGTTAAAGATATATTACATTCCATTATTATATGAACTTTTATCTGTTTACCAGTCAATGACAGGAGCGTCATAAAGACAAGTAGTACAATTAATTGTCCAAGAGTGTTTTAAGCACTGGAAACATTAAGAATGCAATAATTGATTTTCCATCTTCTTTGAATTAATATGTTAACTCTAGTCAAACAGCAATTAAAGATGTTTGGTATTTTTGCTTTCAGTTATTTTTTTTTTTAGTATTTTAAATTCATAATTTCATTTTTTTTTTTTGCTAGAGATCAAGTTTTCCTTTATCTCATATGTCCACAATTCTTACAGTCTCTTCGTCTCTTTTAGAATAGTCAAATCTGATCCTTATGTTTCATGAGGCAATTGACAATTAAAACTTGTATTATGATACTACTGTAATTTCTACTATCAGCACAGAGGTGTACAGAGGAGTAAATTATTTCCCATGCATTATTTTCATCGTCATTATTTGACACCTATTGTTTTGTGCATCAGATATTTTAAATGGGAGAAAATGACAGCATGTAAAAGTAAACAAGTAGGTTTGGACTTCAGTGTTCTTTTCACTTTGTGTTGTTTGTTTTGTTCTGCTTAATTTAGCTGCTCTTTAGCTTGTAACTCTCAAAGTCAGTGGAAAGTCAAATTCAGAGAAGATCTAAATGATATGAACAGGTTTGACCAGCCACAGTGATATGAATAACTTTGATATCTATTTAGAATGTATGAGTTGGACCAGGATATGCAACATTAAGTTTTCAGCCTTATTCTTGATAGTTTTCAATAACAGGTTAAAATTCAGCAGAATATGTTGAAATTAAAATGAACACAGCATAAATTTAAAATGAAATAATTTCAAAGTTTGTATTTTAATTAGACAAAAGTCTTCTGATTTTTTTTAAGAGACAGAATATCACTATGTTACCTAGACTGGACTCAAACTCCTGAGCTCAAGCGATCCTCCTGCCCCAGCCTCCCAAAAAGCTAGGACCAAGGCTCACACCATACCCCCAGGCTTCTGCTATTTATTCCTCAGTCTGCCTAGCACTTTGCGTTTTTGGATTTTGTGAACTATTTTTAACTAATATATGCTACATGAAAGATGAAATATTGGCATGATCATTTAAATAATTTTTGCACTACAGTTCCTCTCTTGTATTAAAAGTAAAATTATCATCATAAAATTCGCTATCAAAAAAAATAGTGTTTGCCTAACATTTTAAATGTTACAGTCCCAAGCATAAAAATGCTAACACTTAAGTTGTTTAAAGCACTTTGCTACAGAATAATTTATCCAAAACAAGGTTTTTAAGTATAAAAACCATTAATTATGCTAGTAAAGCAAATGTGTGAAGGTAACCAAGAGAATTTATTTCCAAGTTTGTATTAAGTTATGCAGATATATAATACTTGTAAACTTATTTCTGAGGAAAAAAAAAAAACATAAGTACTTACTATCTTAAGAAAGGTTTTTGCCCTTTCACTGAGTGCACTTTTTTTTTTTTTTTTTTGACAAGTTTCACTTTATTACCCAGTCTGGAGTGCAGTGCTGCAATCTCAGCTCACTGCAACCTCCACCATCCAGGTTCAAGTGATTCTCCTGTCTCAACTTCACAAGTAGCTGGGATTACAGGCGCCCACCACCACACCCAGCTAATTTTTTGTTATTTTTAGTAGAGATAGGGTTTCACCATGTTGGACAGCCTGGTCTTGAACTCCCAACCTCAGCTGATCTGCCCACGTCAGCCTCCCGAAGTGCTGGGATTACAGGAGTGAGGCACCACACTTGACCTTTTTAAACAGAAAAATATAGATTATGTCTTTGTTATGAAACATTATTTATATCCAAACATTTAAAATCCATAGGATTTTTTGCTTTACAAGTTTAGCTCCTCCATTAGGCAATCATCTTCTTCAAGGCATAGAATCTCAGTTAACATATTTGACTTCATAACTATTCATAAGCATGGTGTTTAAATGAGTGAGTGAAAGAAAGAAGAATTTAGACTGGGTTCCTCAGAAATGTTGTATTTAAAGATTTTTACATATCAATATTTTCTCATGCTCTCAAAATGTATCAAAGAAAGTTAATAAGAATATCTGTTTCCCAGGGATAATTTAACAAATTTTACACCTGTGACAACATCCAGGTATGCAATTACAAATAAAATATTCTTGCATTTTTTAAAAATGTAGTTACTGTTTACCTGAGTTGTATGAACTATAGGTATCTGATGAATTTTGCCTTGAATGTGCATTTTCGCTTATTGTGTCACAGTAGTGAATCTCATCATCAGTAGTAATGATTTCCAACGTTTTTCAACATGTCCCAGGGGAAAGATATTTGGAGGTTATCTATTCCAACTGTCTTCAATATATAGACCAGGAAAGAAAGGACGAGGAGGTAAAACCCTGGAGTTGCCCTCATGGACACTTCAGAAACAGGCCTCCATGAGCACATATTGTGTCCTGTATTATATTCTTTGGCTTTTTATTACTTACTATTTCAACTGATACCCACAATATTATTATTTGATAAATTACACATTGGACATTTTCTCCAAAAAGCAACCTATCCCAGTAGTCAGCAAACTGTGAATCTTTGTAGAAACAGTTTTCTAATTTCTCTCTTATACTATGTTCTAAATAATGTGTATTCTATGAAGAGACAGACATTTTAGCTGTGCATAAGCAAGTTTGTTAGTAACCCTTGTGCAAAAACGAAGAGTGCACTTTAAAAAGACAAACTCTTTCTACTTCCAGCTGCTTGGATGTTGGACCTGAGAGGGGTTAGGGTGACAGTAAATGCCTCCTCAATAAAAGTGAAAGGAATGGGTTCCAGAATAAAATAACTCAACGGATAAAATAAAACATAGAAAATCCTTTCAGCTAGAAGATTAGTATCTCCTTATCTGAGAAAACAAGTCCAGTGGGAATCAGGTAAATGTACAAAGGAAAATTCTTTGGTCTTGTTTTAAGTTTAGTAATGAATAAGCCCAGTTTTGGGGGCTTTAGAGATTTTAAAACCTGAGTGCAAAGTGGGAAAAGAACAGAATGAATCCTCTGAGTGAAACTGAAGAGCCTGATCCTGTAAGAATATCAGTGTGTATGTGTGTGTGTGTGTTGAGAGTGTGTGTATGTGCCCAGTTTTACCAGAAACAGTGGCTAGAGATCAATGTCCAAAGTGAAGCCAAATTACATTTATTTAAATTTTAGCACTAAATGTGCATATGTCACAAGAATGCTGTGAATATATTAAATCATATTTTAATTTATGTTTTTATATAGAATATGTTCTTTTGAAATAAAGAAACAGGAATGATGATCTCCAAAGTAACCTGAAAAGACCGTTGAACTAGAAATCAAGAGCTATGGGACGCTAACCAAATCACTCAACCTCTAGAGTTTACCGTTTTATATTTGAAACATGAGAGCTGAAGTAAAACATACCTAAGCTCATTCCAAACTTAAATGTTTATATCCAAGCATCCAAAAGCTTGGGGCATTAGCAGGAGGAGGGTGGTGTTTTTACAAATAAACTGCAGTAAGGGAAAGTAGAAATCACTATGAGCTATTTTGATGTAAGATTTCTATAAGAATCAGCCAGGGCATCATTTTGGAAACATAATCCCTAATGTTATCGGTATCATGGTCCAAACAATATTGCAATTTATATCCTGGTAGGCTACTGTGGTCTGGTTGGGAATTTGATATGCTATTTAGCTTTCTCCAGTGACTGCATTTCGAAAATTAGGTATAGATACAATTAAATGCCATGTTTAACAGATTCAAGTGACATTATTGTTTTTAGCTTATGAAATATTATACATCATGCCTGTAATATAAATTTAATTATGATTTCCATCCAGGAGGGCAGTGATGGTCTGCATGACTTTAAAAGCGATGGTTTGTTAGCGACATCATATTTTACAGAAAAACATTGTGAAATGTGTGACAATAATAGTTACATCAAAAAGAAATTAAAACCAGTATATAAACAGGTTTCTGGTTTTAGGAAACAGCCTGGCACAATTAAAATCACACTGCTTCCTGAACACAGTTGAGATATTTAGGCAATATTAAAATTAAAATACTTTAACCATTTAACGTAGCACTCCAAAACTATAGTATTTAGCTTATTATGAAATAATGGGAGAATCTCCTTATATTAAAATTTCACAGAGTGCCAATATTCCTATAATCATGGTAATAGTTTAGAATATGCCCTCTCCACAAGAATCTAGGACAGTCTACAAGTAATAAACAAAAAAATAAAGCAATCTGGGCTCACTGCCCAGATTATCTCAAATATGTATAATGGAACAAAGAAAGAAAGAAAATAAATACTTATAAGCAAAACTCACTCCATGAAGGAGGAAAAAATGGAATAGTAATTGGTCAAAATTGTAGGAGAAAATAATTATAGGGTGCTCGTGAATCTCCTTTATAAGGAGCTATGTGTATCTAAGAATCTTTTTTTTTTTTTTCCGCTTTAGAATTCTTCAGAAGTCCTTTTGAGATAAATACAAAAGAAACAAAGGAAGCTACCTGTACATCCACCATTTTATGTGTAGGAGAAATACAACCCAAGGAAACTGCAACTGACGTAAAATGTGCAAATCTGCCTTAACCATGTTAATTGGAAAATCAGCATATTCCAATTAGAAATTCTACCTCTCAAAACAGACATTATGTAAAATGAATTACATTTTTATTGGTAAATAGCAACCTAGAATTCTTGTTTTACATTGCGAAAATTGCCTAAAATTGCTCTCTAATGTCCTATTGATGTGGCATGGCAGTTTATTGAACCACAAAACACTTTTGCTTTTCTTCAGTTTTAATTTTTTTAAATTTAATAAAATTTCGTTTTGTTTGAGCTTTACAAAGTTAAAGCTAAACAACCAGTCAGGCAAATAAACCAGTGTACCCTATGTATTCATTATTCAGCTCTCCTGGATTTTGTTGGATACTCACTTAACTACTAAAGATTTTTTGTTTTCCTATGTGATTAATACAATTAGTCTTTCATTCATCTATTTATTTGTTTTATAAAAACAGTTGAGTTTCTACTATATATATAATAGTATGCTAGGTATTGTATTAAAAATTATAAGAAAATCAAAAAATAGAAGACAGTAAAAATTAATAATGTAATGAGGGTTTACAAGCTCTAGATTCCAATATCCAATAAAAAAAATACAGATTTCCAAGGATTATACAAGAGTAAGCAGCCAATAAGTGCAAAGATTTAATTATATTAGAATTTTAAATGTAATTTTAAAACATTTTTATAACCTCAATAAGGCACTCAACTACTATATCACACATTAGGCCTTCCGAATACATACCTTCATACTTCAGTTGATGTAAACTACCCCTGTTTAAAAACACACCTCCACCCTAGGAAGGGACCAAGATTCGCTAAAGATTCTGGTTACTTTCTCAAACTGGAGATAGGTGGGAACACAGAAAAATATCCACCTGTAAGGATCATAAATGCTCTCTAAAACAGAACAATTTATTTAAGTTTACTTCCTAGTTTGCTAGGATAAAGGAGTAAAAGGTGGCATTTCCAGGCTCACCACAGAATCCAAACTTGTGCTTGTGATTTACACACAGCGTAATTCTTTCGATACTTGATTATTTCCACTGCATTGTTACGGAACTTGTTTCTAAACAGACCTGTTTTCCTAATTTTTTTAGGAAAGAAAGTGAGGATAGTATGAATGATACTGTAGTAACACCAGGAATAATGCATTCATAATAAGGATATTTCTAAGCTCTTTTGGGAAGTAATACAATTCCACTAAACGTTTGATTGATATTTTTTATCTGATACATTGTACGCTGGTGGCAGGAAGGAACTGACAAATATAGATGTCTTCAACTCAATAAAAATGCATTTGTCGCCAAGGCATCTATAAAGGTGCTTTTGCCTGTGCATTTTTGGAAACAACATTCCCTTTGATTGTATCACAACATAAAAATCTCTGGTGTGTGGAGGAAAACAGACGTTGGAATGAGAATTGTGACTGTTATCCACCATGTCTCATTTTGTCCACTGCAAACTTCAAAATAATATCCTTTTGAAACTAATGACATGTTTTGTTTCTTTCTGTTTTAGGTAAGCACATTAATCATTCCAGTATAATCAGACTGCATCAAGGTAAAACAAGAAAAAGTGGTGAAGTTATGTCTTATAGCAATGCTTGATATATAAATATATATGTGGTTTTGAAAAAAAATGTTTAAAAACAATGTTCTTTTAAAAAAATTTTTTCAGCTCTCATTACATTCACAGGGTATTTTTTTGTTAGACGGATGTGTTGCAGATGCTGAAGTTTGGAGTATATTGATCCCATCACCCAGGTAGTGAGCAGAGTGCCTAATAGGAAGTTTTACAACCCTTTCCACTCTTCCTCTCTCCCCACTCTAGTAGTACCCCATTGTCTATTGTTCCCATGTTTATGTCCATTTGTACCCAATATTTAGCTTCCAAGCTCCCACATGTAAGTGAGAATGGGCTATATTACTTTTCTATTCCTGCATTACTTTGCTTAGGATAATGGTCTCCAGCTGCAACCATGTTGCTGCAAAGGACATGATTTTGTTGTTTTTTAGGGCTAAACAGTATTCCATGGTGTATGTGAACCACATTTTCTTAATCCAACAGACTGTTGATTTCACATCTTTGTTACTGTGAGTAATGCCGCAATGACCAAAGTTCATTTTGTGTTTGTTTTGTAATGTCAGTAAACTCAAAATCTGAATCATAAGGAATTTTAAAAATATTTATTAACTGCTAATGTTATTAGAGGATTTATTAATTCTTTAAGAAATGCAAATTAGAATAAATTTTAAATGCAAAACTATTTTGTTAGCAAAGTGCAAATGTATATTTTGCATTAAAAATAAAGAAAGAAGTGATTTTCATATAAAAAAGATACATCATATACATATCGATTTTAAATAATAGTTCATAAAGGTCATACATACAATAGAAAAAATTGAGGGCTATTAATATTATTTATTCTGAAGATTAGTTATAAACATATGAGGAATAAAATCGGAGAAAAATGAATTAATCATTTCCCTAGGAAAAATATGGATTGTCTGTAAAATTTATAATATTGCTTTTCCTATACTAAATCAAATTCTATTTTAACATGCTATTTTTGCATACAGAACTTAGAGAAGAGGCCAAGTTTAATCATAGTTATGGGGAAACACACATTCCAATGCTTTCTAGAAATATGTGTAATATTTAAATTAATACATTATTGGAAATATTTGTTCTCCTTCCAAAATAGAAGATTGCTTATAATTCTTTTAAATTTAGCTTGCTTCTGTGATACTTAAGTTGGAGGCCAGGAGAATTCAAGTTTGTAGGTGCATATTCTGTACAGTATAGGCAGGCATTTTTAGAGATGCAAAACCAAAACTCCTTTTAGAACAGAGTCCTTAAGTTGATAGTTAAGGAACCTACATGGCTTTAGAATTTTGTACTCTTGGGCCCTGCAGTGCTGAAAGAGAAGGCAAAGACTCCTTTATCTCAAAAAAGGACAAAGTACTGTTAATTAAACAAGACCCATCATCTTTCATTTATAATGCTGTAACTGATATAGCAAGGCTGTCCTCTTTTCTCCATATCAACACTTGAACCCTATCTTTATAATTAGAGAAGTTAAATTTTCCTTTTATTTTTCAATAATTATACTGAAAGATATGGTACATTTTTCTGAATGTGATAATTTAATACTGATTTTAAATAAACTATATGATACCAATATGAATATAATACAGCAAAGCCTTTATAGCAGTGGATTGAGAAGAGGGATAAGGCTTGTTTGGCTATGGTTTTACCACCCTGAGCTTTCTTTTATAGCAAGTCACGGGCACTCTCAAAGGAAGTGCTTCTTGTTTTAACTAGGAACTAATATTTAATGAATTAATGAATTAAATGGAGCCCACTTTCTATTAGCATAAATAAATTTCTACAATGTGAGTAAGTATGAGAAGTATTCTAAATGTATTGCATTTTTGTGTTTCTCTGGAAAGATTTAGTAATATCTATATAGGTCAGTTTTGTAAATATATTTGAATGAATTTAACTCTGAAAATCATATTCCTTCATATCAAAGCATGTCTGTTATCTTGGTTCAGTGGCTCATATCTGTAATCACTGTACTTTGGGAGACTGAGATGGGAGGACTGCTTGAGGCCAGCATTTCAAGACCATCCTGAGAAACATGGCAAGACCTCGTATCAACAAAATATCAAAATATTAATCCAGCATGGTGGTGCGTGCCTATTGGCCCAGCTATTTGAGAGGCTGAGACAGGAGAATGGCTTGAGCCTGGGAGGTCGAGGCTGCAATGAGCTATGTTTCTGCCTCTACATTCTAGCCTGGGTAAGACTCTAGGTCCAGAGTGAGACCTGAACTGAAAAAACAAAAATTAAAACAAAAACAGAACAACAACAACAAAAATTTAAATGTATCTGTTAAAAAAAGTTCATAATTTTTGTCAATATGACCACTGTTTATAATAAATATAGATACGTTTAAAGAAATAAACACTCGGCCGGGCGCGGTGGCTCTTGCCTGTAATCCCAGCACTTTGGGAGGCCTAGGAGGGTGGATCACGAAGTCAAGATATCGAGACCATACTGGCCAACATGGTGAAACCCAGTCTCTACTAAAAAAAAAAAAAAAAATTAGCTGGGCAGGGGGGCACGCACCTGTAGTCCCAGCTACCTGGGAGGCTGAGGCAGGAGAATTGCTTGAACCCGGGAGTCGGAGGTTGCAGTGAGCCGAGATCTCGCCACTGCACTCCAGCCTGGCACCTGGTGATGGAGCAAGACTCTGTCTAAAAAAAAGAAAGAAAGAAAGAAAGAAAGAAAGAAAGAAAGAAAGAAAGAAAGAAAGAAAGAAAGAAAGAAAGAAAGGTTCAAAAACTACTCTATGACCTTAAAATATATTTAACTTTTATTCCATATTTATTAAAAACATGGAATTCAAGTAAAGAATCACTTATGTTCTTGATTTAATAAGTAATAAACAGAAAATTTTTGGTTTTAAACATTGGTTGATCAATATTATTTAAAAAATGTATTAACATAGTTATATTAAAACCGCAGACTTAGAAACATAATTTACTTTTATTTTGATGCTTATACATTATACCACATCTTGGGGTCCTTTGTAGTAAATGATCCATGAAACACCATGAAAGTGATAAATATATGTATAGGTGCTTTTACTGAAACAAATAAAAATGTAAAGCAAAGGAAATAAAAATCTCAACAGCAAAATATTCTTAATCATATTATACATCAGCTTATTTTATTGGCTTTTGTCATTTTCCTTTAAATAAAGAGTAGAACAAAGTTTTTTGGCATTAACTGTTAGTTGGATTCCAGCTAATTAATGCTTTCCTTAATATAAGCATTCTAGACTGCATAATATATGTTACTTGTCCGTTTGAGGCTATACTTTGAATGTAAACACCCAACAATGACATTATGAGTCTAAGATTGATAGTTATTTGATTTAGCAACATCTGTTGTTGTTTAATGTACTCCAAGCAGATGCTCTTGCTTGATATTCAGCATACAGTTTGGTTTACTCTTGTGATATATACCCTTACCAGGAGAATGCTATTGTTATTTGAATATAGAAATTAGTATTAACAATTGTTTATGTCTTTGGTCAAACAAATGTCTATTGACCGGGTCAGGCATCATTAACTTTTATAAGAATGGCAATGGGCAAACTCTTTGAGTCACTTACTTCCTACAATGACATAGATTTCTTTCATGTGTCAGAGTATCTAGAGTCATTTTTTTCAATTAGTAATTTTTTCTTTTAATGTTCTTGGAGTATTAATGAAAACACAACAATATAAATTATCAGAACGATGTTCTTTTCTATGTTTGTCATTGTATTTTAAACCTGCCACATCACACAAAGAATTGTTGTGAGAAAAATACCCAGAGACAGACACTACCGTTTATTTGATTCTCTATTCACGTTTTGTAATATGCTGCAAAACAATAAAAGCCGACATAATTGTAACTGATCACACTGTTTCATGGTTTATATGAGGACTCACGGGGATTTAAGATAAATACAAGAGTGATCATGCTGAGGATTAGAGAATTCTGATCAAGGTTTTACTGGGCAGAAAATATATTTGAAATATAAGCAAAAATCTGTTTGTCCTAGGAAGGATATAAAATATATATAATATCATAATAGGGATTACGTGTACTGTAATTCTAAGAAGATCTTGATGTCCTAGAATGGGATATGCATCTGATTCCCCTTTTCTGAGAAAGTCTCTCATTCAGTGTCAACAATTCAATGATATCTTGTGACCTTTTCTATGCAAATATGAACAATTTGAAGCTATCACAGTCTCTCATGCATTGCCCCTTAAAGGGACATTCTTAATTGTTTTTATAGTCTCAATTTTATTTTAACCTCCATTACCTACAATATCTTCTTTGAAGCTTGAAATTAACTTTTCTTTCTTCTCCACTTTATACCTTCCTATTTTGGTAAGCAATGACTTTACCTATCCACCAAAATTCTAGGGGGTTTTATCCAGCATAGACATGATTAATTCATTATGATAAAGTATATTTTATTACCATATTCTATTAATCACATTCATTGAAAGAGAAGCATGTCTTTCTTTTCTATGGGGACTATTCAACGATATACTGTCCTTCTGCATATAGAAGCAAAACTAATGGGCTATAATAATAGTTCATGAAGACTTTAGATATTTTCTTGGTAAATAGGCTGTTTCATACCATCTCACCTAATTCCTTGTTAATTCAATCGTTTTATAATTATCAGATAGGCATCTATTAAGTGGCTGACCTAGAAATCAAAGTTGTAACTTTAGTCTACTCACAATGATACTCTAAACACTCTAAACATAATGGTATCCCCCTTTAGGTGATAATTTGATAAAGAGAGTAAGATTAGTTAACAAAGATAACATCACCTTTTATATATGTATTTCTACCTAAGTGTTTCTTTGAAACAGGCTGAATATGCCATCCCTCCTTAGAGTTAAATGTATTGTTCTTTAAATATCTTCCTATTACTGAGTTATGAAGCAGGGACAATGCATATTTCCTTATTCTAAAAATAAAATCAGGCAATTTAGTCTTTGTGTTTGTGTAATTAGGCAATAGTGGCAGCCTTAATTTCTAAATTTTATTTATTTATTTTTATTTATTTGTATTTGTAGACAGAGTCTTGCTTTTGTTGCCCAGGCTGGAGTGCAGTGACACCATCTTGGCTCACTGCAACGTCCTCTTCCAGGGTTCAAGCAATTCTCCTGCCTCAGCCTCCAGATTAGGAGGGATTACAGGCACGTGCCACAACTCCTGGCTCATTTTTGTGCTTTCACTAGAGACAGGGTTTCACCAGGTTGGTCAGGCTGGTCTTGAACTCCTGACCTCATGATATGCTTGCCTCGGCCTCCCAAAGTGCTGGGATTACAGGTGTGAGCCACCGCACCCGGCCAGCAGCTTTAATATTTAAACCACACAAACTTATCCTCATTAAGGAAAGGAAACAAAGTGCAGCCGTAATAACAAGTGATTATGCATTTTAAAGTTTCAAATGGGCAATGAATGTGCATTTAGAATAAAATGTTGATAATATCATGATCATTTTAGTTTTTATGATTCAGTCCCCAAATATTTGAGGCTGTTATGTGAATAATCAATTCATGGTCAAATCTTGGCTCATGAAGTTGAAAGTTCTCTGAAAGCAGATACTGTGTTCCATTTTCCCTTGTGAGCTCTGTTTACTCGAATAGTGTTTGGCATGTTTTTAGGCATTTATGAATATTTCTGTTATTGTTAGTGATAGATTCCTTTGTTTGATTCTTTTATTGATAAAAACTCTATATTGGCTCCATGCCAGATTCCATGCAATAGAAACATAATGAAATTTCACAATTATTTCTTAAAAATTATCTGTCTCAAGATTCTCCTTAAAGTAAGGAAACATAAGTAAATTGGTAGGCAGGTAGGTAGACAGGTAGAAAAATAGATGGAAAATCATGACTTTCTTTAAAAATAATTGTTCAATATCATAGTATTTTCAATTATCGGAGACTTTAGAAGTACAACCATTAGTTTCATATAGTGGTCTTTTAAATAAGCAGTATATATTTAGTGTAGATTTTTTTCCCCAGAATCTGTGCCAAGTTTTTGAGATACAGAAGGGATGACGTGGATCATGTTCTCAATGTCACAATCTAATCATAGTTCTTTTATTTATAAAAAGAGATATAAGAAAGATGGTTCAACTGGGGCAAATAACTTCAAAATGGACAAAAATAATTTGTTTTTAAAATCATACTTCCAAAATTCTACCTTTGAACTACCTCTTTCAATGCTTTGACATTGGCAACAGAACAAATGCAAAGGTACAATAATAAATTAATTTGTTTAATACCATTTACAGTTTATATTTTACCCAAACCTTTTTACTTCCTTAATTTCTCCAACTGATGTCACAGAATATCTGTTTTCTATTGTTCTTTTGAAGACTTTGTTATTTATACACAATTATCTAAAAATATGTTAGTATTTAGACCACTATACCACTCTGGCTATTTTAAGTTTAAAAGAATAACCTTATAATTCTATAGAATCACAAATGGATTAATAATTACCTAGTTTCTTAGCTCAATCAAAAAACATATTATCATGTGATGGTTAGATATTTGTTTTAAAAATATCACATTTGAATTTTAATTTTACTCCATTTTATACATTAAATACTTCAAGAAAACTTACTGCAAAAAAGTATTGAGGCCACCATTACTTGTGGTTTAGCTTTAATAATCAAAGTTCTGAATCCGTTGCAAATGAATCTATTTTGTTGTTTTAGATCTCAGATTATTAAAGTACTAAGAAATTATGTTGAATTTACTCTAGGATTTACAGTCCTTGGTAATTTCTAAGCCAAGTGCTATTGTAAATGATAATATATATCAACTTATATATTTACTCTCAGCTGAAAACATGCCCTCTGTACCCCAACCTAAGTGAGTAAGTTGTATTATTTCAGGAAACTTGGGCTGTCAGTATTACTAGAACTATATCATTGTCATAATTTTAATAAGATGACAACCAAGACTGTATATGCTTAACTCTAAAGTTCACTTTTGTTATACTTTTAGTTTGTTCTTCTAGCTGCACAGTTATACAGGCAATATTGAAGATGCTTTCCAAACATTTCCCCCATTCATTTAATTAAAAATATCTAAAGACAACTAGAATAATAAAAGATTAATTAATTAGGAAGAAGCTTATCAAGTAGTTGCACCCCATTTTCAAATAGTGGGCAGATTAAAATTACACAAACAAATATCATTTCTTACTTATTATTTAATCTCTGGCTCAAGCACTGATTTAAGTTATTTACTGTTGTGGGGAGAGGGAATGGTAGTAGTGTGTGGCAAATATAGTGTTCATTTTTGTTCCTATTTGATAGCCCTCTTTTAATGAAAGCTTCGTAATGAGGTAGAAAGACAAATGCATGACTATAAGACACAATTCAGCTATATTTTCTTTTTGTGTGTGTGACAGTCTCTCTCTGTTGCCTAAGCTGGAGGGCAGTGGTGCAATCTCAGCTCCCTGCAATATCTGCTCTCCAGGTTCAAACAAGACTCCGGCCTGGGAACTACAGGTACACGCCACCACACCTGGCCAATTTTTACATTTTTAGTAGTGATGGTTTTTCGCCATGTTGACCAGGCTGGTCTTGAACTCTTGGCCTCTAGGGATCCTCCCACCTTGGTCTCCCAAGTGTTCTGAAACAAAGAATCAACTTTGGTTTCCAATAACGTGTTCTTTGTTTCTTTCTGACTTCAACAAAAGCATCTTTAACCTTCATATTCCTACCAACATTTCATTTAAATCAATCTAGGCTTTTTTTTTTTTTTTAAAGTAAATGCCTTAAAGTTCTTCCAACCATTACCTACTATTAAATTCCAAAGTTACTACGTTTATATTTGTTATATCAGCTCTGCACTTCCAGGTGACCATATCTATATTAGTTTCCTGTGGCTCTTGTAGCAAAATTCTTATTCTGTTAGCAGAAACATATTCTCTCACAGTTCTGGAGCCAGAAATCTTAAATTAATTTCTCCTGGGAAAAATTAGTGTTGGTGGGGCCACGCTTCCTCTGGAGTTTTAAGGGAGGAATCTGTTCCTTGCCCATTCCAGCTTCTGGGGACTGCTGGCATTCCTTGGCTGGTGATGGGTGCATCATTTCAATCTCTGCCACGATGGTCACATTGCCTCCTCCTCTTTTCATGGTCTCCGTCTTCCTCTCTCTCATTAAGGACATTGTAATGGCATTTAAGGCCTACCCAGATAATCTCAGATAATATCTTCATTTCAAAATCTTCTTGGCAAAGACACTTTTTTTCTTCCAAAATAATGTTTACAGGTTTCAGGAATTAAGATTGTACATGTTCATGGGACATTTTCCTAGCCTACTACCAGGACCATTTTAGAATTCTGCCTGCCATATTCCAGAAAATAAGAAAGCTGTACTATATTTTTCAGAGTACTTCAGGACTAGTAATATCTTTCTTACTAATTCCCTGTAATCATGGAATATAGTATAATGTAAATAATTTGAAAATATTTATAACATAGCATTACATAAATAGTCTAGTTTAGGCATAGCAGACCTTTGCCATTACTTTCATCTCTAATTCATTTCATGTCCCCATCCTGCTTGTTTGGAAATGATGAGTATGGGGGGAAGTAGCACAAGCACCCTGTTTTTGCCTTTCACGGACAACTATTTTAATAATAGATATTAGAATATAACATAAATATGTACTTAAGCAATATATTTTCCTGGAAGTGATACTTATTTTTTTTTTCTTTTTAATCTTATTTCTTCTGTAAAATCATTTTGGATTTTATTCTCAGTTAATTACTCAATTATATATTGTAGTAATCATAAATCAATATTTGTATTATATAATCTGGTTCTTCCACTAGTTTGGACTGTAAGCTAACGACTACAATGCAGTATAAAGACCGAAGTGACGTTGAGTTAGTTATAGAGTTAAACCCACAGCTGTGACGATTTTCTTTTGGAAGAAATAGTGAACACTGGCAAAGTCCCTGCCACTATTTTAAATATACCAATACAAGTTAGAGAAAGCAATCCTGTACAGTTATTTTTCTTCTTTATGCCCATCGAATTTGGAAGGAGATTGCATAGTGAGAAAAGGTTTCACTTCATTGAGTAAAAAGTGCAAAATAATTGCAAAACAGAATGTGTATTTTTATTAACAATTAATATTAATTTTCTCATTCATATGCTCTAAAATCTACCAACAGTACTATTGTCCCTGGAGACTTACATAAAATATTCGTATGTTTATTCATTTTAGTTTCCTATGCATGATATGCTTCTTATTGTTTATAATTGACTAAAGGACATTGTTATAGACATAAACTTCAACTCTTTCATTTGGAACTCAAAGTGAACAGCATCATTTGTGAATTATTTACAGATATAATTTCCAAAGATTCTCATAAAAGTCTCCTTTTAAAAAAAGGAGTTTACAGATTTTTATAAATTGTTTACTGAAAATTGTCATTATATCATAATATTTATCATATTTAGTATATAAGTAACACAAATATAAAGTACACTTTCTCACTGATCAAAATATTTTGATTTCTGCATACATATCTAAATATACTAATCATTTTAGTTCATGTGTACAATGCTAATTCTGTATTTTTATAACCAACTACTAAGAAGGAAAATTATATTTTAAGCACTTACCCTGTGCCCTGTACTGTGATACAGAAGCTTTATTTGCATTGTGTCAATGCATTCTTGCAATTAAATTTTTAGGAAGAAAAAATATTGCCAGTTTCCTATTTGATTGATAGCTGTAGGAAACTGACTATTTGGATGTTTATATAGATTCATCTTCTATTAGACAATCATCAGTCATCTCTAACTTATGTCAGAGAAAGAAAAGTACTACAAATTTGTATGTTTGTCTTTAAAAATATATTTAAAGGAATATGTTAATAAAAAAATGAAAGTAAACCTGAGCAAATTTGAACTAGGTATTTTTGGACATGCATGTTTTTGAGTGATAACTGATTTTAATTCCAAATCATTTCAGATTAAGGGGTGGATTGCATTGTTTTTCGTTGTGGTAAAGTTTTTGGAATGCCTTATGAATGTACTAAACTGCCATAATCAGGTTAGCTTGATTATTTCCAGTCTCCAGTGATAATTTATACTATTCTAGAAAACAAAATATGGTACAACATAACTTACCCACAAAAATGATTTTTGCCATGAAGAAACATGATACACTATCTGATTTCATAAGTTAACTCATAAAATTATTCAGTGATCTACTTTTCTTAATAAATTCTCCTTCAGCAAAGTAAAAAATGAAAGCAATTGTTTAGAAACAGCCAGTGTAAATCCACTTTTCCTCAAAAGTGAGACTCTAGGAATAAAGTGGCTATTTTAGAACAGATTTCTGTGATTGTCTGCATTCTCAGCTTAGCTTTGGATGTGCCACAGTCATATATTTTTATTATTTTTCTTGATTTTAGGAAAATCCATTATATAACTGAATAACTGGCCTCTTTTTGAGGAATTAGGCTTTTCCCCAGAAGAATTACATATCCATGTATGAAAGCTTCATGGATCTTAGCTAACTATATTTATTTTTTTTTACACTCAGTGCTATTAGCTACTTATGGCTATACGCTTACTGATGTCATTTGCATTTAAGTGAGATGATTTAGGTCACTCTTTTATGTTTGCATCTTTGTTTACTGAAACAGCATTCTTTAGGGTTTGTTTGCTTTAATGATTGTAAGCATGAGATTCTCCCTGACAGCAATTCTTTTCTGTAAATGAATATTTTGAAAATGAAAAGTAATTAAACATTAACAAAAGTAAGCAAAATGGATTGTTAAAGCTCCTTAATTATTATTTAAGACACAATGGGTATTTAAGATAACCAATCTTCTGCAGAAAATTTAAAACCCTGTAGCTAATTTACATATTCAGTGAGTTCATTAAATTCATTCACATTTGACAGGTGAGGGAATTGAGGCAGAGAATTTAAGAGATTTATGGAAGTTCACTCAGAAAATCAGTGAAAGAGTAAAAAATCACATAGAACGCTCTTTTTGTGTATTCTTGTGTCGTGATACTCTGTAGCTGAAAATGAATACTGCACTGAGTCACACTGAGTCTGCTCTCTCCCTCAGAAATGAGAGTCCAGAGTGGTGCAAGTCGCTTTTCCAGGGCATTCTAGCTAGCAAATGTTCTTCACAGGTCTCTGAGGGAATGCTTACAGGTTTGGAGAAATAACATTCTAATGTCAAAGACAGTATTAATTTTTGTTTCCTTTGTATTTTTGTAGATGTCTTATCTATTTCAGCCTACTAATCTCTTCTCACTTCACTATTCTGTTCATTCATTCAGGTTTTACTTTCTGTTAGGTGATAGGCAGTACACACCAGGATATCACTCACCCCCTTGCCTGTTTCTCTTCCGTTTAGTTCTCTCTGTCACCTTGCCCAGTTATACATTACTAATACATTAATGATTAACACTAATTTGAAAATAACCTAAAAATACTTCAAAAATTATTTTCCATTTTCTGATACTAATTCATCTTCCTTTTTCTGTTCTATTTGAAGCCAGTTAATTAAATCATGTTTATGAAAATGCTTCATGATGTTCATCCCACAAAGTAGATACAACATAAATGACAATTTCTGCCATTCCTTTATAGTATAGAGGTAATTCCATTAAATAAAGATCAGAAACTTATTTTAAACTACTAAACAAGTCTGGACAATGTAGTTCCAGAGAAATGGGTTCATAGACCACATATATTAACTGCTATTGGATCTCATTCTGGTTCTCTGTTCTGTTCCACCAAGGAATCAGAAAGCTTGTGAGTTTGCCGCCTGTCGTAAGAGCAATGAACATACTCATTTACTGACTTCTCAAGTCTAAAATAGGAAGGGAGAGAGTGTCAAGAAATACAGATTTGAGGAATTTGGGTTTAGAGAGGGACAGAAGGACACAGGGCTGATAGCCCCTAGATCCCAAGCATCAGGAACCCTTGGAGAGAGAGAAGAGAGGTCACAGGTAACACCATGTTTAGGGATTTAATAGGAGAAATGAAAAAAAAATGTTATATCATAGCCCAGCCACTACCAAGAAACAAGACCACATTATTTGTATCCTGCTTTTCCCAGGAAACCGGGAATATTGAGGAAAGAGCAATAAATATTTCTTTTGATCAGACCTCCGCAAATTTGCTAGGTTAAATTCTCATTAATGTCCATATACTGCCTACAAGCTGTAAGCTACTTGAGGGTAACATGGGGCCCACACATCTGATCTACTTCTTGAACTAAAGCAGAGCATCTTGGCAATAGAAGGCCTCCATTATATGGTGAATTAATAAGTGACAAAACACATTTCTGTTTCCAATCTAACCAGAGATAAAGGAAGGAAGGCTGGACCACGGAAGTCTGAGTCAGGTGTGTCTAGATTGGATTCCCAGAGTCATCATTTGTGCATAAGCTAGGGCATGATATATGAATTATGTATCTCTTTATTTGTAAAAAGTGTTAATAAACATAAATCAAGGCAATTTAAACATTAAAATATAATTATATAGATAAAGGGTTTAAGTATATGTTAAGCAATCAATAAAATGATAACTGAAAATGTTTGGGTGTGTACAGGCAGGTTCACGCACATTTACATTGGCAAGGAAAAGGAGCCTTTGGGCCGGGAGCGGTAGATCACATCTGTAATCCCAGCACTTGGGAGGCTGAGGCGGGTGAATCGTCTGAGGTCGGGAGTTCGGACCTAACCTGACCAACATGGTGAAACCCCGTCTCTAGTAAAAACACAAAAAAAATAGCTGGACGTGGTGGCCGGCGCCTGTAATCCCAGCTACTCGGGAGGCTGAGGCAGGAGAATCACTTGACCCCAGGAGGCGGAGTTTGCAGTGAGCCGAGAGAAAGAAAGAGAGGACTGCTTTTCCAAAATATGTATCTAATTGCTTGCTTATCTGAAATTTTTTCTATAGCTTCAATGACAACAATCTTCAGTAAAGAAAGAAAATAATGATAACATACAGTGTAGTGAGTCTCGTTCATTATATAAGAAACTGATTTTTTATCTTCTTTTTTACTTTATATTTACTGATTTTATTATTTTTTTCCACTTTTTTTACTGCAATACTTTATTAAAGTATAGAAGGATATGGAGGTCTGTAATGAAGCAGGTATATCCATAGAGAGGAAAAATTGAATACATGGATGAAACAGTTGTGTTGATCTATTTTAAATAAACAGAAAATAAGTAGTGATGCATTTGTACACTGCAGCCCAACAAAACAATTAAACTGATCATTTAGTGCTTGGCTAAATCAGAGATAAATTTAAAATATTGTTAATTATTTAGGTACAGACCTTATAAATGCCAAGATGTACATATGCTTCCAGGTTATAAGAAAATCACCCAACACTATGAAGATCATCCATAAGGAGCTCCACCTGTAATCAAACTAGAAGTGTCTTGCCTTTGTGAGTTACAGTCCCCAAAATAAGTTGACTAGAAGGTGATGGATTTTATGAACCTTCCCAAAGAGGCAGCTCTTTATTTCATTAATTATCTTTGTTCTCCTGTTTTATATTTTATTAATTTCCACACTGATCTTTATTATTCCTCCTATTTATTTTGTGTGTAATTTTTTCTTATTTTTCCAGTTTCTTAATATGAATGACATCATTGGCTTGAGAACTTTCTTATGTTTTAACGTAGTTACCCAGTGCAATAAATCCATTCCTAAGTACTGGCATTTTACCCATTGTGATATCTTGTTTTTCATTTTTATTTAGTTATTTTTATGTATGCTATTTAATTTTCAATAGTTGTATATACCAAAAATCTTTCATAGTTCAAATAATATATTTATATGACTTGAATCCTTTTAAATTCATTAAAATTTGTTGTATGGCTTAGTATATGTTCTATCTTGATAAATGCTTTGCAGCTGCTTGGGAAAACATGTGTAATCTACTGTTGTTGGATGGCATGTTCCAAACATTTTGATTAAGTCAGTTGATAAGATGGCTCAAGTCACTATATATTTATTGTTATTATCTTAATTTGTTCTGTCAATTATTAGCAAGGGAGTTTTAAATTTTCCGACTATGATTATGGATTTGTCTATTCCTCCTTAGAATTCTATTAGTTTTTGCCTTACCTATTTGAACTTACAGTCAATACACATGCCCAAAATTACTTGTGTAAATGTTTAGTATTTTTATGTCCTCCTGGATGAACTGATACCTGTACTATTATGAAATTATATTCTTCATTAATGGTAATACTTATTGTTCTGAAGTAGATTTTTCCTGATATTAATAAGGTTACTTCCTGTTTCTTCCTTTAGGAGGGGAACATCACACAGCAGAACCTGTGTGGGGTGGGGGTTAGGGGAGGGATAGCATTAGGAGAAATACCTAATGTAGATGAAGGGTTGATGGGTGCAGCAAACCACGATGACCCGTGTATGCCTATGTAGCAAACCTTCAGGTTCTGCACATGTATCCCAGAACTTAAAGTATAATTTTTAAAAATGTTTTAATTTTAAAATTATTTTTAGGTTTAGAGAAAAATTTCAAAGATTGAGTGGAGAGTCCTCATGTATGTCACACAATTTCTTCTATTATTCACATCTACCATTAATTTGTCACATCTCTTACAATTAATAAACCAATCATGCTAGGCTATTTTTAACTAAAGCCCATACTTTATTCAGATCCTTAGTTTTAACCTAATGCCATTTTTCTGATCCAGAATCCCAACCAAGATGCTAACATTATATTTATAGTCATGTGGCCTCAGGTTATTCTTGGTTGTGACTATTTCCAGCTTTCTTCTATTAGTGGTAGTGTGCTGTGTCTTATTTTATCCTATTTGTGTCTTTATATGAAGTATGTTTCTTGTAGGAAGCATATAGTTAGGTCATGCTTTTTTTATGAATGTGATAATCATTGTCTTTTAACTAGGACAATCTTTGCTTTTTAATCATTCCTATGTAACATGATCATTTATTTGGTTAAGTTTATCATCTTCCTACTTTGATCTACAATTTAATTTATTGTGTGTTCCCATTTTCTTCTTTTCTGCATTCTTTTGGATTTGATATGTTATGACTCTTTTTTTAAATCACTTTTTGGGTTATCATTGAAGATCTTTTAAAGTATTTTGATATTTGTGGTAGGATTTATAGTTTACAACTTTATCACACTGTATATTCAATTGATATTATGCCACGTAAAGGAAAAGAACCCTAATCTCATAATTCTCCCTTTCTCCTAATGTTTGTGCCCTTATTGCCATTCATTTTACCTTTACATAGTTATAAACCTTACACTGTATTATCATTTTTATTTACAAAAATCAATGATCATGTCACTGCACTCTAGCCTTGTCTCTCTTGTCTTTCTGACACAACAACCGTAGCCTCCTCACGAGTCAGCCAGGCCTCTCTTGGAGTTCCCATTCCTCTAGTGGAACTTGAAAATTATCTCAATATAGTAAATTGGAAAATTTTATAGCTCATCTCATTTGTCTTTGATCTTTCAAGGCTCACTGTCTTTTATTTCCTGATAACAAGTGTTTTGCAAGCTGACATTTCATGTATTTTGTCTGTTTCAGTGGGAGGGTAAATCTGGTCCTTTTTATTACATTTTGGCCTTCTAAAATAAATTAAGAGGGGAGCACTACTCATTTGGGTCTATTGGGGGGAAATAGGGGAGGGTCAGTGGGGGATGGGGAGTTGGGGAGAGATAGCATGGGGAGAAATGCCAGATATAGGTGATGGGGAGGAAGGCAGCAAATCACCCTGCCACGTACATACCTATGCAACAATCTTGCATGTTTTTCACATGTACCTCAAAACCTAAAATGTAATAAAATAAATTTAAAAAATAATTAAAAGCAGAGTAGTTCTCTATGTAGTGATTTTTTGCAAGTGGTCTAACAGGAATTTAAACCTCATGTGGAGATACCAAATGTACACACACAGAGTTATGTAGCTTCTCAAATCCCAAGCCTCCTTGTACTAGGAATTATGGAAGTAGATTTAAAACAAAACAAAAGCTTAATACTACGTAAGAATGAACTATAATAGGAAGAACACTGGATTTGCATCAGATGAACCAAATTAAAATCCAAAATGTATGCCTATGACTCTGAACAAATAATACAGCCCATTAAAATCTCATTTTTTATATACACACAAAAACTGAATTAATAATTCCAAGCTTACAAGTTTATCTTGAAGATCAAAAATGAAACACACTCTGTAGCTCACACTAGATCCTAAAATGCTTTATTCTCTACCAAAATGGGTTAGATTTCATATCAACTTGCATGAACCTGAATGCCTAATATGTGCAAGGTACCCTCACGTGTTATAATTTACCTTATCAAAACTAAAAATACAACTATTATCCCCATTTTATAGCTAAGGAAACCGAACCTCCAAAAATACGTAATTATGGCTGAATTTACAAAATGAGTAAGAACTTGTTTAGGATTTGAACACAATTCAGTTGTAATCCATGCTTTTTTTAATTCTTCTTTCTGCAGAGGTTAAGACTCTTTTTCATAAAATAATTTAAATTCATATTTTAGTTTTAGAAATATGGATGAAACACCAGATTTTCTTTATAGACCCTTGCTATTTTGTGTGCCAGTTACATCTACAGTTCTGTAGAGGCCAGGAACAGTGTCTTACACCTGTAACCCCAGCTCTGCGGGAGGCCAATAAAGTAGGAAAGCTTGGAGCCAGACATTTGAGACCAGACTGGACATCTTTGGAGATATGGTCTTTACAAAATATTTAAAAATGAACTGGGTGAGGCGGCACCATGTCTGTAGTTCCACCTACTCAGGAGGCCCAGGAGAGAGGCTTATTAGAGCTCAGGAGTTGGAGAGCTGAAGCATACAGTGACCTATGATCATGTCTCTGCACTCTAGCCTGGGTGACAGAGCAACACCTTTTCTCAAAAACAAAGAAAGAAAAAACTTACTTGGAGTCTGTAGTTATGTAATATTACTTCTACAAACACTACAATGTGGCAAATACTCAAAATGAATCTCTGAGTAAGTAGAATTCATTTTATACACACAATATGTGTGCCAAAAAATCATTATTTTCCTTAAGATACTGTTTTTGACAATGATATCTCAAAAGATTCTTAGTAATAACATGAAAAAAAAATGAAAATTCACACCCATAAGAAAACAGCTACCAGTTTTTTAGTTTCTGATTCAGCATGTTTTAGTTATTCTTTATGACTTAACATGAATTTCGATTATGCATAATACAAATTGACAATGTCTGAAAAGCAGAATTTCAGAAGCCTGGCAAATGTCATACCTACTCTAAAAAGCACATTCTGTTATTTTATGTTAATATTTTAAAATGCTTTGCATTAACGGCACTCTGAATCATTATAATGAGGATTACATTTTTTCTCCAAAGAGTAGTATTTTATGCTCTTTCATTATGACCTTTCTGTTTGTCTATTTTGAGTTCAGACTACCTTCCTTTCTGTCAAGTATTATTTAGTAAAAATGTTTTAACAATGCATTGCTTACATATGATGTTTAAGACAGGATTTTTCAGTCTGACACTGTGTCTTCCATCTGCACTTGGAGACACAGACCACTTTTGCCAAAATCTCACAAGCACAGAAATCACCTTTCAAGTTTATATATTTTCCCACTAACCAAGCTCTCAGGGATCTATCTTGTTGCTTTTTCATGTTTCTCCCCTCAGGAACCTCTACTGTCACCTTCCTTTTGTCATTTTCACAGACAGCCTGAGTGCCACACATCAGTTTGCTGCTCTGCTTACCTATGTGGCTTTCTGAGGGAAAAATCCTACAGTAGCTTAGTTCTAGAGTAACAATGGCAAAAACATCAACACACACACACACACACACACACACACACACACACACACACACGTAAAATCTTATTGCTTTCTCTTTATAGCTTAGTAGCTATGACTTCAGAATGTGAAGTTAGCTTCCTGGCTTCAAATCCTAGCTCTTTTAGGAAATAACTGTGTGACACTTGGCAATATTGTTTAACCTCTTTGTGTTCCAGTCTTCTTATGAATTAAATGAAAGCAGTTAATGTACTTATTTTTCAGTGCACATTATGGCATAAGCATAGCCCTCTTCTAACCATAACTACACTGGTAAGTCTGGTATGTAATATTTAGCAGATAAAATTTAGCTATGACTACTGCTGCAGATGATGCTAATACTGTTCCTATTGCAGTGACTAGTACTACCATAGTGTACAAATAAGCATTCATTTGGGCAAAAGCATACCAGAGGCAAAATGTTGACACTGGTGTCTCAATTTTATGTATTTCTCCTACACTGATTCCAGATTTAGAGTAACTACTACTGTTATTTATTTCTTTATTATCCAAAATCTTCTCTCAGAAAAAACAATGAAACAAACAAAAAAGCAATCTCTTTAACCATGATCGTAAATATTATTTACTTTCAAAATATTTCTCTATTTCTTTTTCTTTTTGAGGTAAAGTTTTGCTCTTGTTGCCCAGGCTGGAGAGCAATGGCGCGATCTCGGCTCACTGCAACCTCTGCTTTCCGGGTTCAAGGGATTCTCCTGCCTCAGCCTCCCGAAGAGCTGGGATTACAGGCATGTGCCACCATGCCTTGCTATTTTTGTATTTTTAGTAGAGACAGGGTTTCTCCATGTTGGTCAGTCTGGTCTCGAACTCCTGACCTCAGGTAGGTGATCTGCCTGCCTCAGCCTCCCAAAGTGCTGGGATTACAGGCGTGAGCCACCATGCCTGGCCTAAATTATTTTTAAGAGTTAGAAAACTTTACATATATCACTTTATTTAGTAGTGTAACCACTTTGTTAGAAAAGGATTATTAGAACATTTTATAAACGAAGAAATTAAAGTTCAGAAAAAAAAATGGAATTATATGGTCAAGGTCATATATAAAATGAGTTCATATTGAGAGTTAAGCCCAGTCTTTGCTGCCTTCTGAGATAAAGAGATGAAATCTTAAGTCTAAACCTAGAATCTCTGATTGAGTCACACTCTATACCTGGCTGACTGGAAAGGTATTTTGAGCACTAGCACTGGGTCTTTGCTAAGTACACCCACAGTTGCCTCTTAAAGTTGACAACTTCATGCTCATGTGGCTTTCCTAAGCTTGAAGAAATAATTAAGCGTAGGTAAGGTGGCATTTGGATATATACACTACTCATTTTGAGCCAGAGCAGAAATAGCTGCCAGATTTGTCTTGTACCCACCGATTCCTTCTGCCAATGATTTAATGAATTCCCAGCATATGAAAGACCTTGTTGCTCTTTTAGTATACTCATTATATGTGAGACCATAATTGCTAGAAGAGTTACACTTTAAAACCGCAAGTTTTGTGGTCTCTGATCATCTTGGCGCTCTCTCTGAAACTCTTCGATGATGACATATTGCAGTAAAATTAAAGATTGGTCTACCTTGTCTCTGACCTGCGACTGCCACCACTGAAGCATCCTGTAGAGCCCACCCACTTAGTCACTGTCTGCTCTATGCATTTACCTTCTCTCAGCATTTGGGACGTATTTCCATTCTCAGAGCCTCTGGGTGCAGGTTTTTCCTTCCACGTATGATACTCAGGCTTACTCTCCTGGTTAATTCATCTTCAGGTACCTGCTCCAATGTTATTTTCTAGAGAAGCTCTTTCTGAATTTCAATATCTTATAAATTAAATCCCTCTCTTTTTCTTTCTGTTAACAACTTACTTTTTTCCTTCACAGCACTCATCTATGTCATAGTTTTTATTCCACCTGTAAATGCCAATGAGGTGGCGACGTGGTTAGGCTTTGTGTCCCAACTCACATCTCATCTTGAATTGTAATCTCCATGTGTCAAGGGAGAGACTTGGCGTGAGGTTACTGATCATGGAAACAGTGTCCCCATGCTGTTCTCGTGATAGTGAGTGAGTTCTCATGAGATTTGATGGTTTTATAAGTGCCTGACCGTTCCTTCTTCACACACCCGCCTGCTCTGTAATGACTGCTGCCCCATAAGACATGTCTCTTCCTCTTCTGCCAAGGTTGTAAACTTCCAGTTGCCGCCTCATGTAGAACTGTGAGTCAATTAGACCCCTTTTCTTTATAAGTTACCCAGTCTCGGGTAGTATTTTTAATAGCAGTGTGAGAATGGACTAATACAGGTAGGGACCATGCCTTTGTTTACCATCAAAATCTTAGCATCTAGCCAAGTGTGGCACATAGAAGGCACCTAATAAATTCATATTGGTAGGTAAAAGCATGAATAAAAGAAAAGATACTGTCTTAGCAATTAAAATTATGTGGTCTTCAAAATCAAATGGTATATATAAAATACACACACACATGCGCGCGCGCGCACACACAGAAATTCATTATTGTGGGACCTCAGAAGGGTTTCTTAATATTCCCAAGACTCAGATTTCTTATCTGTAACATGAGCTTTAAAATATCCTCTTCATCAGAATATTTTGAAAATTGTGTATGAAAGCTTCTACTCAGTATCTGTTGTTTACCTTCTCTTCCCACCCACGACTTGGCATTTATTTTTACCTGTGAACTCGATTCACTGAACATCCTTCTACTAAAATCATAAATGCCATATAAGAGATATTTTACAGCTCTTTCATTTTTTTAGATTATTATTTTGATTCCTTTCTTTTTCCCCCCTTACAAGTTCATAACTAAGTTTATCATTAATTTTTTTTATTTCATTAATTTGGAGAATAATTATAAGAGCTTTCACTCACCTCTGAAAATGAGAAACTTCTTTGGGTTGAGATGATGGCTGTTTCTGTTTTAAGCAGTTTATTTTTTGACAGTATGAACAGTGATAAACTATTTGGAGATGTCAGTGTCTGTAGTCTGAGGATGACTTACCAGTTTAAAAGTATAAAGGCATAAGCCAAAGAGATTAAAGAAGTGTAAAACAACACATATTAATGTTGAATTTTACTCATACAGATATTTTTATTTTACACGATTCTACTAACACGCAGAGGATGTTCACCAACCTTCTTCCTGTGTTTATTTCTGATTCTCTGGTTTTTCCAGTTTGATTCTCTTCCCTCTCCTCCTAAATGTTACAGCCAATGATTAAAGTATTTAGAAAAATACCCATCCTTTTATGGAAAGTTATTTTCCCGCATTCTAAAAATATATTCATGATCTATAAAAAATGAAATAAATATAGAGAAATAAAAAAGTATATTAAATGAAGCAAAATAGGCTTTCTTCATAAATCCATCTGTAGTTTCTTGTGATGATTCCCATTTCAATGGTTTTTAAATGGTACATGATTATGTTTTAATATTTAAGAAATCAAACAATAAAAATAGTTACCTATGCAGGAAATGTTTTGCTGTCAATATTGAGGAAACTATGGGTAGTATTTTTCCTCCTCAAACTGAAGTAATTCAAAGTAGTAGTTATTGTTGGCTTGAAATTTATGAAATTCAGAAAAGCCCTATCTTTTTTTTTCTTTTTTTTTTTTTTTTTTTTTTGAAACAGAGTCTCACTCTGTCATCAGGTGCCAGGCTTGAGTGCAGTGGCGCGATCTCTGCTCACAGCAACCTTCACCTCCCGGGTTCAAATAATTCTCCTGCCTCAGCCTCCTGAGTAGCTGGGATTACAGGCACGCACCACCATGCCCAGCTAATGTTTTGTATTTTTAGTAGAGACGGGGTTTCACCATGTTGACCAGGATTGTCTCGATCTCTTGACCTTGTGATCCACCTGCCTCGGCCTCCCAAAGTGCTGGGATTACAGGCTTGAGCCCAGATGAAAAGCCCTATCTTTTTAAGCACATGTATGGAACTTCTGTCCCTTGAAGCAAAATTTTTATCTTTTGTTCTTCCTTTAAATTTTAAGTGTATTTCACAGACTAACTGCCTTTTAAATAAATACCCCAGTAGAATATATCACTATTTATGAGCTATAGCCCTTTACTAGTTTGTTCCACTCCAGTTATTTAACACTCATAATGCAAACATTTCTCAACAATCCTAAAAATAGAAACAACATGTTTAGTGGCAAATGGCAGGAGAAATTATATTTCATTGGCTCTTCTAGCAATATTGTCACCAACAATCCCATTACTGTGTATATACCCAAAGGAATATAAATCATTCTATTAAAAGACACATGCATGCATATGTTCATTTCAGTGCCTCATAATAGCAAAGACATGAAATCAACATAAACGTCCATTAATAATAGCCTGGATAAAGAAAATGTGGTACATATATATATCATGGAATACTATGCAACTGCAAAAAAATGAGATCATGTCTTTTACAGGGAAATGGTTGGAGCTGGAAGCCATTACCCTTAGCAAACGAATGCAGGAACAAAAAACCAAACACCATATGTTATTTCTTCTAAGTGGGAACTAGATGATGAGGAGACATTGCCACATAAAGGGGAACAATACACACAGGGACTCTTGGAGGATGGAAGGTGGGAGGAGGTAGGTGATCAGGAAAAACAACTAATAAGTACTATGCTAAATACCTGAGTGCTGAAATAATCTGTAGCATAAACCCCCATGACACAAGTTTACCTATGTAACAAACCTGCACATCTATCAATAAACTCAAAATAAAAGTTAAATAGCAACATGAAAATCTCACTGAAGTTGCTTCTTTGTATGTTGGCCATATCTGAATGAATCACCTAGGTAACTGGTCTAAGTAATTTCCTTTATAAGCAAATTATATATTTTCCATTCTATGGTGTCAAACATAAGAATAGAGGTAGTCTTTTTTGAGGCGGGAATCTATACCACACCAGGTGATATTGATAACTGATTAATATGTGAAACTATTATACATACTTTAAAATGTCCAATATTGATACCTAATATTGAAACCAATTTTTAAAATAGTTCTGAGGTGGCAAAAGTGTGATTATAGCAGAACACCGATTTTCTGAGATTTTACCGAAATTTAGAAAATTAATGAAAATTTGGCTCATATAAACTTTATTCAAATGCCAAGTGTCATGAGTCAAGACGTCATATAATTTCTCTTAAAAGGATTCAAAAATCTTTTTTTTCAAACGGAGTCATGGTGACTGTCCCAAGTATTTTTCTCCTAAAGTAAGTAAAGCCCTGTGAATCTAGACAGAAACAGAATGAAAAGGGCATGAAGGGGATTATTACAGTGGAAAGTTATTAGCTATCATCAAGGGCCAGCTTAGAGACAGAACAGGAAGCAGAAGGTGAGTTTGATCTTTAGCCAGATCAGAAGCCACGCACCATGGAGGCCATCTGGATGCCGGAAGATCGTTTAAATTCTGGTCAATGCTTAATTTGGAGTAAGTCTTTAAATTCTAGGGCAAGAGTAAGCCTTTCTACAGACAAGCTATTTTACATATTCTACAGAATATTTTACTACTGTAAAATATTCTAAACTTATCATTTAGAAATGCCATTGTCAAAGAAGCTAAGATGCAAAATGACATATTATGGTGCAGCCCTAGCAAATCTGAAATCTGCATATTTACTCAGATGTGTAGATATGTTGATATTTTTCTTTTCATATTCTTTATAAAAAGTTCACCGTCCACTTAGGAAAATACTGATTTTTTTTTAGTTTAAACAGCATTTGTTGAAATTTGTGATGTCTGATGTATTTAAAGCAATTCATTTCTTAGAATGTTAATGTTTCCCACAACTCTTGCCATTTACTTATTGTTGTCACATAAAACCATCTAAGACAGCACTGTTCAACAAAATAGCTACTGACCAGACGTAGTTATTTAAAGCATAATGTCACATAGTTCAAACAAAACATATTAAATAGCCACCTCCTCAGTTACACTAGCCATATTTCAAGTCCTCTTTAGTCACAAGTAGACATCAACTATTTCCATCATCAGAGGAAGGTCTAAAGGACAGCCCTATTCTAGAGATGATGTTGGTAAGTTATGGCCCATTGTCCAAATCTAGCCCACTGCCTATTATTATGAATAAAGATTTATTGCAACACAGTCGCACTCTTTTGTTCAGTGTTATCTAGGACTGCTTTGCTACAATGGCAGAGTTGAGTACTTGTAAAGTATGTCTCCCACAACATCTAAAATATTTACTTTCTGGCCCTTTGCAAAAGACGTCTGCTGGTCCCATAGCTAGACCATTGTCTGAAGTGTATTTTGAAGAGCTATTAACTTGAATAGCTCTTGACCTTTGTTTCCCAGTCTTTTAATTTTCATGTAATTTATGTTTTGCGTCAATTTGTTTCAAGGTCTCTGTCTTCTATCTCAAGTTCTCTTTGCAGCGTGCTAGCCTTAAGTGCTTTTCAGATCCAGGTAAGAAAATGACTGCAAGGAGTAGCTACTTTTGTTATTTATGTCAAATAGAAGTCACAAATTCTCTAGATTTAGGAAATGCTGAGCATTACAGTGGATAGGCCTGACATTACAGCCACAAAATGTATCAAAAGTCAGTTTGGAATTGGAAATATTTACGTGCTCTTTTCTTCATGTCTGTTTTATAATATGTAACAAATGCAGTTCACGATGTTCCTCAGTAATTTGAAGTTCATTTTGTATTTACAGACTCGATTGCACTTTATATGCAGATGACTCATTATACTTCAGAAAAGCAGTATGTTAATTTGATTAATTTCTTACCTTATTTAAATCTTATGAAATGTCACCTGCCATTCAATCTACACACCAGTTAAAGCAAAACAACAAACATTACAAAGAACTGAAGCATTACATTTCTCCTAATCAGAAGACTGATATGACAGGATTCGCTTTAAGCGCATATGAATACTGAATATGTTGGATGTTTGGAACTCTGTTACCAATCCATCCATGGGCCCTAAGTAACAAATTCCTAATAATAAAATTGTGCATCTAAAATAAACATCTGGGAATATCAATTTCATTTTCTATGTGGTTTGCAGTAGTTTGTCAATTAGGCAATCTTAACTAGGCAAGGCTAAGCTACACTATAAATAAAACATTGCTTTGCAAGTACCTTTTTGTGGCAGCTCCTTGTATCTAACATGATGGCATCCCCTTTGAAGGAGTATGTTTCCTCTTGTCATTGCCTTTGGTCATGGGGAATGATAAGGATAATTATGTTGTCTACCCCTGTGATACTTGGTGCTGTGTGTCTCCCTGGTAGGATGCCATATTTCCTCTTTTCAAAGCAGCTTCTGTTCCTTCTGTCCACTGACTCTCAGCTTTAGGAAAAGGGGAAATGTACAGCATGACACTGCAGGTGAGAATTTATTCCTGGAAGCCACTGAAGGGAAATTAGGATGGTTAGATGGAAAAAAGCAAGCCTTGAGCAGAGTAACCCCGTCGATCAGGTGGCTGTGGTACAGTAATGCTGTGTGTAGAAAGAATAGTATTTTAGGGCTGTGGGCTTGTGTCTGCATGTGGCCCTTCTGGTATAATAGGACGGTTTATTAAACAGAGTAAAACTCGGGGATTCTTGTTTGTCCCAGCAATGCCATAGGAAAATGTAGCACATGAAAAAAATATATAGTTTTAGGAGAGTCACAGACCAATAGGAAGTCTAGGGGTATTTAGAGAGAAAGAAATAATATGGAAAGGAAATAAAGTTATTGTGTATTTAAGAGATTAACTGATAGAGGAGAAACACTAATTTAAAGATTATTAAAATATGAGAAAAGTTGAAGAGAAGATTAGTAAAATGAAGGATATTCAAAGCTAGACTCTCAGGTATGTGAGAAAGGATAGCTCATACCTGAGATTCATTCGGAAAGGGAAATTCAAAAGAAACACTGAATAGACCAATAACAAAGCATAATAAATCATTCTAATTAGATTCATAATACCTCAGGAGCTAAATATTCCTATTTTAAAAAATAGAATTGAAGTTTATGTTAAAAATTAGTTTTTTTTTTAATTTTGGTACTATCAATTATAGTATTTCTTTTCTTTTTAAGTAAAAAATGATATTTATTCTTTTCAGGCTTTATAAGAATGGCTCTTATTTCTCATTGATTATCTTAAGTTTTACATAAGCTATTTACTCTGAGGTTGTTCTGACTTACATTTTCTTTCCACTGGATTGCTTAACAAGGAGACTTTGTAGTTTTTCAGTGAGAATCTTTGTAGTGACCTTGAGTAAACTAGGAGTGTGTAGGCAGACATCTGGTAATCCAGAGATTTGTGGTTTGCAATCAAAAATAAAAGGAAGATTAGGTAAATATGAGCGATATGTATAGCCAGATTAGGAGAACATTATTAATGACTTTAGACTATAATATATATTTTAATTGATGTTTATAAATAGCTTTGCTCCCTGCGGTTTTGTAATATAACATTTACCAAACTTCCTTTTTGATGGAATTTACATATGGCACATCAGGATGATTAAAAGCCAGCAGTCTTTTCACAGCATGGCAAAAAAATAGGATTTGATTTATCTTCATGCCTTGCCTACCTCTTGCTGTGACTGTACTTTAGAAATTTTAATATTCTCATTTCTCATAAGAAGTTTGTTATGTAAAATATTATGTAAATAACTTTCTACATTTCTGAGAATTGTTTGTTGAATCGTTATTTAACAAAATAATTGTGTGATGTAAGAAAAAGTATACTTAGTTCTCAGAATATATGTTTTCTCAAAACTTGGATTTTAACTTAAGCAGAATTATACTTATTCTAAAATAATGCAATGTTGATATTGCTAATACAGTGACTTTTTAACATTTTTTTAAGTGTCAAAGTATTCAGACTATGTAAAAATATTTACCTTGGCATATCTCAGCATTGTTAAAATATTTATTAAAAAATAGCCCAAGTACTGAATTTGTTATTCTAGCAACCAATGTTGACAGAATTGTAATGTAATTCTGAATTCAATGTTAAATTGATGCAATGTAAAGAATATATGTTAAAATGTTATATGGTTATCAAGGCTGCTTAGTCAAGTGCAAGTATGCATGCATGCTTGTTTGTGTGTGTATGTGTGTGTGCGTGCAAGAAATAACATAATGTGCATATGAAAAGAAATGCTTTCTTTCCACAAATAGAATCATCAAACTGTTTGGTGATTGTAGATTATTCTATTTAACATGTCATGACTATTTAACATGTCTATTTTAACGTGTCATGTTATAACCAGTTAAATGGAGCAATGTTCTAATTTGTATGAAATAACTTCAAACTTGCTTTAATAATATTAACCCTTCTGAGGACAATGGGATTCTGTGGGAAAAAATTGTTATCAATGATTCCATGTAAAATAATGCTAGTTAATGTGAAATGAGAACTGATTATATATCAAAAATTTAACAGCATCATCTTCAAACTTATTGTAAGCTTGACTTATAAGTAACATTTGTGCTCTAAAATTGAGATAAATTTAGACTCGAGACTTGATGGTCATGCAAGAAACCACAGATAGCTAATAGCAGTGTCAAGATTTGAGCTCAGAGAACATTTTGAAGATGTTCGTAGCAAAAGTTTGGTTCATATTATAAAGATATTGTTTTACTTAAAAATCATGTTGTTCTTCCCTTTATCAATGAAACCAAGTTATATAAAATGTGTTTTAGTATTGTCATTTTAATTTTGTCTGTAATACATCCTCCTTGGGTGTGGGGTTATGTGGTGAGTACTTAACATATTGAGCAGGAGGTATAGGAATAATTTCCTTGGAATGTCATGAGACACAATTCTAATAAGAAAGAACTCACACCCATCTAGTCTTTTTAATGGTGCCACATCTCATTTTCAGTATCTAAATCACTTTCATGACCATAGTTCCTTTTGATCCCTACAGCTTGCCAAAAACTCTGTGAAGTGAGAGTCTCATTAGATCCATGACACAGGTGAAGATACAAGGCTCCTTGGAGAAGGGCACACGGTTATGAAGGGACTATGCTGAGATGCAGGTCCAGGTCTTGAAAGTAGCTGTGCCCTTTCCACTTCGCCACAGCCACTTTCATGAATGAAAAAGGAAAGAGATTTCTTTGTTCATATTTGTTTTAATGCTTTAAAAATATATATGTGTGTGTGTGTGTGTGTGTGTGTGTGTGTGTGTGTGTGTGCGCGTGTGTGTGTATTACATATTACTGAGAAGTTGGAGATGCTGGGAAAGATCTCAAAGTTAATAGCCATGGATAGAGGTCAGGGTCAGATGACAGACACTATGTTGTATAAAGTTTTTATCAAGGAAACTATTGTCAGGAAATTGTTGATGTAATTCTAGCCTGCTTATAATAAAATCATGGTGTTAAAATCACTCCCCATTCACGGCTTCTGTGGGAGATTTGATTCTTTCTCATGTACTTGGGTTTCTGCCATTTCAGTCTGATGTGGGAAGTGAGAGAGGTGATGGCTGGGATACAGGAAAGAGTGCCTAATCAGCTACACTGACCTTTAAGGACTATAATGTCGTGAGTTGAATACATTATTTTGCAGAGCTATATATAACATAGTGTGGGGGAGGCAGAAGAATTTGAGATGCATGCTTTTTAAGACTGAATATATTTGCGAAAGAAAAGGCTTCTTAATACCACACTAAGATCATCAGTTCTTTTGCCTTCCCTTTTATAGGGAAGCCTGAATTTCATATTTCTATGATGGATTCACAAACATAACCTTCTTGGTTTAAAGGACATTTAAAGATTTTTTAATGACAATTATTTAGATTTACGTTTAAAAAAAAAAAAAAACCAGCTGTATGAGATTCTTCCAAGTCTCCTAGTGCTTAACTTGTGGTTTCACAACTTTATCAAGTATGCTGACACATAAGACTGTAATAGATCACTGTGAATAAAATCAACGACGTGGAAACATTTCTCAAGGGTTCAAAGTGCACTAATTTTATCAGTAAAATACAATATTTTAGGTGATACTAAATTTTAAAAATGACTTCCTATTTTTTTTATTATTATCATGAAATACTTCCAGAACATGTGAAACATTTGAACGTTTCAGAGTCTTCTCAGTTCCCCTTTTAACTTCCCCAGTGCTCACAATGTCCAGTATACAGGAATTACTTTGCAAATATACACTAGCACCCCTACTAACTGCCTTACTAATGGAATAGAGGCTCCAGCTCTTTCATTCCCAATTCACTGTAATTTTAATATATTTATCTTTTTTTTCTATTCTATTGAAATGCCAGGTAATTTAATTAAATCCTTATAAATAGTGCATTTACTTGTCAATTACTGATATGTATTCTTCCATTTATATTTTTTCTTGGGATAGAAATGAAATGGATTAGAGAAGTGAATAATTAAAGCTGAACCATGTTTTCAGCTTTAGCAACTTGGTAAAAGCAAGTGCCATTTCTAAAATAGAGGAAATGGGCAGGGTGAAGCTGAATAAATGTACACTGGTGTAGTTGGATAAAATCAAGATTTCAACTTTTTAAATACTAAGTTTGAATTGCCTCTATGATTATAAAGTCCAAATGTCATGTAGAAAGTTCAATATGTAAGTCTAGAGTTAGAAAAGAAATATGACTGGGGAGGATAATGTCTGATTCATGAAATAGGCATGATTATTTTAGGGGAGTAAGAGAGTCTAGGGCCCAGCAGGAAGCCCTTGGGATTTTCATCATGATAAATCTATTATCCATTAAGTGTGATTTTAATGGAATTCTTATTTTAACTTGCATATTATCATATTATTCATGTTATCATAAAAGCAAAATGAAATCTTGTAGGATTATATTCAGTTTCATCAAAATCTGTATGACAGAGGCGGTGCTATTCATACTAAATTATAATCTGTAATAAATAATATGCTCCCAAATCTCTTTTAATTACCAATGACAAACACACCAGAGCCTCTTGACAGAATTCTACTTCCAAGTACTTTGACTTTTTCAGGTTCTGGGTTCTATTTTAGAGTTTTTTGGAACACAAAGTCAGTAGATAATTATATAATATTTCATTGACATCCTTAAGGACAAACAGATTCTTGTCATTTTAGACTTAAGGCTACATAAAACATATTGACTATAAAGTAAGTTAGATATAACAAATATGCTCACCTGTGCTGACACCCACAGCTTCCATGCTAATGGACATGTAATCATCATTTACAGCACAGTTTTCTTGAACTGAGACTTGGTTTCAGAGAACTACTTTGTACATCACACCAAGAAGATTACTCCAAACTCTCACACTGAAATGTAATGATGAATCCTATTTATATTCCCTCCATTATCATAGTTATCAAGCATTTGCCAAAGGCATTTATTAAAATATATATTGTGTTCATCTACTAGGGCTGCCGTAACAAAATACCATGTATTGGATAGCTTAAACAACAGAAATTTACTTTCTTATAGTTCTGGGGGCTGGAAGTACAAGATCAAGGTACCAGGAGGTTTAGCTTCTCCTGAAGCCTCTCCCTAAGGCTTCAGATTCTCCCCACTGTGTCCTCTTACATGGTACGCCCTCTGCATATGTCACTTCTGCGTCTCTTTCTTTTCTTATAAAGACACTAGCCCTATTGGATCAGGGTTCCACTTTTCTTTTTTTACTTATTTAAGTTTAATTTCCTCTGTTTCCAAATACAGTCATCTTGCAGGTTATGGCTTCAACATGTAAATTTGGGGGTGAGAGATACAATTCAGTCCACAGTTCAATAAAATCAATATTATAACAAAATATAGTCTTAATCACACATAATCTTCACCCAATTTGGCACTTACATATATTTATATATGTATTATATATATATATATATATATATATGTGTGTGTGTGTGTGTGTGTGTGTATTTACATATGTATGTATCATATATAAACACAGATCACATATGTATATATACATCATATATATACACATATACAAACACATGCATACACACACATCTGTACACAAACACATATGCATGTATAAACACTATATTCACAAAAATGGAATGTAAATTGAATTCAAAATTGAACAAAGGTGGTAGCTTTTTATAAGTATGAAGTGTTATCAGAGTTTTGCCATGTGTTATTAATAGGTACATATATGAGAATAAATATCAGAGGAGCATTTAGAAAGGAAATATAGGAGAATTACATATTTTAGAAAATGAATAGGTGAAATTCTACAGGATAGCAGGGCCCAGACTTCAGAGACAGACTTAATCGTTCAGATGCTGAGTAGACTCATTGTATAACCTAGGGAAAGTTACTTCTTCCTCTACACGCTTACAATTAAAAAAACAAACAGCAACCCTCACCACAAAATCTGAATTTTGAATTATTGCGGGAATTAAATTACATATATATATATACATATAACAAATTGTTACATATATGTGTAAATATATATGTAATATATATATATTTAACATATAACAAATTGTTACATATATATTCAAGGGCCTCTTACTGTGTGCCAGCCTCTGACATAAACACTTTATATATATATATATATATATAAAACAAATTGTTACACATATATATATTTACATATATGTGTAACAATTTGTTATAGATATATATATTTATGAAGTGTTTATGTCAGAGGCTGGCACACAGTAAGAGGCCCCTAAATATCCTTTATTATTATCTGCAGGTTTGAGTAGAAAAAAGGAGGCAGAAAATCATAAGAACAACGTGGAGTATACACTGTGTTTTAAAAAATTATTCTAAAAAGTCAACTTCTCATAATCTCCCATGAAAGTACAGTGGCTTTCACTCAATTGTGCTTTACTAAAACATAATCTGTCACCTCTCAGTGACTGATTGCCTGCCCTTTCCCATGGGCTGATTGCATTATGGCAGCCCACAACTTTTACTACTTTTAAAACTACTTAAGATGCCCTGTGACATCTTGTCCAGGTTTTATAGCTGTCTCTTACAGATTGAGCCACAAAAAGTGAACTTTGCTCTGGAATGTGCACACTGTAGATCATAAAGCCCAGCCCTCTCAGTCCCCCAAAGAAGCACGGCGAGAAAAGTGATATCTTAATGCTATAGTGTCCAACTCCTGCCCTGAGAAATTGTTTCCATTCCCCTAAAACGAGTTTACCTATAAACATTAATGAAATTGATTGAATAAAATACCTTTTTTGATTATGTTCTAGACATCATGCTAAATACTATAACACCTCTTTTAGAATAAAATTCATTCTGTTTTAGAATGCTGTTGTGCCATCAGTGTGTCACGTCTTCATCTCATAGGACAACTTGCATATTATATTTACTAGACTTTTAATGAATACTTAAAACTCATATAAGCATGCCGCTGTTAAAATCAGTCATAAGAATGGTCTTACGACAGCGTGACAATCTCTCTAAACAGCATTTTGAATAGCCTATGCCCTGGCTATCTTGTTCAGCTTATATTTAAATATACTGACATAGCTATTAAAATAATTAGCTGCATTTCCTCCAGCTACCGCAACAAGAAAGAACAACATTATACTGATTGTTGACCTGACTGTATTATTTCTAATAAGAAATGACCTTGAAAGCATTTGAACCTGTTAGCTAATTATTGTAACAAGATAAGAAAGTTTAACATCAAATATATTAAACCTAACACCAAGAATGGCAAGTATTTCACATTGAAGTGAGCAGTACTTCATGACTTTAGTAATTGAAATTATTCAACTGTCTAAGAGTACATGTGCAGCCAGCTCATGTTGGAGGAACAATGAGGGCAGAGTTCTCAAAATCGCAGGGTCTACATTGGCCAAACTATCAGTTTTATCATTATATGTGCTTATTATATGTTATTAAATCTAGAGAAATCAAGAACTTGTACAGGTTTTTCTACATAAGCTGTGTTACTTCCTCAGAAAATTCATTCTTTTGAAAGGCAGTAAATGTCCTGGTTTTCTACCTCTGCAAAAATAAAGCAGATTCCCAAATGTACAAAACAACAGGCATATTGCCTCCTACATAAATCTCTAAAGTTCCAGAACTCTTTTTTTTTTTTTTTTTTTTTGAGACAGAGTCTTGCTTTGTTGTCCACGCTGGTGTGCAATGGCGTGATCTGAGTTTGCCACCACCTCCACCTCCTGGAATCAAGCGATTCTCCCAAGTAGCTAGGATTACAGACACCTGCCACCATGCCTGGCTACATTTGTGTGTGTGTGTGTGTGTGTGTGTTTATTAGAGAAGCAGTTTCACCACGTTGGTTAGGCTCGTCTCTCTATCTCCTGACCTCAGGTAATCTACCTGCTTCAGCCTCCCGAAGTGCTGTGATTACAGGCATGAGCACCACGCCAGGCCATGTTCTAGAACTCTTGATCCGTTTTGTTCTGCTGTAACAAAATGCCACAGACTGGGTAATTTACAATAAGCGGTAATGTATAGGCTCACAGTTCTTAACACTGAAAGGCTATGATGAAGGAAAGGCCTCTTGCAGTGTTACCACAGGGCTGAATGTGGAAGGGCAAGAGCAAACTCACCCCTGTAAGCCCTTTATGTAATGGTATGTATGGACCTATGATAGCAGAAGACTCACGACTTAAACATCTCCCACCATTTCATGCCTTTCAACACTGTCACATAGGGCTTTACGTTTCAACACGTGAATGCTGGGAGGCACATTAAAACCATAGCAAGCTCCTTTGGCTCAAAGCGTAGACATCATCAAAGAATAGATATTAAAGCATATATTCAGTAAAACTTCATTGGATCCCAATATGCTGATAGCATCCATTTTTATTTTTGAAACTAGAAACCAACTTTAACATTCATGGGCATAAAAAGAAAACAAAATGATTAATAATAAAACACAATTTTTAAGAAAAAACTAATGTCAAGTAAGACACAGGCAAGTAATGACACACTTGTTTTGAGACAAGGTGTGTTTCTAGTTACAATAAATGTAAAGGAGAGGCAAATTCACAGTGGAACCAATATGCAAATATATAGTACAGGAAGGTTGAAGGTGGCCCACCAAGCTAGTTTAAATAAATTATAGATTTATTTTTTTAAAAAAGAGAAAAACATTGTGTTTTTTGAGGTCTATGTGAGAAAGCATACAGAAGCCCAAGCAAAACATCAAAGAAGATGCAACAAAATAAACCATTTGATATGGTAACTATATTACCGGAGTGGAATTTCTTGATTGGACATAAAAGAAAAGGGGCCATGTTTACAATTTTGCATATCTCATGTCTAGAGCCAAATTTGTTGAAGATAAGCTACATGTGTTCAAGAAGAAAAAGAAAAGGAGAAAAAGGGAGGATACAAAGGAAGGAAGGAAGGAAAGAAAGAAGGAAAGAAGGAAGGAAGGGAGGAAGGGAGGAAGGGAGGGAGGGAGGGAGGGAGGCAGGGAGAGAAGGGAAGTGGGGAGGGAGGGGAGGAGAAAGAAGAGAAAGAATAGCTCTTGAGCAGTACTTTGTAAACAATCATGTTTACTACTCCTACATGGATAACTTTTGCTATTCCTTAGGTCATCCAACTTCTGCCCAGGCCTGCTTCTTGGCAAAGTTTATACACTGTTTCTTTCCTTGCACTTTGGTTTTCTGTAAGTGTTGGCAGTTTCATAAGGCACAATGTGTCTTTAAAAGACCAAACAAGAAAGCATGGTGATTTGTTATTTGGTGGGCTGGCAAGGGAATAATCATTTTTTGAAGTTGCAGTTAATCATGACAATAATGAGCATGGCATATTTAATTTCTTAAACCTATCACTACAGGAAACAGTAGTTAAACAAATGCTTCATAAGCACTTCATATGTGGAAGTGTAAAAAACAATTGTAATGACTGACTTGGGGGCTGCTACTATGTTCTATGCACAGTGTTATGTGTATTCCATGTACAATCTCTTTCAATTTCTAAAACACTAGGAAATAGTGTTATTATACAGGAAAATTTTAGCTTAAAAACTTTAATAGCCCAAGGCCAAATAGTTGGTAAGGAAGTACAGAGAGATTCTAAACTACGTCTGTGTGATTCTAAACATATGTTATGAACTGATAAACTATATGCCTCTTCTTTCAAAATTATTCCCATAAGCTCAAGTTCAATGTATCTGACCTATTTATTGCTGAAGATTTTCGTCCCATATTACTTAGATCCTCTGAAACTATGAGGCCTTTTTTCACGTCTGTGTTTGATGCACCCAATATGGGAAGAATAGCCTTGGGTGGACCCTTGCTGCACATCTGAAACATAGGCCAAAGTTGCAATTTAGGAACAGTATTATAAAATCTGGCACTTTCCAAGGTACATTCCTTTCCCATTCACCTCCTAGGGAAAAAAAGTAAACCTAAAGTTTAATTTCTGCTTTATGTCAGGTTGGATGAACAAGAAACAGAATCTCTGCTTTTTATTGTCTCAGTTTACCAAAGATCTAAATTTTGGTATGAGAGCGTACAGATTAAAATCCCTACTAATTTCCATCAGTTGAATTTCTTTCCCATTCAGTTTCCCAGTACAAGAACACATGAGAAAGCCACAGTTTTTAGGGGAAGTATTTTTTTTTAATTAAATAGCACATCCTATATCTAAAATATACCAAATCATGACAGCTCCTCATATGGGAATAGCTCTTATGAATGTCCTAAGTTATACTGCTTTATTGCCTTTACACTCAAGTCCTTGGAACATAGATTTTTTACTTTCCTAAGAAGGTGATCTGATAAGAATGTGCTTCAAAATTCCAGCACCATGCTGGGCAAATCTTGGATAGGCCTGTTGTTTGTCAATCTTGACACTGCTTTCATTTTTTAAGGCAATTAATCACCTGCAGTGATATTAAGGTTTGCCTGGAATTTTTACATTTTGAGTTGCTTCTTTGATGGCATCAACCAGATTTTATTAAATGGGAATCAAATAAACAATTAAAACAGCTAATCATGCCATCTCCCTCTCTTTCCCTTGTTGAAAGATATAGGTGGCTTTTCAGCCTTCTGTCTTTTTCAACTTCTCCTCCCTTGTTCTTTTATTTTCAAAGCTGATCAGAAATAAGATACCTTAAATATTCATAATATCGCTAACATTAGAATGTGCTCACAGAAATTAAAAGAGCACTACTAACATCACATTATACACAGATAAAATTAATTCGATAAAAGACAATAAAAGGATGGAAGTGGGAGTAAACTGAGTTGCAGACATCAGCTTCAGCTGACTCACACACATCAGAATACTAAGATGAGAATTGCGTTGATAAAGTAATTTCCCTGCTTAATATCTGTTTTCATAATTGGTAAAGAACAGATTACAGAGTCAAATGCAAAAAAGTGAGTCAAACAAGGCCAAAGAAGGTAAACAGTGTAGTAAATAATTCAAGAAGTAGTCAGTGGACCAAAAAAATATTTTGAGACTTGTAAGCCAAGACTATGCATAGCAGCAGAGAAAAATCTGTCAAACCTCATCTTTTTCAATCACAGTGTTTTGTAGTTGATGTTGTCTAGAGAAAGTATTTGTTCTTTTTTATTTTGTAAGCTTTTTGTCATTAAAATAAAAGAGAAGAAATTTATTTTTCTTATTTTTTAATGTCTGTAAGTAGGGATTCAAACTAATAAAATATATTATGTTGAATTTATACTATTTTGATGAATACATACATGAATAACAAAAATTAAATATTTGTTCTATTGATGCAAAATTTCCTTAGAAAACCACATTTTTTCAGACTGGTGATAGCAGATCTGTAATACAATATCTAACAACTGGATAGTTCTTTGCAAATATTTGTTCAGTGCTAAGCACTTGGAAATTTTGGCATGGTGATTTCATAAAATTCAAGCTGCTATTTATGATTGTTTGAATTATACTGTGCAATGGCTGGCAGCAATTAACCAAGAAAATACTAAGTGAATTATCCAAATAATTAAATCAGAGGCTAAGCTGTAATTACATATTGAAAATCCACTTGCAACATTTAATAATTCAGCAAGACTTGCATTAATTTTGTCATAGAGAGCTGTTTGATATTGTGGGGAAAAAAGCTGACCTGGCAATCAGAAACCTTAGTCTCTGCTCTCAGCTCCATAACTACCTCACTCAGTGTCTGATTCTATCACAGATTCTTTAGCTTTAATATAGGAAGGGAATTTGTGATTGCTTAGGCCCTTTCCAGCTCAAAAAAATAAAAATGTTAGGAGTCATTATAACAAGTGTAAGAACAACCATCTGTGTGCGAAGACGACCATCCATGAAGCTGAGTCTCTACTTGTAGTCAACATGTGGTCCATTATTCGGACTTAGGAGATGGATCACTGGTGCTCATTATGATTAAGACGATCAGCTTTTGTATGAAAATTTAAAACTCCAGCAAAAATCTTAGCATGGAGAGCTCAAGTCATCTACACAGTCCCAACTGGCTTTTCGAACGTGCTGGCCAGTGTACATAAACCAACCACTACCCCACACCATTCAGTGTTAGAACCCAGGACAGCTGAACCTTAGGTGGATAAATGCTACACAGTATGGAAATTAACAGAGAATCTAGTTTTATGCTTAACCTGGTTTCAGTGATCACTTGGCAGGTGTAAACTATGCTCCACCACTTACTAGCTGTGTTAGCTAGGGCCAGTTATTTAACTTTTCAAGCATTACTTTCTCTACTTATGAAATGGAAAAATAGTTCCCACTTCACAGTGTGCCAGGATGACTAAAGAAATAATGCCCATTCTGGTAGATTTACCGTAATGCTCCCTAGATATTAAATGCTCGATAACTGATTCATTATTTTGATACACTGTATTGGCTGCAAAGGGAAAATACTGTAAGAGATGAGGAGTATATAACAAAGATAAATTAATTTACATCCTCTCCTATCACATCCCCTAAATGATTGCTTTGCAAAAGAGACTGAATCCATGGAGCTTCTATTTTTTTTTTTCCAGTGAATTGGCTCATTTCCATTTGTTTGCATTTTGTGCTCTCACAAATATTCAAGAGTAAACTCTAAGAGTCTGGTAGGTGTGCACTGCTCAAGCTTTATGCATCCTTTTTAAGTTAGACCAAACAGCTTATCTTTGTTCCACAGAACAGCATACAGTACATAGAGTGTCGACTATTACAAAGAAAGCCTCTAACTCTGCTTGAGAAGATTAAGACACCTCTGAAAAAGGAACCCTTTGTCTAATTACAGACCAGGGAGAACACGGGCCTGGAAAACAACTCCGTCCTGCTGCCTTTGCTGTCGCTCTGAGGCCTGCCCGAAGGGCACTGCCACTCACTCACCATCAAACACCTCTCTGGGCTCGGGAGCGGCGCTGCTGCACGACTGATAATTTTCTACTATTGAAAAGAAAAGTGGACTGTCCCACAGCGCGGTGCTGTCTGTCTTGTGGGAAAACATACCAGGAGAGGTTCTCATTCTTTACTTACAGCCAATAGAGTGAGAGTACAGAGTCGTAGAATTTATTTCAGACCTTTTTAAAATTTGTTTTTCTTGGATTTCAAAGGAATCATAATGAAGATTTCGAAGATTTTGGAAGGGCTTTAAATAGAAGGTACCATCTATTTCTGCGTCCTGGGAACACTGTACATGGGAACACTGTACATGGTGTGTGGCGTGAGACTGCAGGCCTCAGACCTTCTCTGTGACACTATTGAAATAAACATGTACCGCCTTGTTAAATCACAGGTGATTTAGATTTCGAGTTACTGACAGCTTGCTTGGAACTTCCATTTAATCCTTACATTTACCTGAAAGCTCTACTTATTTCACCCTCTTTCATTGGGCTTGAGCTATGTCATGTTATGACCTCAGCGATAACATGCCATAGTCTAAGATGTTTAGCTAATATGAAACTGCTGTAAGCCTGTGGCTTTGCCTAAGGATAAATGTGTGCCACCCTGGCCAACATGAAGGAGAAATTTGCAGTAGTAAGAGCTCGACAGTCTAATTAATTATTTAGAGGTTTCAAGGGGAAAAAGAAGTCTAGAGTCCCAGAGTTCCCATTTGCAATGCATTAGACAATCAGAATAATAATAAGAAACAGCAGAGAGAGACTGTCCTGTCTGTCTGGAATGTGTGGGATGTAATTTGAAGGCCAAAATTAGAAATAACCTAGGATCTTAAAGACAGTTTTAAGGCTGAAGGATACAGAAAGGCAATTCCTTCTGCAATTGTAATACTATTTTTTCCTCCTTTTGTCTTTATTTTTGTATCTTGAAATGTCTATAGAGCGTCACTCTCTTGCTTCTAAATTGCCTTCATGTATTGGAAGTCTTTGGCTGAGCATATAATTAGAGTCCAAATGTGAACACAAAGGAGAAAGGTGTCTAATAAAGTAAGTGGCAAATGTGAATTTATTAAAAGTAGGTCATGTCATACATTGTAATAGCCTTCTGCGGCATATCTCCTAAGTTAGGAGATAAAAGTAATGAAAGATACTGCATGCTTAAGTTTGAAAAATGTATTTGTTATAGCGCTACGTAATAGATGCCTATAAAGTAATTGGATAAACACCTGAAAGAAAACCTGGTCCTAAAAGGTAAAGATAATCAATAAATATACGGCCTCTAAGTGGAAAGCGGCAGGAGAAGTCTCAAGGGGTCAGTATTAGCACATATTAAGTATTTCGTTAATCATATGCTCACATCTGTGGAATATATTTTCTGATATGAAAATCAAATTAGCCTGGAAACACATAGAAAGGCAGAGCAACGTGCAGGGCGAACAGCAGTGGGATGAAAGTCATAATGAATATAAACTAATATTAAGATAATGGATACACAAAAGGCAAATGCAACAGGAGAATCCAGTCTGGAAAACAACAAATTGAGACACATGCCTGATACACACAGGTGCTTGCAGTTAATTTTGAACCAGTCTGATACATAAGAACAACTGCATGCACAGGAGAAATAAGAACTGTAGGTATCTATACGTCATCACCTAACAGAGTTTGCTATAGACTATACAGTAAGTGAATGATGAGTAGATGAACATTAAGGAATAAGAACAGATACTTGCTGAAAGAGGAAACAGAAGTGGCTAAATAACATTTTAATGTTTGTACTCTGTGGTTATTAATATATTTAAAAGTATTTTTTATTTTTATTTTTTTGAGATGGAGTCTTACTCTGTCACTCAGGCTGGAATGCAGTGGCACTATCTGGGCTCACTGCAACCTCTGCTTCCTGGGTTCAAGTGATTCTCTTGCCTCAGCCTCCCAAGTAGCTGAGATTACAGCACATGCTACCACACGCAGCTAATTTTTTTTTTTTTTGTATTTTTATTAGAAATAGAGTTTCACCATGTTGGCCAGTCTGGTTTCAAACTCCTGGCCTCAAGTAATTCACCTGCTTTGGCCTCCCACAGTGCTGGTATTACAGGCATGAGCCACAGTCTAAAGGTCTTTTTAAATTAAAGATGAGCAAATAAAAAATGACAACGATAACAGTTAACACATGTATTTCTGTATGTCAGACATTGTACTATGTGACATAATAGAATTTATTTCATAATCCCAACAACTTTAGGAGGCAAATACTGTAACAGTGTTTTACTGATGAGGTAGGGAGCAGTGAGTGAGGAGTCCAAGGTCACACACTTGTAATGGTGGAATTAGAATTTGCACTCAAGCATTCTGCCCCTGCATTTCTGCTCTATTTTATTAACTTTTACTGGTATTTTCGGGGCTGAAAAGATGTGGGGTGCAATGTGTATTTTAAATTCAGAGATAGTAAGCCATATATTGGTTCTGATGAAGTTCAGTAAAAATTTGCGTAAGTATTTCATACAGAAGAGAGAGTCACAAGTTTATGTCCATTTTCCATTGATGGAGATCAATAGTTGTCAGTGTGTGGTCTTCATAATAGCAGAACAGCAATACCTGGGATGCTACAATTGCAAATTCTTTGTCCCTAACCTAGATTTATTGAATGCAAAGCTTGTGGCTGGGACCCCTGCTATGTTTCAACAGTTTCTCTGGGTGAGTCTGGCACACTCTCAAGTTTGGGAATCACTGATGTTGATAACACATTCTCTTTTCTAGTGGTAAATTAGCTTATCGCAAATTAAAGAAACTATTCTTTATATTTCCTAAATGTATATGCAAGATTCTAAAAGCAACTAATTGTGTTCCTGCATTTAAAAACTCTATTCCCACCAAAAATGTTTTCATTACTCTGGATCAAAAGACAAAGCCTCTTAACTTGATCTAAAATACTTTGCTTTCTTACTCCCCTACCTTCGTCCCCCGTCTCATCTTGAACTAGGCTCTCCTTTGCCCTCTCAGTTCCAGCCACACGTCATTCAATCCTTATTGGTCAAATCATTTCACTACACAGGTCTTTGGTACATGGTTTTCCAAAATTTGACCATAATATTTTTTTACCTTGTCTACTAAACTCCAATTCAGTCATAGATTTGAAGTTATTTATTTTCTTTCCTTTCTTTTCTTTTTTCTTTCTTTCTTTTCTTTTTTTTTTTTTTTNATTGAGACAGGATCTCACTCTGTCACCCAGGCTGGAGTATAGTGGTATGATTTCAGCTCACTACAGCCTCTACCTCCAGGGTTCAAGCAATCCTCCCACCTCAGACTCTTAAGAAGCTGGGACTACAGGTGTGCACCATCATGCTCAGTTGATATTTTACTTTTTTGTAGAGACAAGGTTTCACTATGTTGCTCAGGCTGGTCTCCAACTCTTGGGCTCAAGGGATGCTCCCACTTTGGCCTCCCAAAGTGCTTAGATTACAGGCTTGGGCCCGCATACCCTGCCTAGTTATCAATTACTTAGCAATCCTTCAGCAATTTCTGTAATAAGCAAGTCCTTTTTAATCTTGTAGCTGCAAGGACCTCTCCCTCAAAGCCTGTATTGCAGTTGTACTTTTATAATTACTGAGATTAATATTGTCCATCTATCCCACTTGGGTTGTGATCTTCATTTAGTCAGGTACCATAAGTAGCCTTTAATCATATAGGGATTCGTTGAATAAATGAATGCATACACTTCTCTCATTTTATTTCTTTAAAGTTCCAAGCATAGCATGATTTTTTATGAATTAGAAAATTGACGTTTTATTCTTTTCAAAAATCAGTTAAAGGATTGTCTTCTTAAAGAATGTTTTCCGTTCCTTTTTTAAAATGTATGTCCAGAACTGAGAGCATTATCCATGAGCCTGTTCAGCTTTCCCAGTAGCAGTGCTAACACAACACAAGGCAATCCTTTCTAGAGTGCCTTATTGAAAATCTAATGTAAACTCTGTACCTTTTCTTCAAAGACATTTCCTACTCAGCATATAATTTCATAGAACTCACAGACTTACTGAAGTCCATGTAAATCCACTATTTTAAATAGATTTATCCTATGATAATTCAATTTTGTCCGGTTTCAAATTGTGTTTTACGTATATTCATTGGTAAAAAAGTGATGGTAATTCCTAAATTAATAATTAAAATATTTTTGCGATTATATACTTTTTTTACAGATCTAAATTTTCAGATTTGTAGGATCCTTCTTAAAATTTAAAGGACCATATAAAATAATTATGATTTTAACATTTTATGATGCCTTTCATTTTAAAAGATTCAGTGAAGGAGTAGAAAAGGGGCCTAGCTAATTAGACATCATTTACGGGATTCTAAAACTTTGGAGATACAAAAGACTTTAGACATGAGCTATTCATACATTTTATTTAAGCATGATAGAACTGAACATATGATAATTGACTCTTTAGAGATCAAACAATTAGGAGGCAGAACCAAAATTAGAGCTCAGGTCTATGACATTTGACTACGACATTTAAAAAATAATTTGGAGACAGGTGTACTTTATTAAATATCAGAATCCATGAAACGTACAATAATTAAGTCACTTTGAAAACCTTTTTAAAAGACTTATATGTTAGAGGACAATCTCTTGGATAGGTACTCTATGATAATGTGTAAGAATTCATTCTTAGTTTATTTTTTTGAAAGATTTTAAGTTCTTGACTGCGTATGTCTTGTACATGTGGTCAATGTTTTAATTTCTTATGTTCCTACAATGAAAATAAGATTATTCACCAAAATAATTAAATAAATAAACAATACTTGGGTCTCTAAGTTAGTAAATAACTGACCAAGAGAAAAACAAAACAAAATATAATTGGCCGTCTAAAACAGAGAATTGGAAAAGGGACCAAGAGGTATTAATAACGATAATGACAATGGTACCTGCTTTTTTTAAAATTTTATTTATTTATTTATTTTGTTTAAAGATCTTTTTTTTTATTGCATTTTAGGCTTTGGGGTACATGTGAAGAACATGCAAGATTGTTGCATAGGTACACACATGGCAGTGTGATTTGCTTCCTTCCTCCCCTTCACCTATATCTGGCATTTCTCCCCATGCTATCTCTCTCCACCTCCCCAACCCCCGCCCCTCCTCCATTTCCCCCCAACAGACCCCAGTGTGTAGTGCTCCCCTCCCTGTGTCCACGTGTTATTGTTCAACACCCGCCTATGAGTGAGAACATGCGGTATTTGATTTTCTGCTCTTGTGTCAGTTTGCTGAAAATGATGGTTTCCAGGTTCATCCATGTCCCTGCAAAGGACACGAACTCACCAATTTTGATGGCTGCATAATATTCCATGGTGTATATGTACCACATTTTCCCTGTCCAGTCTATCATCGGTGGGCATTTGGGTTGGTTGCAGGTCTTTGCTATTGTAAACTGTGCTGCAATGAACATTGGTGTGCATGTGTCCTTACCAAGCATCTACCATATATCAGATATTCTAGATAGTTTATTGTGTTTTACTTCTTTTAAAAAAAAAAGTCAGATTTTATTCTTAATTGTATACAAGAAGAAGCGGAGCTTCCAGAAACATAACTTTTCGAATGGTATATAATTGCTAACTTCTACAAGTCCTGGCTAATTTTGAGAAAAGTCCATTTGAGCTATTGTACTATACTATTTACTGTCACTTGGGACAATAGCTTATTTCGGCCTCAATTTCTTTATAAAACAAGAAGATTCTACATTCTATCTAACAGATATATGTAAAATATATAAACAACTTCTAACTATAATATTTTTCCTACAGAGCAGTGCTCCTCAAGCTTTGGTGTACATAAGACTCCAGGGAGAGCATTTTGAAAATATCTCCCACTCAGCACTTACTGCCAGAAATTCTGGTTCAGGAAGTCTAGCGTGGGAACTATTAATCTGAATTCTCCTATGTGAATTCAGACGTAAAGGTAGTCCCACTCACCTAGTAATTAAGAAAACAATTAGACCACTAAGAAAAGTATTACAAAAAATATTTACTTTGTGCCTCCAGGAACAAAGATCCCTAAACCTTATCTTGAACAGGTGCATCCTGTAACAGATTATTTACACAGCTGTTTGGATCAGAAAAACTCCAGAGTATTTGTTCTGGGTAAAAATAAAAGTTATGGTATATGTTGGAATAAAAATCCCAATGTGGTAAATAAGTAACAAATGGATCCGCTGATTATTACTCACAATTAATATTACCTGTGTTCAAAGGCAGCAGTACGGAATCTTTTTGGCACCAGGGACCTGTTTTGTGGAAGATAATTTTTCCACAGAAGTAGGCAGGGTTAGTGGATGAGGTAGGGTCTGGGGTGCGGGAGGTGGTTTGGAGATGAAACTCTTCCACCTCACATCATCAGACATTCGGTAGATTCTCATAAGGAATATGCAACATTGCAGCCTAGATGCCTTGCGTGTGCAGTTGACAATAGGGTACTTGCTCCTCTGAGAATCTAATGCTGCCCCTGAATCTGATAGGAGGCAGGGTTCAGGGGGTAATGCTGGCTTGCTGACGCAGAGCTCACCTCCTGCTGAGTGACCTGGTTGGGGACCCCTGTTCTAGGTGTTCTCAGATTTAAGAGCTCAGTCAATGAGCAGATAAAAGAGAGCAAAAATGAATAACAGAAGCTTAATATGGTTTGAAAGAGGTTTATCTATTTTTTTCAAAATAAGCATTAAGTAGAGGTGCACAGGATGATAAATTATCAACCACTGTTGAAAGTGCATCTGAATAAAAGGACATACATAAGTTTTTATTTAATTTGCTTTAAAATCGACATGAGATTATTTTGAATTTACATGTCTTTAAAGACATTATTTTTATTTTCATTTCTGGGACGAGGTCTTGCTCTGTTGCCTAGGCTGGAGGGCAGTAGCGTGATCAGCTCACTGTCACCTCAGACTCCTGAGCTCAAGCAGCCCTCCTACCTCAGCCTCCTGAGTAGCTGAAAGTACAGGTGGGCGCCATCATGCTCAGCTGATTTTTTTTTTTTTTTGACTTTTTTTTCTTTTCTTTTTTTTTTTGTACAGCCCTGTTGCCGGGGCTGGTCATGAACTCCCAGGATCAAGCTATCTTCCTACCTTGGCCTCCCAAAGTGTTGGAATTACAGGTTTGAGTCACTGCACCAGGCCCCAAAACACTATTTCTAACCACTGTATTAGTCAACTTAAAATCTGTCGATCTATGAAAAAAAAATTCCGTGTGCTACTGCTTTCACTGTGATTTTACAAGTAAAGTAAAATGTAGTTAGCGCAAGTCATTCCGGTATAATATTTATACCAATTGTGTCAATACTTTATATACAAAAAAATGTGCTTTGTAGGTGGGTATTCTTAGCATGTGTTAACATGGTCTTAAGTAATCTCCAGCGTATTTGATGCTTTCCAACAATTTGAAATAATCGACGCTGCTTCTGTCACACTCCCTGTGTCTTAGTTGGCATTTACAATGCAAAGTAACGGTTTTTCCACAAGATCTTAGATGCTATTATTCTTGATTTAAAATAACTGCTTGGTCAGGATACTGACAAAAATAGTGACAAGGAAAAGAAGCTGTGTCTATAATAGTAGTAGTTGTCTTCCTGTGTGATTCCATTGGTTTAATTTAAGTATACCATCTATAATCAAAAGTAATTGTATTATGAGATGATATGCATAAAACGAAGCAGAGATATTAAATTTGGTGTTATTTTGATTTGTACTCTAAGCCTAAATTATACTTTTAAATTGTTCAATATGTTTCCTAGAAAAAATAATAGTAAGCTATATAAGGCATAAAAATACCTTACAATTTTCTATTGAATACATCTTTAGGTTTCCATTTGTTCCAAAGGATATTTTAAATCAATTTTTTGAAGTTACATGTAAGACAAGCTTCATGCGTTGTCATTTCAATCAATTCTTTGTTAATAAAAAAACTCATATATAAATTACACACATATATTTTTATATATTATATGTATTTATATAGCCAGTGTATAGATCAGATTGTAATTGTTATTTTAGGCATTGAAATCGATTTTAAATATATTTAAAATCTAGAGTGAGTCGTGAAATGTAGCTAAGATGTACTGTCTGTATATCTTGTATATATAACATATATATGAGTTTATTTTATATAAAATTGACCCTTGAACAACACAAGGATTAGGGGCATTGACCCCCTTGTAGTTGAAAATCTGTGTGTAACTTTCGACTCTTCCAAAACCTAACTATTAATAGTGTATCATTGACTGGAAGACTTATTAATAACATAAACAGATTAACCTATATTTTGTATTTTATATATATGTTACATACTGTAGTCTTATAGTAAAGTAAGCTAGAGAAAAGAAAATGTTATTACAAAGTCATAAGAGAAAATCTATTTCCTATTCTTATGGAAGAGATTGGTCATCATGAGATTCTTCATCCTTGAGAACATGTGTTTTTATGTTGACAACGCTTTGGAGGATGAGGCAGGGAAGGAGGTGGTCTTGCTGCCTCAAAGGTGGCACAGGTGGAAGAAAATCCATATTTAAGTGCACCCCCACAGTTCAACCTCTTTTGTTCTATGGTCAACTCTATTTCAAAAATATAATGTCAAAAACTATACTGTAATCTACAAATGTTCACAGTTTACCTTAAGGTAAATTAAAAGAGCTATGGAATATCAGTAAGTTGTAAAATTCCATGCAATTTACAATGACAGCAGTTGTTTTTAAAACCTTGCAACTTACCTTGAAACATTTTAATGTTCATCAACTCAGTTGAGAGAGAGCACAGATTGCTCCAGGTCAGCAGAGAAACGATTTATTTCACAGTTTAGCTCTTTACATAACTTTATAGTCTCTCGTTAAGAACAACAGAACAGGAAACCATTTACTGATCATTTTACAATACACATAATATCCTGTGCATGCTTAGGCAACTATATGTTGATTTACAAATCAGGATAGACATTAAAATTATGGAACTTAGAAAATAATTCACAGTGTCAACGTGAATAAATTTTTAGATTTTGACAATATATTTAGTGCAATGAAATAAGGTTCTTTTGTCATGAACAAATTTGAAAGTATTCAAGCAGAACTCCTAAACCATTTATTCTGAATTATTGGCTTTATTATTTTAATACCATTTTCATGTCACTTTGTGGTAACCTTGTGACAGCATAACAAACACAAGAAAAAGAGATCAGTTATACATCAGCAAGTATACTTTTTACCCTTTAGATAAATTAGGGGAAAATTACATCACAATCAAATTTATCTTAATACCTCTAGATTTCCTTTAAGAATGAGCTGAAGTGATTAATAAAAATAAGTATAAACAAAAATTAGGGATAAAAACAACATACAAATGTATATACACATATAGGTATGTGTATGTATAGAGAGCTGTAGATATATTTATTTGTAGCTAACAGGAAAATTACATCTGCAACTTGTGAATTTGAAATAATGGAGAATCAGAGAACAAAGTAGGAATGAAAATAAACAACTATCAGTTATTGAAACAGCAGATCAAATTTTCAAAATAATAGAAAAATTTAGGTTGGGTTTTTTCCCTGTCGATTTTATTCCTTTAAATGTTTTTATCTCTGAGCAGGAGTTTTTTGGAAAAACCAAAGGAGATATATATATATATTATATTTATATATATTATATATATATATTATATAATATATATATTACTAATGTAAAGTAAAATTTATTCAATAATTAAATATAAATTAAATATAAAATGCATCCCACATTATGGTTTTCATAAGGGAGATAAATTGGCACACACAACTAAAGTATTTTGTTATAATCATAGTTTTATACTGTTGTGATGAGCGTATTAGCACACAACATTATTCACTTCATTGTGGAAAAGCCAATTCTCGTTACTTTCAAAAAAGCTACAAATAACAAATGGCTCATTCTGTCATTCTCAAGTCTAATATTTTGAGAACATTGAATCTATTAGTGAGTCCAGTTCTCATCCTGTGTCCTATGTGCCATGTCCACAAGACTTGATCCTTCATAAGAACATTTTTTGCTATAATTATAACAGTAGATGTTACTCAAAATTGAATTTCATGCGTAAACACATAGACATAAATCTACATCTGTAAAGAGAAAACCTGATTTTAGACAAAGGATTTGAACACTAGTTAAAAGGAGAAAATAACACAACTTTCAGGTAGTTCTTCTTTTTACTTGTCTTCCTATAAAACGAGTCCTAATTATATTTTAAGAATGCAGATCACAAACACTTCCTTGATGTGTGTGAGTCTGTGTGAGAGAGAGAGAGAGTGTGTGTGTGTGTGTGTGTGTGTGTGTGTAAGAATGAGAGAGGCATTATGTTCTCTTTGTTTCTCAATCCAAATAATTGTAAATAGAAATTTATAAGTCTGAATGTGATGCTTATTAGACAGAATCAAATTATTATAAGAAATATAAATATATCTGGAGAAAGAAGCCTGGCTCTATTGCTCTGCGTCTAAATGTTTTACCTTAAGCTAAAGATGGTTTAGCTTCATAGTTTGCAGTAAATACTAAAGTAAGTGCCTCTATTTGGGAAATAGAAAAAAAATAGTAATTATCATATTGATTTTGTAACATAAAATCTACAAAGATTTTTTCAAAATGGCTTTCAAAATGTCAAATCCGTACAGTTAATATGATGATATTTTAATTTATTACTAGACATGTTTTATGCAGCATATAAGTTAAATTAGAACTCTGCGAAATTACATTTATGGTTCCGACAATGCCATCATTTTTCAAAAGAACATTTTCTAGAATATCTTCTATGTATGTGTGTGAATATTTGTACATTATAATTTTAGGACTATTTGGTGACAATAACCTTAGTTTTTATTACCCAACTTCAGTGACTATTTCTTCTCCTTTTCAGTTCAGAGAAATGTTGATTGAAAAACTATCCCCATATTTAGTATGTATGAGGTCCCATGCAGGGTGCAGATGGCATCTTCACCCCATCCATATGTTTAAAGCATCTCGTTCATTTGGAAGTCTTACAGGCACAAAAACAATCATGGAGAGAAGTGGTCTTTAAATTTTAATTTTATCAAAATAAACCAGATCCCTTGTGTATAAAACCTTTGCCAAAAATGGATTTCCTTCAAACAGACACCAAGCCAAACCTATTTGTAAAGGCCAAGGAAAAGACTGATAAGTATGAATTTGATTATATGAGAGTTAGAGTGAATTATCTTTGTTTTGGCTATGCTATTTTTGTTGATGCATACACTTTCTAGATTATTTTTAAATACCTCTCAAGCAGCTTAAGGCTCTTTTCTAAGTACTTTTGTGTTTTACACTTAATTTGTTTATCTGTTATGTTGTTATATACTACGAATTCATGAATATATCTGGGATTAATATACTATATATATATATAGTATATTAATATATACTATATATATTAATATACTATATATTAATATATATATGTATATATATATATATATATACACATATATGTAGAGAGAGAGAGAGAGAGAGATGCCAATGTTTTATTCAAACCCTAACTAGTAATATTTTTAATCTTAATATCTAATAGGAATCACTTTTCTAGATTTTGCTTTTCTATATAAAAATGGCATCTTTTGATAAACTTTGATAAACAGATTTCTGAGATGCCTGTGCATTTTCTTAGTCAATATATTAATGGAGATAGTCTGGCTAGCTTCTTAGGTTTTTGTTCGAGAAGACTGTAGTCTGTATTTTGGGGTGACATGAATAACAGTTTTCTTAAGCTCCTAAATTAATATATAGTAATAGACATGAGCTACAGCTTAATGCCATGACTGAGTTTGGTGAAAAATTATATAGTAAATGTATTTTTAGCTGAGTTTAACCCTCCACTTTAAAAAAGAAACACATATACAACTTTTAAAAAATCTATTTTATTGTTTAAGCCATGATTTAAAAGGAACACACACACACACACACACACACACACACACACACATATAACTTTTAAATATCTCTTTTTATTGAAGCCGTGATTCTTCAATAACAAGTCAAATTTCATTTCTCTTGAGTTTGAAAATAAACCAAGATTAATTGGAAGGTGAGGAGGAGACTGCATCAGTGATGATTTGTTTTGGAATGATGTTAATTTAAATATAAAGTTTAAAAAAAGAAGCCATTATCATATTAGAGTTTTCCATCTCAGAGAAATGTTGCCCTAACCACATTTTAATAACTCTCCCTGAAGAAAATAAGGTAAATAAGTTCATAGTGACAGCTAAAGTGTCTTAGAATGGGAAGAAACGTTTTGAATCATAATTCCAATTTTAAGAATTAATTCACCTGTCTTCTACTTCTGAATCATATAAGCATGTTTGTTTATAGATTTTTAAAATGTAGAAGGAAAATTATAGAAAAAAAGAAGTATGCCTGAGCATGTCTTCACTTTTTCCAGATGCCTGAGGTTGCTTTCAAAACTAAGCTGGTGAACCATGAGGGAGTTACAGTTTTATCAATAGCCTGATTCTGCACCAGCAGCAGGTGCACCAGCTTGATGACCTGCAAGGTCACTGGTGCCACTGAACCCAAGTTTCTGGCAGTAGTCACTTTTTGTTAACACCATTATTGATGGTAGTCCAAGCAAGATAGCAATTGCCAAGGAATGAGCTGAAGTACTAGATGTTGCATTAAAAACATAGAGGAAAGAAAGAATGAATGAAAAAAAGAAAACAGATTCAGACGCTTGGCTTATTTCTTATATGACTACTGCCAAATACAGCCAACGCGTGGCCATGGGAGTTGGCACCGTGGGAGAGGCAGACACGCCGCACGGAGGAAGTTGGAAGGACTGAAAAGTCAACGCTAAAACTGAAAGCAAAGATTGCCAAGTCAAATGCTGAATTGTGCAAGAACAAGATGTTTTCCTTTCCGTTTTTTCACAATGAAGAATTTATTTTACTCCCTTCTGTTTTGTTCAAAGACTAATGCTCTCAACTTTCACTCACTAAATTGCTGTGGTTTTGTTACGCATTTATACAATTGCGAGTAAATAGGGTCATTAAAGTAGCTTTACTGGTAAAATAATTAGACTTTAAAACAAACAGAAATAGTCGAACAGTCACTGGTAAACACGGCTCCAAATATGTAAATGTTTTACCATTTTACTTTAGATTTTAAAAAATGAAATAAATTTAGTGATATCACTGCCATATGAATCTTTGAACTTTAACACATTAATATGTACCTATGATAATATACATTATTGATTTCAAATTTGTATGAATGGTTTTGCTTACTAGTTCCTGCGTATTGCCTAGAATAGTAGTTGCCACACAGAAGATTATCCAAAAATAATAAAATTTTTTGACTGAATGACTGCTAACAAACTGATATGTTATCCCTTTGCAATTTCCTTTTTCACTCAATATTATATTTTTCATATTTATTCATGTTCAGATTTTTCAGATGCTAGATAGTACTTGCCTGCGACTATGTAACAGTTTACTCTGATATTCATTTATGATGCTTAATTTTTCTAACTCCTACAAACAATATCCAATAAACTTTAAATAAGGATAGCAAATTAAGTTCATCATCATTACATTGATACTATGTTTAAGATGCGAAAGAACTTTTGATGTTTGATTTGCGGACTGTGGATTCCTTGGAATTAGGGGAATTAATTCATTTTCATCATTATCACCAACAATGCCATATCATAAAAGTTTAAAAGAATTTATTAGCTTAGAGACTCCCTACTTTTTAACAAAAATTAAATCCAGAGAAGATATAATTTCTATTTCTTACGGGAGTACCTATTTTCTAGGTTTTGATCCTACATAATAATAGGACATCGACATATATAAAGCTGTGTAGGAGTTCAAAACAGAAGGGAGAAAAGTTTCTGAGGGTCCTCTATGAACCAGCTACTGCTTTAGGTATTGAGAATACAGCTGTAAACAAAAGCATCTGTTCATATGTTCATTCATTCAATAACAGTATATGATACCCTATGTTGGACAAATGAGGTGTTGAATGCTAAAAATTTAAAGGCAAATATCAGACATTTAGTTGATCTGATATAAGACTATATTCAAATGTACTAAATGACTTTCTTCTGCCTATTATGCCAATTTTACAATTTAAAGAAGTGGCACTTTTCAATTATAAAAACAAAAGAATAAGCAAGAAAGAATAAAACTGTTTAGTAAGGAGATGAAAACCGGAAAAATCTAAAGGTAATTTTTAAAAAATGCCTCAGAATATAGGCAAAAAACAGAGGTCCAGTAAAGTTAAACAAGTTTTCAGAAAGTTGTGTCAACTGTGGTACATGGAGCTGGGCAGTGTTCACTAGGCACAGGATGGGTTTGGGATTTAAATATTATATACCATTTTACAGGGAGCATGGAATCAAAAATACCTGACAACAAGTCTTGTGAATCTTCTCATGACTTAACATTAATTGTAAAATTAAGAGTACCTACTTCCAATGAGAAGGTAATTCTGACACATAATAGAATCTGAATCATTGCTACTTCTGTTTCTATTAATTTCCTAGGAAAATACCATTCTTTCCACTTTATGTAGCCCAATATAAAATATACATGCAATACAAGTAAACTTAATAAACATTTATAGAACTCTCCACTTTAAATACACAAAATATACGCTCTTATTAGCACCACATCACACCTACTTACAGGTTTAAATGAAATATCGGTTGGCTGCTCGTTTGTTATTTTCTTCCCTCTTTTTTCCTGTCTCCATTATTAAGTACAATTATTGGTATAAAAGAGGTTTTCAATACCCATTTTTAGACCGCATTCTAGCCTGGGCAACAAAGCAAAACTTTCATCCTCTCTCCCTCTTCCTCTTCCTCTTTCTTCATCTCCTTCATTCTTTTTTTTTTTTT
>NW_016107483.1:3155318-3294084 GCF_001604975.1 Cebus imitator | reverse complement strand
AAAATATACATGCAATCATCTCTTTCTCTATTTACTGTTCTTCAGGGATGGGGGAGCTAAAGGGGAAGCCAATGTACAAGACAGGCAATAACACGTGTTGCTATACTTTGTTCTTGTTATACTGTATAATCCTTGCCTTAAATGCAATTACTTGACCCATTTTAGAGAGTTTACCACATGTAAATATACCGCAGTCTCCATTTTATTCTTCTTTGGAAAGTTATCTGGTGTGCAGAAATACCTAATATTTGTGACTTAATAGCATCTGTTCCAGGAAAGTTATTGTACAAGAAGGGCAATCATGGCCTTACATTTTGTAATAAGTTCTCTTGAATTGTGATCACAGCACCATACTGTAACATTGGCATCTATCGTCCTGTTCAATTTATAAATTGAAAGTGATGCTACAGTATCACCTGGGAAAATAAAATTCCCTTTATTAGAAAATTATTAGATAACAAAATTTTACTGGAGTGTGAAAGTCACTTAGAAAATGAACTTATTAAATTTTTAAAACAAGAAATTATGTTGGAGTTAACAGAGGAACAGAGTCACATAAAATCCACTCAAATAGCAGAAAATCTGGCAGAATACCTGCAGCAAAATGTGCTGAACATAATACTGATTTTCAGGAACTGAGTGAGTAAACTGAAGGGGGAATCTGGTACTAAATCACTTACTTACGTCTTAATACAACCATTTTATATCTCTTATGATCTAAAAAATGGTTTTACATATTGCAAAAACAGGAAATTTGTGTGTATGTTTGGGGGGGAGGGGAGTAATTTAGTTAAAATTAGGGCTAACGTTTTTCCATATTAAAAATATGTGATCCATTATACTCGAATAGCAGCTCTATATTATGGAAAATACTATTTTTAATTCTTGTGTGCAGGCCAGCACGGCTCCTTGAACAAAACTCATGACTCCTTTCAGAACTATGAACTATATGGCGGGCCACTAGTAATCAATAATGGTAGTTCTCATTTTCATGAGAACTTAAAGAAAGGAAGCAGAATTCCGAGACTTTGAGTCAACATCTTTGTTGATAAAAAGATCCTCAATAGATAAAGGCAGCAATTTATGGAAATGTGTAGGGTGTTCTAAATTTGTACAGTCATGAGGACTAGCAACTGAAAATGAAGCAAGTGGCCAAAATTCCCCATATAAATGATTGTTCTCAAACGACTGTCATGTGTGTTGACTGCAGTGGCATCATTAAGTTGGGGAACCTCTGTGATTGCTATAAACATGCTTCCTGTGCCAACATAATCCTAGATCTTAAATAGATCACAGCTAATTTATATTCTGAATGAATATAAAGTATTCAATTTGACTCAATAATATTTTAACAATGTCCTCTCCTGAATACCTGTAGCAACATTTAAGAATTATAATTGTTTGTTTACCTTTCCAATAAGAGCTTAAATAATTTTAGGACTGTGTGTGTCAGTTGTTCCTATTCACACTGCTTAGCTTGATTCTAAAAATTTAGTCTTCCAAAAATATTACATAAATTTTGGATGTAAATAATTTAGAAAGCATGATTCATTCTCTCTGTCTCTCAGTCTCTCTCTCTTTCCCTCTCTCCATTTTAAAAATTGTGAGAAAATATTCATAACATAAAATTTGCTATTTAAACTATTTTCAGCTTACAATTTTGTGGCATTAAGTAACACTGAACATTGTTATTCAATGCATCAACTCTTAAAACAGATGGACTTTAATGATAACTGCAGGCAGATATCTTAGCAATAGAATATGTCTCAAGGATATAAGTTTTAGAATAAGAGTCTAGTATGGGTGTTTATATAGCCCATTTTATCGAAACAGTGAACAACAAGGCTAGCATCCTTAATACTTCACAACCCTTTCCCTTTATTGTTACTCCTATGATCTATAGACTGTTATTAAAGGCTAATAAAATCTTTCTTTTATAATTTAGTAGTACAATTTAAATAACATATGTAATAGATTTATGCTCTTGGTATAAAATCATGTTTTTATATGTGTATTCTAGTGTGGAATTATAAATAATTTTAACATGCATACTTGTTCATCTGATTTTCTATAAACCAGAAGATATGTTAATAGATTTTTAAAAAGTATTCCAGAATTAAATGCTTAAAGATTGCAAATTGTAGGAAAGAAAGAGAAAAATACACTCATACAAGAGGTGTACTAATTTACCAATTCATAAATGAAAACTACCTTATGATGTTAAGAAATAACTCACCTTCTAAATGTGAACTTGGGAACATGTGAGATATATATATATATATATATATATATATATATATATAATTTTATATATATATATATAATTTCATATAATCTTCCATCTCTGTACTCTTAAATAGCATTATTATTATATACATACATGTATATGTATATACATATACATTATATACATAATGTATGTATATGTGTATACATGTATGTATATTGTATACATAATAATGTATATACTGTTTATGTATATACATTATATGTATGTATATATATATGTGCATATATGTATGTATATATTAGGAATGCTATTTAAGAATACAGATTACAGAGATGGAAGATTGTAAAAACTTAAATATTGTATAAAGACACAAGCTATATAGCTCAAAGCTTTGTATATGCATAGATCTAATTTATGCCAATCAGAGGTACATCTGGCCATTTTAAAAGCTGGACAAGGACTCACTAGCAATCATGAACAAAAACAATTAGCTGGTTTATGGTGTTCTTAATTGCAGATGGTATCATGCCAATTTATTCATACCTCATGGAGTTTTTCTGTTGAATAGCAGAAAACAATTGAATAGCATTGTTTATAACTGCTCATAGAGTCGTTTGGCTTTATAATTCGTGCATGTATCTGCCAATCTGTTAGTTGAGAATAAAAAAAGTCTGAAGTATAATTTGAGTCACATTTTAGACTATTTGCATTAACTGTCTTTAAGAGGGTTTTAGAGTATTTTGAGAGACTGACATTTAGAGTGTATAATCTTTCATGTAAAAGTTCCATCTCTGTCTCCTGAGGCTTCTGTTTATATATGAAGAAAACGGCAGTGTGACATTTGCTAATAGTGTCTGCTGAAGTAATGATATATCTTCAGGATACTTCTAAGATTTATAAACGATGGCAAATATTAATAAAATAAATGAAATCATCTTTAGAGCACAATACTTTATTTTTAAGTAAACTCATTACATTTTATGTAGGCCAAAATTTCCACTCTGGAAAATAATATAGCTTTATTTTAACAATGCTCATCTCTCTCTGTGAATCATATGTCTAGTCTCCCTAAAGAGAAAAATAAATGCAAGTTTTAAATTATCACTTACCTGGGGTGTAAACTTGTAGAAGACAATCTCTCCATCAGCCTTTTCTAAGCTGAAAGATAGGAATAATAAAATGTTCCTATCATTTGAAAATCCAATGAGGTAATACCCTACAAAGTTTTCAGTAGAGTATGACAGAAAATTAAATGTTAAGTTGTAAAAATTTTACATTATTTTGCATTTAAATAACTGCCAAACCCTTCCACCTTTCATTTTTTTAACTTACACTTTTCTTTAAGTACTCCAACTTGTTTACAAGGAAGCTCTGGGTTGTAAACGACAATGTACAGTGCGAAAGGTGGCTTCATTGGAAATACTGGCATGCTGTAGTAAACTCCTTTCTCTAAGTCTCACTAGGGTTGTAAAATGACATTTGAGTACTAGTAAGTTATCAATGCTCTTAGAAATACATTGCTTAATACTTCATTTTGTGAACTGATCAAAACACTGCTAATAAAAGTATTCCAAGCATTAATTCTGCAAATGGCTAGCAAATCCTTAAGTTTTTGAGTAATCATTTTCTATATTTTGGATTGAATGTGAACTTATCTCTCCTACTTGCATCAATTTGATAGCACTAATCCCTAAAGATCCATTCCTTTCTAGAAAACAATAGAGACTTGAAAGTAGATTAGATTGTTTTATAGTGAAGTGGTATGTTAAGTGATTTTTTTTTTTTTTTGCACATAGTCATTGATATTGAGTGGAATTTTATTATAAAATTCTTTTTTAAGAAGTGCTTTGATACTGACAGAAGACAAGCAACCTACATAACACATTACTCAATTTGTCCAAGCCTTCGAGTAAGATGCTTTGTTGAGCACTCTTTCTGCTTTTACCCAAGGCAGTGATCAGAAAAACATACACACATAAGACAAACAAACACAGATTTTCCACAACTGGAGAGTCAGCATGATGTGTGCTAGGCTGACATTTCCAACAGCAGTCAAATCACTGGGAGGATCAAGTATAAATGGAGTTCACCTCCATAACTCATAATTTGGAAAATCTCAGTATATTAGAATGTGAGCGTGTTGAATTTGTGTTTTAGTTACTTGACATAAAGATTACAAACTTGCAGTACCTTTAAGCAATCTATGTAGAATCACTTGATAACCAAGTGAATTGCAATAGAATATCGTAAGTATGCTATTGAAAATGCTGACCAGTGTCTTTTCTATCAGGAAGAATAGACAAAATTATTATCTGTCCTCCATTTCAGGAACATATGTGAGTTTCACAAACAACTTCATTCTACATATTGAACACTGTTTTTTTTAGTGACTCTATTTTTCTCTTTAAATTAGCTTCTAGAAAGCTTATAGCCAAATAAGCTTCTCATCTTTAAAAAGATTAAATGTACACCTTTTTTTAGTCAAGTAAACCTGGGTTTGAATCCAAAAATGTGTTATATTCCTCCTCTGAGCTTCAATTTCTGTATTGTATGCTGGAGATAATGACTATTTCACAGGCCAGTGTTCACAACTAAATGGGTGGAGGGTTTTAAAGCGCATAAAATCGCGTCTGGTACTTAGATGTTGAAATATATTCTTATTGTGTGCAAACCTCATCAGGCTGCTGCATTATTGTGCACATTGTTAATGGCGCCCCCTGTAGTTGAACCATTTACAACATGCCAACCACAGGCCTTTACATTGAGGAAGGATCTTTCTTACTAAGTCCACTGAATCAAATGCCAGTCTCTTCTCGAAACACCCTCAAAGATATCCTCAGCCGCAATGTCTTACTAGCTATCTGTGTATCCCTTAATTCTATCAAATTGACAACTGAAATCAAAGAGGGGAAGAGGTTAAAGGCTGTGGGCAGAACCTGTGTCCTTAGAGTTCACTCCTACTGAGAGAGACTACACTACCGCCAATCACAATTCACTGTTAAGTGGTACAAAAGAAATGCAAGATAGAAATCTCATACAGTTTAAAGTGTATGAAACATAGTTTATAGGGTGCAGGTAGGGAGAGAAGGAAGAGCAAGTAAAGAGTGGCAAGGATTATTGTCTACAGACAATATTTCTTTCTTATTTATTTATTTATTTATGTTATATTGAGACAGGGTCTCACCCTGTTGCCCAGGCTGGAGTGCAGTGGCACTATCTCGACTAAGTGCAACCTCCAGGATCTCTGCTAACTGCAACCTCTGTCTCCTGAGATCAGGCGATTCTCATGCCTCAGCCTCTGAAGTAACTGGGATTATAGGCATGAGCCATCACACCCAGCTATTTTTTGTATTTTTAGTGGAGATGGGCTTTCACGATATTGGCTAGGCTGGTTTCAAACTCCTGACTTCAGGTGATCTGCCCACCTCAGCCTCCTATACAGACAATATTCTCAACATTTTGTATGAAACTTTAAAGTTTTCACTTCTCTCTGTAGGCATATTGACATCACAGGTTTTTTTTTATTTTAATCAAACTTCTCAATTTGACATAATTACAAATTCACATCCAGTTGTCCCCCCATGGTAATATCTTACAAAACTGTGGTACAATATCACAATTGAGATATTGACATGGAAACAGTCAAGTCACAGAACAATTCTATCACCAAAAAGATTCTAGTGATGCCTTTTAATAGTCACAACTACGTTCCCTCCACCCCCAGTTCTCATCTCTGGCTTTTGCTAACAAATGCTATATAAATGAAATCATACTGCATGTACCTTTCAGATTCTTTTTTTCCCTTCAATGTAATTCTCATGAGACCCATGTAAATTGCTGCACTTATCAGTAGCTTGTTTCTTTTTCCTGCTGACTACTATACCATGGCAAGAATATCCTGTATTAGATTTCATCATTTAGCCATTGAAGCCATTGAATGATATCTGGGTTGTTTCCAGTTTGGGGCTATTAAGAATAAAGCTGCTATTAATATTTTGTGCAAGTTTTGTGTTTACCTGGAATAAATGCCCAGCAGTGCAGTTACTCAGATTAAGAAGCTACACAACTAACTTGCAAAGTCACTGTACCATTCTGACTTCCAGCCATCAGTATACTGTCCCCACATCTTTGCCAGCATTTGGTGGTGTTCTTTCTTTAACATTTTATTTTAACATTCTGATAGGTGTGTAGTGCCATGCTAGGTTTAAAACAGGAGATGATTGGTTAGATCAATGTTTTTTAGAGGAAACTTTCTGATGGCAACAAAATAGGAAATAGAATGAAATAAGGAGAAATTTGAGTCAATGGTGTAACTTAGAAATAGATTTCAGTCACTTAGCCAAGAAAAACCTAATCTGAGGCAGGAGGAATGAGGATTGGAAGGAATTGCTGTGTGTCTTGTAAAGACATTATTCAATATCTGTAGGCAATTCTAGATTGGCAAAGCGGAACTGGCTGATTGACTCAAATTCCATGAACATTTCCTTTAATCTCCAATTGCAGAGTGTCGCTATTATTTAGGAATACAGCTCAACTCATATGATTCAAACATGTATCTGTTCTTCAGAGCGCAACTCCACAACACATATGCTAGTGATTGTCCTTTAAGATAGATGACTTTATGAATGTAGTTTATAGACATGACAAATTAACTTGAAAATTTAGGGTAGACATTGGAAAAATATAAACATTTCCTGATACGTTTTTGGTCCATATATTTATTTAGAAACCTGCCTATCTATCTACTATCATCAAATAATTTTTCTTTCCTTTTGGGGAATTTTTAAATGGTCCCAACAGAACCCTAAATAAACATGAATTAATAATTACATTTCAAAATAGAGGATACCAGGAAGAGCACTCAATATTACAGGGGAAATCTTTTAAGAAGCTCAAGTACCAAGGTTATATAATTCTAATAAGTAGAAACTAATACAAAAATAATAAAATCATTTTTAAGGAGATGAGGTAATGGGGTCCACTAATGGAAAGCATAAATATATATTTGCTTTCAGTCCTATAGATGCACAGAACAATTAAAAGTCTATAACGTAGCATTAAAGAGTTCTATACTATATTATGATGTTTTTCAGACCTATGGTCTTTTATGAGCACAAAAATAGGTAGCATTTTTAAAAACTGACTTTGAGACTCAAATTAGAGTATCAAAAAATACGAAACCTAACACAGTGATTGGATATGCCCTACATTATCAGAGATGGTTGTCTTATTATCCAAGGGAGAAACACAGAATTCTAGGTTCTTCCATTACAGATGGAATCTATTGCCACAAATCTGAAAATCAATAAAACTTGTTTTGGGAGAGTAAATGATTACTTGATAATTTATCTTCTACACCGTCCTCCAGTGAAAGTATTACCAAGATTGTGTGTGAATCTAATCGGGTGTGAAGTGCTATTGAAAAGTAAGCACCCCTGCTCAGTAAAGGGAAATGAGGTTTTTGAGGAACTACCTGAGAATTTTTCTCATTTTATTATAAGAATAACTAAATGTTAGCTGCATGATTATTATCCTTGGTAAATATACAAAACTGATGGTGAAGTGTGGGCTCGTAAGTGGAGCTGCAGATGGGTGGATTTGTTTTCTAGAGTTCTCCTCTACTGTATCCAGTCTGTTTCTGTCTGAACCTGTTACCCCTGTTACTTCTATTTCTATCATCCTGAAGTAATGATTTCATACAAAGATCTTCATTTAGCATGAAATTATGATAATTTTATCCAGGAATCTGCAAAGTAAGAACATTAATAAATTATCCATATGAATGTACTTTCAAGATGTTAATAATTTATGTCAGGTATTCTCATTTTAGATAAGTCCTTTCCTCAATATGGCTTTTTTTTTCCAGTTGAGTTATAAAACTTAGTGCAATAAAATTATGACCTTACAATCTTATCCTTAGGAAACCTTGCAATTATAATTCTTCAATTTTTTTTTTTCTACTGAAATTTTTCAGGCCACTCATTTGTGAAAATGTTAGCTGGGTGTGTATGGGGGTGGGTTGTGAGTGAGCATGCATGTGTGTGTGAGTGTGTGTGTTAAACTATTGGAAAAAAATGAAGTTGAAATAACAACTTGATGGCTTTAAATAGTTAAATCTTCTTTATAATTAATGATAATTTTATGTGTATTTGTATATGTTCTACACAGCACATTGAATTCTTACTTTCTAGACTACATTTATTTTTCTTATGCTTTGTTGAGAATTCAAATTACTATGTTGTTTCTCCCAAAGACATTTGGATCATAATTTTTATATTGAGTTGTTAATAACACCAATTAAATTATTTTCTGGCATTGACGGGCAAGTCAATCACTATTTTGTAAGGTCTACTTTCGAGCTGGTATTGAACTCATAGCATCCAGTCATCAGCCCTCCCTGATTCATAGTCATGAATAAAATGATCCCAAGTTTAATCATAGCATACAATTTGCTCTGACATTCGTATGTCAAAAATATGACCAAATTCACAGTCTGGGCTAGTTAAACAACTAATAGGAAGCCAGCTTACTAGACCTCTATTTCAAAACTTCCTGAAGGCTGGACGCATTGGCTCATGCCTGTAATCCAAGGATATTGAGAGGCCAAGGCAGGTGGATCACTTGAGGTCAAGTGTTCAAGACCAGCCTGACCAACATGTAAAAACCCTGTCTCCACTAAAAATGCAAAATTTAACCAGGTGTTGCGGTAAGCGCCTATAATCTCAGCTATGGGGAGGCCGAGACAGAAGAAGCACTTGAACCCAGGAGGCAGAGGTTGCAGTGAGCCGAGATTGTGCCATTGCACTCCAGCGTAGGCAAGAGTGAAAAAAACAAACAAACAAAATATAACAAAAAAAATCCCTTACAAACTTCATGTGAATTTTCATGTTACAAAGCTTTATGTAAAAATATATAAACATATGAGTTTTTATGTTTCTTAAGTTTTTAAACTTAAGAAATAAGCATACATGTATTTAAATGCCTATAGGGTTCTCCAGAAAGACATAAGAAATAAGGTGAGTAAAGACAGGAGAGAAAGAGAGAGAGGGGGGAGAGAAAGAAAAGGGATTTATTAGGTAAATTGGGGCACATGGTTATGGAAGCTGATAAATCTCATGACAGGTCTTCTGCAAGGTGGAGACCATGGGATGCTGATTATGGGGCTTGGTTCAAGTCCAAAGGCCCCAGAACAAGGAAAGACAATGGTCTGAGGCCAAAAGCCTGAGAATCAGGGATGTCACTTGTCTTTAAGTCCTGGATTCCAAAGGCAAGCAGGACTAAAGTTATCCAAGGACAGGGGAGAAGGAGTCCAGCTTCAGCAGATAGACCGACATATTCACCTTTTCGCTCTTTTGTTCTCTCTGAGCCACCAGCAGATTGGATGGTGCCTTACTACGCTGAAGCACCCACCATGTACCCTATTCGGACTTACCTTTATCACCTCTGGAAACATACTGGACACACCCCAAAGTAACACTTTACTAGCTTTCTAAGTATTTCTTAATCCAGACAAGTTAACACCTAAAATTAACAATTGCAATGTACACGCTACCATAATTGTGTATATATAAAATGCAGTCAATTTTGGTTAATGAACTATTTTAACGGAAAATATCTTACTGTTGTATATAGGAAAGTTACTGTATTTAGACAAAATAGCTTACTTCAAAGTCTAAATGTCAATGTCAATGTAATAGATAAAAATATGTGCTTCCTTTTATGTATTTATTTATTTTTTCAGACAGAATCTCAGTCTGTTGCCCAGGCTGAGGTGCAGTGGCATCGTCTCAAGCTAACTGCAACCTCCACCTCCCAGGTTCAAGTGATTCTCATGCCTCAGTCTCCCACATAGCTGGGATTACAGGCGCGTGCCACCATGCCCAGCTAAGTTTTGTATTTTTAGTAGAGACGGGTTCCACCATGTTGGCCAGGCTGGTCACAAACTCCTGACCTCAGGTGAATTGAAACCTTGGCCTCCAAAGTGCCAGGCCTATAGGTGTGAGCCACCACTCTTGGCCTATATGTATAAAAAGTGTGCTTCAAATGGCTATAGTTCTATTAACTACAATCAGTATAATGTAAAAGACACTGAATTAGAATCTCTTGGACTTCTAACTCTGATTATAATCTTGGATGAATATGTAATCTCAGGATGATAATCTTTCTTGTTCACATTATTGTTCACACTATTGTCCATAAAGTGGCGTGTTTGTGCAAGGTCCATCTCTCAGGTGCCTGTGATCAAACTGTAACATTCACAGTGACTTGCTGATACCTTACAAGTTGATGTGATCTTATTCCCTGCTTCACTCTTTTCTAAATCTCTGTGACTACTAATGTCTAATCACTTTAATAAACTAGTCCTTATGACATGTCTGCTCACAGAGACCAGTCCCCATCATCCTCACTACATCACCAATACCAGCTGAGAGTCTATTGTAGTAATCTACCAATGCAACAGGTGTATCATGTTTGAAAATTCAGTTCTGCGTACCTAGCTGCCCATGTTACTCATTGGTTATTTCAGATTATGTCCAATGTATCCATGAGACATTTCATCTATCTCTCTATGCCTCCTTCCTCCTCATCTCTTTACCTAGTATCCTTAGTGATGTGGGATCAGATTTTGTTCTATTGAAAGGTTAACATTAAAGCAAATGTCGTGTTTCTGGTTTTCAGTCTGGGCAACTGTTTTAGGCCTAGACACCTCCTGTGCTGCTTATCAGCGATGACTGGAATTTGGATCTTGAAGCTCACTGCTGTCACTCCATGCCTAATCATAAACAAAGGATGGATTTGCTTTAGCAACATAGTTTATATCTGTTTCCAATTAGTGCATCCTTGGCTGGGGAGCTGCTAAGGTAGCAAAAGTTGGCTTCCAACTTCGTGCTGCTAATGAGGATTTTAGTTTGCAAGTATGCTTTGCCTGTAGCAACTTGGTGTATTCTCTTCATTTTAGGTGCACTTACTGTCAGTCCGCTACAGTGTTCCAATTCTGTAAAATGATGGAGAGTCACAAGAATGTCTTCCTGTTGTGTCTCTATGGCAGGATAATCTGCAAAAAGTGTTCCCTGGCTGAATCATGTATGGCCCCACAATCTGTTCAGCTTTCCGTGGTGTTCCTAACCTTCAAAGCCTTACTTGTTTCATCTCTTTTAAAAGTATAGAAATGTTCAAATGAACTGAAGTAAAACAAAAATTCCAACTCTGTAAAATGTGCAATAGAAAATATATACCTAGTGTGTAATCCTCTATTGCATGGTATGTTTCTTTAGGTATACATCTAGAGTAAATATCTCTTATTTTTTTAATTAGAGAACTCTATCTGTGCATTGAGAAATTTCTCCTCTATTTCAGACTAGTAGTGCACCCTAACAAACTCTCTGGTCACAGCAGGAGGCACCTGGCTGTGACCTTGCTAATTCGAGAACCCCATCCCTTTCTCCAAAAGGACCCCATTACTCAAGCTGATTAGAGTCCATTATTGATAGTTGATAGACTTTGGGAGAGTGAAAGTCATCTTCTTTTTAAAATTGCCTTCTGCCATAATATTTAGGTAAGTAATAGTTAGTAGCCCCTCCTTCCCCATCAGTGTAAGTCTGAGAATGAAATTAAGATGGTGACTACTAGAGAGAGATGAGTCTGAATTAGCTACCACGTCAATGAGACTCCTGCAGTTTATGGGACATACCCATAAGTTCCTTTTCTGTTTTTTGCTTACTCTATTTTCAATTACAATCTTCAATGGAAAGGCATTCACTTGCCAAAAATAGACCCTTTTAAAATGACTGATGTAGTAGCTTGTTATCTAACAGCATGGTAAGTTTTTATGTAAGATAAAGAAAATAGGATCGGGCATGTCTTTGAACATGGATAAATATATTTGATTATCTGAAATTGCATATTGGAGAATATGATTATGAAATTAATAGTGTAAAAGAGCACTATAGAACATGGGCTTAATGTTTATACGTGAAGACTAGGTTCTTCAACAAAAAGTATGTTTTGAGATGACACTTGCACGATAGCATGATGCCAAACTGTTTGGTGGGAAAAGGAAGAGGAAATGTGTATAGAAATAGATTACAGATAGACTTTAAATTAGCATGCACAAATACATAAAAATAAGCATTTTCAGGCAACTGCAAATTAGTCAGCATACAATGAGTATGTACTAAAAATGACACCTGATGTGTAGACAGAAGTCAAAATATTAAGCACTCAGATTTTCTAACCTCTCTGAACCTCAGTGTCCTCATTCATAACCGAGGTAATAATAGTATTTTTCCCATATGTTTTTGTGAGTTTTAGCACAATCCATGGAAAATGCCTAACCAAAAGTTCACTCCATAAATGATTTTGCATTTCTTTTTTTTTTTTTTTTTGAGACGGAGTTTCGCTCTTATTACCCAGGCTGGAGTGCAATGGCGCGATCTCGGCTCACCGCAACCTCCGCCTCCTGGGTTCAGGCAATTCTCCTGCCTCAGCCTCCTGAGTAGCTGGGATTACAGGCACGCACCACCATGCCCAGCTAATTTTTTGTAGTTTTAGTGGAGACGGGGTTTCACCATGTTGGCCAGGATGGTCTCGATCTCTTGACCTCATGATCCACCCGCCTCGGCCTCCCAAAGTGCTGGGATTACAGGCTTGAGCCACCGCGCCCGGCCGATTTTGCATTTCTATATAGTGAATCATGTGAAACCTCTTAGTATAACTACCAGATTATCAACTTTGTTTTAAACATAATTTATTTATTATAAAAGCTAGTGATGTAAGCATTAAATTGATGTCTCCAATAAAAAGTTATTTTTCTTAGAGAAAATCATCTCTGCTTTCGGAGCATTTGCCGGAAAGAGATAGGCAAGGCTGTCATCTAGTGGCAGTACCTCAGAATTGCGGACATATGGTCCTCAAAGCTGAGAAAGCATTCAAATTCAAATCACACAAGGCGACCTCATTTGAGAACAAAGGCTGTCTGACAATTGCTGGACACATCAAATTTGTATTCCTGCTGTGCATTTTATGACGAAATCCTCAATCTGACAATTTTTTAAAATATGAGTTTAAAGCAGTGCTTCCCAAAGCCACCTCAAAAATGGTGGGATTTCATCGCAATGTTTACACACACATGTACGGAGGCACAAACATACTCATACACGAATATTAGTATAAAGTAATTAGGTTTCCTCTGTTGGAAGTGTTGTCTTCTTTTATAACATTATAGCAATGGTGCATTCTGACTCTTGGTTTATTCCTTTGGAGTTAATGTTATAGTTTTTCAAATCTCAGGCCAAGCTGTCCTATTTCAAATCTCAAATTTTCTACCAAAATTATACTTTTCTACCCTAACCAAAAGTTTGAGAAAACCTGATCTGGAGAACTCATCTACCCTTAAAACTATTACTACAGCTCTCTGACAACTATTAACCTAGACCATCTACCTTCCCTTTTATTCTCTCTCTATGTGACTAATCTGCTATTGTATTCTCTAATCGTCCTTTACTGTTTACCAGGAGCCACCAAGAAGAGACAGCAACAAATAAAACACAACTGGGGACCAGATCTTATTATTGTTTGCCTACCATGGCCATTGTGACAAAATTCTCCTAGATGTCAAGTCCGGGAAAAACATCTGTCACTACCAATGAACTGGCAAACTTTCTATATAGACAGTGAAATCTGTGTACCCCATCTGAGTGTTTATCCATTGATTCTCCATTTTTTTCTTGCAATGGGTTTTCCAGTTCACCATTGTGCATTACCGTTCATAAATTACATGCAACTTTGAGCTTCTTTTCGTTGTATTTAAGGATACTATGGTTTGAACGTGTCCTTTGGAGTTCATGTGTTGGAAGCTTAATCTCCAATGCAACAGGGTTGAAAGATGGGGCCTGTAAGAGGAGATTAGGTTAGAGGGGCTCTAGCCTTATGAATGAATGAATGCTGAGTTAACCATGACACTGAGTTGGTTATAGAGAGAGTAGGCTTATTATAAGAGCTAGTTAGGCCCTCTCTAGCCCTGTTGTTCTCCTGCGTGGGCTCTCTTGCCCTTCCTCCTTCTGCCATGTGATAATGCAGCAAGAAGGCCCTCAGCAGATCCAGCCCCTCAACCTTGGACTTCCCAGCCTCCAGAACTTTAAGACATAAGTTTATTTCCTTTAAAAATTGCCCAGCCTGTAATCATAGCACTTTGGGAGGCAGAAGCTGGTGGATCACTAGGTTAGGAGTTCAAGACCAGCCTGACCAACATAGGGAAACCCCATCTCTACTAAAAATACAAAACTTAGCTGGGTGTGGTGGTGGGCACGTCTAATCCCAGCTACTCAGGAGGCTGAGGCAGGAGAATCACTTGAACTTGGAGGTGGGGTTCAAGTAAGCCAAAATCGTGCACTGCACTCTAGCTTAGGCAACAAGTACAATTATCTGTCTAAAAAGATAGTATTGTAATCTGTGAACTCTATATTTATTGTTGTTTGGTTTTATTTTTTAACAAGTTTTTAAATTACCCCGTAATTATTATTTTATAAAGATTTCTGTGTGATATCAGACAAATGGAAAACAATTCTTAGAAAACAATGTATATTCTGTTTAAAAAGCACATATTCTGCTCACTCTACCCAAATTAATCTTCTGTTTCAATAAAAAAAATCCTCTAACATTATAAGATTTGTATTATCTTACTTATTAATCTCTTCCTTCCTTCCCTCCCTCCCTGCTTCCCTTCCTCCTTCCTTCCTTCCTTCCTTCCTTCCTTCCTTCCTTCCTTCCTTCCCTCCCTCCTTCCTTTTTGATGGAGTTTCACTCTTTCGCACAGGCTAGAGTGAGGTGGCGAGATCTTGGCTCACCGCCTTCCAGTCATTATTTTTCTTTTTATAGGCATCATGAGATGACAGATAGGAAGTTCGAATTGCCAGATGCACTGATGATTATGTATTAGTTTCAAAACAAAGCTAAAATCACAGAAGAGTGTATTCTGCAAGAAAAACTGGAAGACACACCACTCATCCTCAGCCCTGAAGAAAGCAACTAATAGATTGTTTGCAATATCATTTTGATTGTTTGCAATATTGTTTTGGGAGTAGGCCCTGGATTTTCTCTAAAATAGGTTTTTATACTTATATGAGAGATATGTTTTATAATGAAAGTTAAATAGGTTAAAAACAGGGCAAAGGCCATACTTTAAAAAATACTCTAAACTAGACTTTAGAGTTCTTTTGTTTAACAGCCCTTCTGAAAGATAAATTTATATGCAGCTTAAGCACTTGAAACTGTAATTTATTCATCAGCATCACTTTCTCTGGCTATTCTTCATGAAACAGCATCATGATACTTTGCAATGGAATGTGATTGTACAACCTGATATTACTTGTGTGCACTGATAAAGCAGGAAACGATTATTGTATTCTTATTCTTTTGCATACTATGAATTGAAATTTCAATGAAATCAGATTAGATATTCTGTTCTATGCCATCTTTATTTAACATTAGTGATGATTAGTTTCTAATTTTTGTTGCTATTGATATCAGCTTTATACCCTCCCATCTGTAGTCATTCACACATTTCCATTATATTTATTTGTATTTTGAATTTAAAAGGTGGAAAACTCTTAAAATTTAACAAAGTGTGAAATGTTTCAAATTAGCAGCCAAGGTGTTGTAAGTATTAAAGCACAATCTGGGTGGTTGTTGTCTTATCGCTGCTAAAAGTTTGAAGCGAATTTCAAGTTGTGTTTTATCTTCTCCTTAATAATAAATGAGTAAATGAATAAAACAATTTCTAGGTACCTCTAGATCCAGAGGTAATATCTAAGGAAACTAATCTGCGAGATACTTGTATAAGTAGATTTGAGCAAATAAATTTGAATCATGAACTTCATTTATAATTTTTAAAACCCAATCTTCCGAAAATGTATCATTCCACATTCCTTCATTCTCCCTCATTTTGTTATTTTTCCCTGTATTTTCTTTCAACCTATTGAATCCCATGCATCCATTTACTCTAGAACTCCCTTTATTCCTTTTTCCTGATTTTCCCTAGACCCATTTGGTCTCACTACGGCTGTATGCAGGACCTAATGTTTAGGACCTAACCATTTCTCAAATGTTTGCCTGCAACAGCATCCTTTTGGGTCTTTATGTCCAGCAATTTCATCCTGCACAAGGCTCTACACTGACTTGTCTAAAATGTAAATTTAGTCAGTTCCTTTCATGGCTCCCTATTGCTTAATGATAGAGTCAAGTTTGTTAACATGCAATGAAATAGTTATTGATTTATTCTAAGTAATTATACTTACTTTGGATTTTCAGAATGTAATGATAAACTTAAAATTCTTAAATATTACTAAAATTATTAAGGTAATATTGATAATATAAAAAGCAAGTGCTAATGTCCTAATGAAACATTTAAAACAATGAATGCCCTTGTATAGAAAAATACAGGTTCAATATAAGTCTCTAATTTATATAGCTTTACACAGCTATATAAATACATAAATGTATGTATTTATATGTTTGTGTGTGTATGTGCATGTATGTGCATGTGTGTGCACATTAATGTGTACATGTACATCTTGCAGAAAATGTATATTTTACATACACATATGGGAAGAAGTCATGAATCAAATTTCTTGTTCTATACATGCCTTAGAAATGCAAGTAATTCCATTTTTTTTTACTCATCCAATTCATCATCAATGACTTTGACATCAACGTTTAAGGATGGCAAGAAATCAGTCACGTGATCTCAATTTACACTAATGATTTCAAATTAAGATCATTTATGTCATTTAAAATTAGGAAACTTTGAAATTTATGTGTTTATTGACCCTTTTAATCATTTCAGTTATTTACTACAATGCTATCAATCTAGAATATAGAAGTAGTCTATCTCACTGTAAATGCAGGAGGGCAATATGTTCAATAGAATGTATCAAATTGTCTAATGTCATTCATGATTAATATTTATTTTGTTCTATTTAATAAAAAAAATAGCAATAAGAAACAAACTTTCTGATGCATCTTAGTTTGTGAGAAACTGTGGGTGGTAGTTTAAAAGGTGGTTAGAAAATTATCCCCTAAAGACATTTTAGGTTAAACAACTTTCAGAATAAGATTAGAACTAACCCAACGGTATTGTAATGAAAGGGTGATGTGGGTGGTAAAGGTGGCTTGTGGCTAAAAGCTAATTAGCGTTGCATAAATTACTAATCAAATTTCCTTTTTCAAATATAGATATGATTTATTCCAGGGAGGGTCTTGGTATAATTGACCTAAATATTGACCTATTTTTGCTATCTTTCCTGGCATCAAATAAAAGTCTTTTGATAAATGGGAATTTGTCAAATGACTTTCCTGATATTATTTCATTAACAAATTCATAATTTTGTTAAAATTAAGATGCAGAATGAATCCTATTACAAAATCTTGCAAAAAACTGTCAAATTTTATATTGCAATAATCTTTCATTTGTATATTTCACTTGTGATAATTGAGTTAGTACATGTAAAACAGTTTAGAACAGTTAGTTAAATACTAAGTGCTTAGAATATGTTAGATATTATTTGTATTATTTTATGTAGATTCATTTCAATATACAAAGATCTTGATTTCTATATACACACATTTAAAAAACAGAAGTGTATGTGAAATCTAGTATGACTTTTGTGTTTTGTTTTTACTTGTTGGGACTATTGAGCAAAAATTACCATCACATGAAATGTTCCCGTAGATTATTTTTAATGATTACTTTACACACTTCGTTTAGAAACATGTCTAATTTTCAAAATGACTTTAGCCACATAAATTTACATTGCATGTACCTTTGTTTTAGTGGTAATTCATGGGAACATTTGAATGTTCTTTTAAAACTTTTTCAGTGTGCGCTTTCATTCATTAAGCCAATCAACAAACAACAGAAATATTCATACTGCACTAGGCCTATGTATAATTATTTATAACGTCTATTTTGGGGAAGAAGCTAATGTCTAAACATTGAGACTTACTGGAATAAAATCAATCATTCTCTCTTGTTATATGTATTAAACAGGAACATATAAGGATTAGAACAAATTCTTCCTGAAAAAGTCAAGGCTGTTAAGAGAAAAAAAAAGACTTTGAGGGTGAAAAGGAACCTATGAAGCAAGAGAATAAAAGGACCATTGAGGGACAATGCTACCTAGTCATTTAAAAAGTATGATATTTCTTTTCTGTATTTGCAGCACAATTACAAACAATCTTTGGTTAAACTAAGAGGGCATTTAAATTGAACCCTGTAACACTTGAGAGCCCACCCAATAACTCCTGTAGCTGAATAAACTTCCTCATACATAGAAAACTGGGCTATCACTTCTTTGCCTTCCAGATATGTGATCATTACATGAACTATATCTTGACAAAAGTGAAGCCAAATAAGGACATTATCAGACATCTTGCGTTCTTAGCGAGCTTTGAATATTTAGACTTCAATAAAAAGATGAACTGAATGTTTTAAGTATATAATGTGGTTACGATGAATTTTAAACCAGGCTATTTAATTGGAAGTTCTAATAATAGAGTCACATTAACATTTTGAGAGAAAATAAAATCCGATAATATATAAGGAAAGAGGAAAAATAACAATGAGCCGGAAAGCATAATTAGGTGAATCAAACAATGGAATCTAAAAGTTGTTTTAGAAGATGATAACTAATTCATTGATCTGCTTGGTAAACAGGAGATTTTTAGAGATGGTGTATTGCAGCAGTTGTATATGAGCACTGTCTTAGTTAGTGCAGGCTGCCATAAGTAAATATGGTAGTCTTGATGCCTTCAACAACATTCTCAAGTTTTGTTGAGGGATCTCTTCCTGGCTTATAAACAACTGCCTTCTCGCAGTGTTCTTACATTGAAGACGAAGGGAGAACACTCCATGGTTTCTTTTTTCATGAGGGCACTAATTCCATCATGAGGGCCTCATCTTCATAATCTCATCTGAACTGAATTATCTCCCAAAAGCCCAATTTCCAAATACTATCACAATGGGAATTGGGCATAATATATGAACTTTTGGCAGACATGTTTAGACCATAGAAAATACCAAAAATAGAGTTATCAGCTATCTTGGAAAGTATTTGTACAAATGCTAGTGAGCTAGTAGAGTGAATGAGATGGGTGAGTAGAATCCCTGCTTCACCACATCCTTGTTGGTGTTGGTTGGCAAGTCACTTACCTACTTTCTCTGAGCATTAGTTTCCAAATTTGTAAAATAAGGGTAGTAATAAATCATACGCAAAAAAGATGTTTAGGACTGAAAGAGATAAATTACTTATGTGTTTAGGACAGTGCCTGGTGCATAGGAAATGTTGAATGTATGTTGGTGGGTTTTTAAAATTATTATTTACTATAGATTAGGAATAAAGTTGAAATAGATTCCTGAACTTTATGACAACTGGAAGTCTTTGAGTCCTGCATGTCTTTGGCACAGCAGACACAACTATTCTAAGAACTCTAAAGCCTGAGATGTGTATGGCTTTGTAGATTTGGGTCTCTGTTGAATTGGTGATGTCTTCATTCATTCATGTAGTCAGCCAGTTTGTATAAATAATTTTTGAGAACCAGGGTTGGATATTTTCCTAGGTTGCTAAAGGCTAACTTCACCTGATTCACACTGTTGTTTAGAATTGGGGATCTCAAGTTAAGGACTTCTTTTCTGGAAACGACTCTGCTACTATAGCAATCGTGAGTGGTCACAGGAGGGTGAAAGTTATATCTTCTGCATATCTCTAGTCACTACCACTATAAAAACAATGAAGTCAGTTTAAAAAGCTTTGGAAACATACTGGAAATTGAGCAAACGGTTTCATTTTAGAATCATTCTAGATGGTTGAAACTAAATTTTAAAAGCTTCAATAAGATTATAGAAGATATTTTTTAAAATACATTATCATTAAATGTGGGAGTAAATGAGACAAAAAATAAACTTTTAAATAACCTATAAAGCAACAACCAAACTTCTTAAATAGGGTACTGGATTTATGTATGTATGGTGTATTAAAGATCAATTGAAGTCAATGTGTTTCAGCAAGTAATGTTAGCATGAAATTATATTTTTAAAAGAGAACTCTTCAGAAATAAGCAGAATGCTTATCAGAATCGAGATTATGAAAAACTATGATTCTGAAATACAATTAAATTTGAAGCTTCCAACTATAGAAAACTTCCCAATATGATGAATACTGCTTGTATATTAAATGTATGCATTTATTTAGATTACTTAGCCTGTTCATGAAGACATTCACAGAATTAAAAAATTACTTTCTACCCTTTATTTATAATGCAATTTGGCATCTTGTTAAAATTATGCAAAAATATTATTTGTAATTATCAGAATTGAAGAGCTATTTTTGGTTAGTATAAATTAAGCTTTACGGTCATCTAGCTTTTATATATACATTTAACACATAATATGTGTATACTTCAGCTGCAATATTTAATGATCTAGTTTTAAGGGCCTCACATTTTAAATAAAAACCAAGAAAAATGCAGGTGTCAGAAAAGCAGTCTGTAGAATACTGATAATATTCCACTGGGAACATTCTGTATATTTCAGCCTAGAAGAAATTAACCCTTCTACCTTAATCACTTCTAGTTGGGTTCATTTTTATACTAAGATGTAAAGTTCAAATTTAAACACAAATAATATGCAAATAATGTTATGCTACCCGTTTATCTACAGTAATGCGAAGAAATTCCAAGGCTTAACTACTTGGTTTATTTGTTTATAAATATATGTTATGGTATTTGCCATCAAAAGGGGATAATTTTATTTCCCAAGTTTCCAAAAGATGTGACATTTAAGTTGCCTGCACCAACTTGCTGTATTTAATGGTAGTAGTGTGAAAATATACTTCCCCCTTTTTGTCCCAGATGTTCACATGGCCAAAATTGGCTTGAAAAAGAAAAGAAAAATAGGATGGCATTGGAACATTCATTGTTCTTTGTAAGGGAAGCACAATATTTTTAATTTTTCATGAATTCTGAGACAGATTGTCTCTGCTTGTAGCACCTGAAAGTTACAACACAGACAGTTCCTATATAATTACCTCAAGAATCAGTGGTTTAATTCCATCATTCCTGAAATTTAAAGTTTGTGCTACTTCTAACTTCTTGTGACAACTGAGAAAGATTTTATGAATTAAATTTAATCTTCATCAGAGAATAAACCTTAAGAGAGATTTGTGAAACCAAAAGTGCAGTGGTTACCCTTTAGCCACGGTTTCACTTTTCATGGTTTCAGTTAACTGCATTCAACTGCAATCGAAAAATATTAAATGGAAAGTTCCAGAAATCAACAATTCATACGTCTTAAATTGCATGCCATTCTGAGCAGCGTAATGAAATCTCATGCAGTCTGTTCCATGCCTCTCAGATCCTGAAGCATCCCTTGGTCCAGAATACCCACACTGTTGTTGCCACCAGCCCATTAGTCACTCAGTAGCTGTCTCTGTTATCAGATCAACTGTGTCAATATTACAGTGTTCACGTTCAAGTGACCCTTATGATACTTAACAGTGGATCCAAAGCGCAAAAGTAGTGATGCTGGCAACTCAGATATGTCAGAGAGAAGCCATAAATTGCTTCCATTTAAGTGAAATGTTGAAAGTTGTTACTTTAAAAGAAAAAACAAAAACTAATATTATATGATGAGATTTATAAGATCTACGTGATAAGAATGATTCTGCTATTCATGAAATTGTGAAGGAGTAAAAGGAAATTCATGCTGGTTTTGCTGTTGCATCTCAAACTCTTTGTCATAGGAATGTATGTGTAAATAAACGTAGTATACACTGGTTTGGGTACCATCTGCTGTTTTAGGCAACTGCTGGAGGTCTTGAAACATACCTTCTGAGGATAAGGAGGGCCTCCTGTAACAATTTTAAGCATTTATCACAATTTGGTGTGTAGAATATCTGTGTCCTGAAAGCAGTTACTTTCAAAGATGTTACCAGACAGAAAATAATAGAAATTTGGAGTTGGGAGAAATGGGTTTGGTCTTTTTTGAAAATCTGTGTTAAGTAAGTTGCTTAAGCCAGCTGAGCCTTATGATCTTATAATATGGGGGAAAATAAATGTCTCATTTATTCCACAGGGCTGTTGTGAAGATCAAATGAGATAATACAGGTGTGACAGCTCTTAGTAAACTTTACCCATATAAACATAAATGTTATCATTTGTTTAATGGATATAGTATTTCATAATGAGTCCCATCTAAAGTAAAGTTAGTCTAGGCTGTACTTCTATGGATTTTGTTCTACAATTCAGCGTGTGATTTTGTTTACTGGGGAGCCATCACTAATAAAAGTGTGGTTGATGTTCATGCTGTTCACATTTGTTCGTTTTTTTTACCCATCATCCACTGATAGTAATTCATGAACATTTAAAACGTACCACAACAGTCTGCTACAGCATGGCCTGTCTTGCATGCCCCTAGCTCTCGCTGGGCTTTCACAATGGAGCCCGCTGAGACAAAACAGTTTCACAGTCTTCTTAGAGTGAATTACTTTCCATTTATCCAGAATAAATCAAATTAGAAGCAATTCATAGTAAAAGCCTTGTTAAAAAGGAACAAAAACAAAAACAGAAAAACAATAGAATAAAGCACACAGAGTTTCTTTGCAAACTCTAAGGTACCTATTTCTCTTAATGAAAATGTGAATGAAACAAGGAAAAATAAAATGATTATTGCAAGTGCAATATTTCATAACAAAATTGCTATTTCTCATTTAGATTTCTTCAGAAAAGTCATTTTGTAAAATAAACACAGTTACAAATATTTCTATTTTTGCAGTAGCAGAGAGTAAAATTTATTATTGGAAGCACAAACATCGATTAAAATACAAACAGACATGTCTATTTTAAAATCACATATATTAATAAATCTATTAGTTTGGTGCAAAAGTAACTGTGGTTTTTACCATGACTTTTAATGAAAACAGCTATATTGCTCGATTTGGCGACACTATTTCAATAAGTAGCATCTTGAAAATCCAATGTTAAGTATTATCTCCGAATAATTTTATAACAAAAGAGAAAAGCTGTCCATGACACTGCAGCACCTGAATCCCCTGAAATCATCCTCACATTCTGGTGAGTAGGCCTAATATTTTTCTCCTTGGTAAGGACTACATTTCAGCCTACGGAGGGTCATGAGAATGGTCCAGTGAAGGATGGCATGTTTGCCACATGGAGATTCCAGTACATGGAAGGCCAAATAAAGAAGAAATAGTAAATATCATTCATTTTGATAAAGCTATTTTTGGTGTCATGTGTTTGAAGTTTTATTCTCATTTCTACCAGTCTTACTGAGATTTAGCTTTCTAATTTGCAGAATGGGCATAATACACATACTTCATCAGGAATCTGTAAAGGCTGAAAATATNGAGATAGTGCCTGGAAGAAATTGAATGGTCAGTAGAAGTTATCAAGCTATTATCTCTGGGAGAAGATATGAGTTAGATATAAACAAAGCCCAGGACGTAAAAAAATACAGCGACCCAAGTCACACATTATTTATCGATCATGAAAGATTGAGCATACAAGAAAAATCTTATTTGTTCCAGTAATTGCAAGGTATATTCACAAGTCATGTGTTTTTCTATGAATTAAAGAATCCAGATAGGTAGCACCTCATCCGTATTCTAAATGTGTTTTAAGTAAAGAATTCAAATCTCTCAGTGAGAAAATTGTCTTGACATGGATTGCCACTGAATATATACTAAAGTAAGGTGTCAATACCAGAATTCCTGGTGAGTAACACTAAATAGTCAAGCTGTATGTTCCTTGGGTATTCATAGAATTTGTCTTGTCCTTGCGTTAACCACGTACCAAATGGCTGTCCCTGTTCCATGAGCTTATTTGACAATTCTGAAATGCCTCTTCCATAATAGCAACAAGAAACATCGTGCCCATAAAATTATATAAATGGATCTCAGTTCAATGACATTTTATTTATTTATTTATTTTGAGGCAGGATCTTCCTCTGTTACCCAGGCTGGAGTGCAGTGGTGGAATCTTGGCTCACTGCATTCTTGAACCCCTGTACTCAAGCTACCCTCCCACCTCAGCATCCTGAGTAGCTTTGACTATAGGCACATGTCACCATGCCCAGCTAGGTGTTGGGTGTTTTTTGTTTGTTTGTTTGTTTGTTTTTTGTATTTTTTTTTGTAGAAATGGGATTTTGCCATGTTGCCGGAGTTGGTCTCCAATTCCTGGGCTCAAGCAATTCACCTGCTTCAAGCCTTCCAAAGTGCTGGAATTATAGGCATTAGCCACCATGCCTGACTAGCAAAATCTTAAGAAGGGGCAATTTATACAACCCGATCCTGACAGTTCAGAAATGAATTGTCACAGAAAATGATGAATCTATCACCTGTCATAATTGCCATCAAATATTATTTAAAAACACATATCCAGGTAACAAAATGATACAAGCATTGTTAAAAATCTGACTACCGCTGATGGTGTATAGACAAATTCTATTCTAAAATTCTGATGTTTTAATTTTAGTAGAGCTGTACAGTGACATGTGTGGTTAAGGATGCAGAGATAATGTCTAAAAGGCATTCCTGCTAGTTGATTGGGGGGGAAATGCTCACCCCACATTGACAGTTATGTTTATGATGCCAGTGTTGCAAAAGGGAGGAGTGCACTCAAGCCGCAATAAGAGCCAGCAGATCCGCATTAACATTTTATACGTTGCATTTAATAATGTATTCTTCATGCTAAATAACTTTCTGAAACTTATTTCATCTGATTTGAGATGTGATTTGAGAACTGCCAATATGTTAGGCAATCTGCTGCAAAATTGTCTGTTTTCATCGAAGTACCTCTGTATCAACTTTAGCTCTGCTGTGTACTGATTTTTTTTTATACAGCCCTACTCAGCAAATCAGAGAGCTTAAACTTATGTTTTCAGTAGCAACAGTATGCTAGAGGGATTATTTTGGCTACATTTTGAGGCCAGTAAGCAAAGGTAAATGTGGGCATCAGGGTGGACACCAGGATAGGTGCAAATAGTGCGCCTGCCCAGAGAACCAATTAGGTGAGACAGTAGAACAAAGCTCTGAGTGGGAGGCAACTGCAGACAAGGGGGGATTTCGAGTCGAGAATATCTGTCCATTTCATCCCCTGCTGGATGATGCATTAAATATTTCACTGGCAAAATGTTATTCTTTTAGGTCTTGTGTTTCCCAAATGGCTATTCTTATTAAAATATAAGCACCACAGGGAGGGTCAAAGGCTGTGCATTATATCAGATTCATACAATTTAGTATGAATAGGTTCATCAGAGCCAGTCCTTAGAAAATATATTGATAAATAGGAGTGGTGAAGGAATATTCTAAAGGAGAGAGGCATGTTTGTGTGTGGGGAGGAGGCTGCGGTTGTCATAGTGTGATGAATATTTCATTTTACCACTTTACTCTTTTGTTTGACTGCCCAGATGTGAGAGTTACAACCTTGTTTGAGTGCTCCCATGTGTTTTTAGTTCTCCTGCCATAATATTTGAGTTTCTGACTCTAAAAGTTCAGTTACTTAGGCACAATGATATTGAGTTGATTCATTTCATTCCAGAAATAACTCGTAATACAAGAGAAAAGGCAATGAGTAAAAGTCAGCTCCAGTACTGACTAGCTGCAGGACCGCTTAACTCTAACCAGCCCATGAGCATCCTCTGGTTCCTGACTCCCAATCTCAGAATTGTTTCGCCATAGGTACCAGCTTCCATGCTTCACTAGTATCCTCTATGCTGGTCTAAGGCAGGTGTTATACTTGGCTGAATGTAGTATATAAATACAATAATGTCTGGACATACACATAGGGAACACAGAAACAAGAACAAAAAAATAATTATGGTATTGATATTTACATGCAATTTTCTCTCTGCTTCAGTTAAGAAGAAATTTGTTAAATTATTTTGAAATTGTACTATTTTATAGTAAAATATATATAATTATAATCATTGGCAATTTCCTGATCAAATTACACAAAATTTGGTGGACCTTAGTTTGAGAATTTATAAAAAGAACAGTAAACATTAAGAAGGAATGAGAACAAATTTACTGAAAATATGTTACAAGAGGAGTAAGTAAAATCTAGAAATAAAAATAGGCTTATTAGATTTAAGGGAAAATGCCCCTTGATTAGCCAAGGAAAGGACTAAGAAATAGCAGTATTTCTATGACTAGGTATAATATCTTTAAAAACCCTTTTGTGAAAGGTATGTTTGAGAACAGATTCACAGAGTGTATATTTATTCACATGATAATAAATATGAAAGGAAACCATTAGTTTGCTGGTCCTGGATAGTTCACATGTAGAGAAATTTTTATCTGTACAGTTCACAAGATCCAGTTTAAAATACATTTAGAGCAAATAGAGCCAAGCAGAAGAATAGAAAATCTTCTAGGGAAATATATTTTGCTAGTAAAATTTATACAGAATTGGCCTCTGACATATGACGAAGGCTATGCTAAGGAAGAGAAAATAGTTCGTCATAAATAGCAACCAAGAAGTGAAGTTTGGGGGCAACAGTGTGGAAGCTGTAGGACGGCAAGTGCTTTATAGTACCTGACCACAATGAGCTCATTATCTAAATAATTCACACTTTCAGACTGAAAGCAAAAGAATCACTAGTACAGGTAAATGGACTAGAAAAATACGTATGTGGCATGTTAGAGTGAATTGAAAGAAGACTTGAAAGCGAAAATCTTGTAAAGAGAGCACAATTGTATTTACTGGGTACTGCGACAATAAGACAATTAATTATACAAATTCCATTTAACAAAAATGAATGTTTTTGAACTGTTATAGAATGAAAAATAAACATTTAGGGACAAGAATTAAAGAAAGGCTTTGAAATAGAATGGGTGAAAAGGGTCTGGAACTTAGGTGATAAGGAAGTATTTGCTAAGCACAAAAGGAATAAACTATGAAATAGAAATTAGTCTACTGACAAAAACCTCAAGGAAAGCTAACGTAACTGATCTTCAACAAAAATAAAGTTAATGGAAATATTTTCACACTGTAAACAAAAATGTAGAATGTGATGTTTCTAGGTTATACTATACTCCATATTTTAAAAAATGAATATGGAATTGAATTATTTGGAAACTCAAATTTTCTTTTGCCTGTCTTGTTGTTTTTGGTTAATTGGTTGATTGGCATTTTGTAGTGCGTAAGCTAGGATAATTCTGGCGTGCAGTATCTTTTGTGTGGAACACAGGAGTTTGGTCAGAAGTGTTATCACTGGTCTTGTCTAGTAGTGTTTCCGTATATGTGACTTTCCTGAAAAATCAACAATTTGCTGTGAGACCCTTGACACTGCTTTCCTGTTTTAGCCCTTTTGAGCCTGTTATTCATCTGAGCAGTTAAATGTTTTGTCTTGCTTTAATTTCAGTGAAATGGAATCTTTACTGATGCTAAAATTCTGTGCACTCCACAAATCTGCGAAAATTAAAAAGAATTGAAGATGATCCATTTTCTTAGAATATGTACTTTTGGAAGTCTGGACAAGTAGGAGTATATTTAAAATGCAAATATTATACTTGAGATGCTAAAATAATTTACATTCTGAGGCTGCAGTTTAAATATAATTGCATTACATTAAAACACAGTTGGGTTTATGGTGTGATATAAATTTGGTTTATTTTTTACAGATTTATGGTGACTAGGATTTTGTTTTCATCTTGTAGTATATACGGAAATTTCACTACCATGTCTTATAATTTGTGAAGCTTTAGCAGCAACATTTGTAAACACAAGGGGATGTTTTCACTTTTTAGTTGAGGAAGAGCAGATGGTTGGGATTAAGGGAATCACTCCTTCGTGTTTAATAATGCAGCAGGGAAGGCAATGGCAAGCTAACTTTTCACCAAGAGAGAATAATTTTTCAGAGCATCAGCTGGATCTTTGCTAGCTAGAATAGAACCCCTTCAGATGTGTACCATCTGCATGGGAGTGAGTCACAGCAAAAGATCTAATAATACTTGTAAAATACACTTTGTTCCCAATGACTTCTATGTAGAGAAAATAATCTCTGTATTTGATGGAAGGGACTGATGAGCAGAAATTTGTATGTAAGTAGAAAACTGTGGAATATAAATTTAGTAAAACAATGGAACAGGCATAGGCCAGGCAATGAACCACACAGAAACCAAATTTTTAAAAATCAGGTAACTTTTTGGATTTATTATAACACATAGAAAGACTTAACAGAAAATAATGATAATTTTCAAAGAAATATTATTTAAATGCAATGTAAATAATTGATTTATAGCCATCCAGCAAATGTTTGCAAAGGCTAAATTTAGAATGTGATTAAAAAAATGATGAGTTAATAGTAGATTTAGTATAACAGGATAGAAAACAGAATATTGATAACATATATTATTATCTAATGCAAACACAAGATTAGAGAAGAATTATAGAGAAATAACAAGTTTCTAATGATCAGAGTTCCACTGTAATTGATCGTTATTGCATAGAATTTGATAGACTGAAGATGAAGTGATTCTCTCAACATGTGCTCTTTCACATCCACGACTAAGAAAAATGCAACACAATTGACCTATTTAATGGTCATCTCAGTTCAGTTCCTTAACACCAAATTCTACAGGAGCTGCTTTCAAGCCATCCATGATGTGAATAGAAGGAAAAAATTTTTGTAAACACAGACTTAGTAACTGAACAGAATGCTGGCCCACAGAAATCATAGGTTGGAGGATGGAATTTAACTGTTTTTCATGGTTTTGGCTCAACAATGTTTTTATATCTAGACCTTCAGGGAAACAAGGAAAATATATATATTGGTGAGTATGATAGTCTCATGCTCATGAACTTAGGTAAGAATATAATATGAAGCTGCCTCAATGATAAATTTTTGAGTCCTGGATTTTAAAGGGACTCAATAGACCTTGTATTGTGTCTGCCTAAGTGCTTTCCCAGTGGCCAGTGTCATGGCTCCTGCATTTCTGTTGCTATTTTTCCCTATTTTATTTGAGCATGACTTTTATATTTTTCCATTTATTTTCTACATTAGTACACATCCTAATCTTAGATATTTTTCTTTTAGCAAGACTTTATTTGTTTGAAAGTTTAGGCAATAACATTAAAAGAAAAATAAAATCAAGATTTTTATTTTTGAGTACCAACTCTGTCAATTAAAATTCCAGAGTCTCAGTTTTTTCCTCTATAAAATGAACAGGGTAGATCAGATGATTATTAGCAAATCAACCATTGCACAATATATAATATCTGTGTTCTTGGCCTTCGTGAGAGATTCCTATATAATCATAGAACGTTTATTTCCAACTTAAGTGTGGACTGAAGAACTGTTGCTAGTGATCTGCAAATAGATATATGTAAGAGGCATTATCTAAACACAGAATAAACAGAAACACAGATATGACATTGGATTCTGCTGTGGTTAGTAAAATAAAAAAATTACTTTCTAAAATATCTGATATAAAATTAAATAAATTTGAGCACTTGTCAAGCTTTTCATGTCCCAACAGGGACTTCATACTTTAGAAGGCTTTGAATCTCTACATTATAGGGTACTAAGCAGTAGGAAATCAGATTAGAACATTTATGTTATCTGTTAACTGGGTCAAGGACTCTTTCCAAATACTTGAAATAATTCTCATTGTCACCCCTTTCCTCCTATGAACAGATGGAGGCACAACTGCAGAAACACAATAGAGATTTATTTCTGTTAATCATTAGGCAAATTAATATAGGTTAATTGAAGATTAACATTGGAGTTTTATCAGCTGAATATAGTGAGTGAAAAAAAAAACAGGTAAAGCAGATTATAGTTAAATATCACAAGGATGTATTTCATATCCTAACTACCGCTTGTTACGTATTTCTTGATGTAAATTCTTACAAGTGGTAATTGTAATATTAGATTTCTCAGCCTTATTCTTTAAAATTATGATTCTCAAAACATTTGCATTGTTAACCTGAGAACAGTTCAAAGATATTTGAAAATATTTAACACAACAAATAGGCAGATTCTTAAAGATACTCCATTTGCCTGACTCAAAGCCTAAGGCATCTCATGAAGTTAGAATATAATATTTTTTATCTTGAATGAAATTAGGGTTAATAAAATATTAAATTCACAAGTCTTAATTAACTAAAATAATTTCATTTATTTACTTAAAATATTAAAATAGATGTAACAGTGAATTCAAAGCCCATTGAAAATATATTTATATGTTTCATTTTTTCGGGTGGAAAAAGCAGAGAATAATTGTTCTGTTGTCCCCAAAGTGGTTGGCAGAGATGTGAGTGACATAACGAAAACTATTTTAGAGAATTAGAGAGAAAGCAATGGGACCAACTGTGTGTGTGTGTGTGTGTGTGTGTGTGTGTGTGTGTGTGTGAGAAGTAAAAAAAGAGAGAGAATAAATTTGGATTTAAGCATTTGTTTACATTAGGCAAGAATATAAGAAATAAATATGTGACAGAAATGCAAGCAGACTAAGCATACGACACAGTTATCATTCTGTTTTTAGTTATTAGCGAGGTTTTTCTTTTCATAAATATACTATATTTAAAAATACTTTGTTCATAAAATGCCATGACGAAGAGCCTAGCCTCTAAATTCTGTTGTATTTGAAATATTATAACCCGGGGCTATGGGTTAATACATTAGCTATGCTTAAAGTATGCTTGTTACTACCTGGCATCGTCAGTTTTAATGCAGCTTTTGTTGGCTTTAAACACTGAAACAAATAGAAAACAATCAGGCTCTAGTGGCTTGGAAGCCTAGGCAGCAGCCCAGCTTTCATTTATTAGGACTCTGGGAAAACAAATTTAAAAGGGGAAAATTTTCAAATCCGCTTTCAAGTTACATTTAACAAGTACTTCTCCCAAGGATCTCCAAGCCGTTTTTACATGCATTTATTCTCCTAGTTGATAATACAAATTGAAGTAGGAACTAATGCATTTCAGGACTGAAGTAGACACTTCAAATCATTCTTAGAGCTGAATAGAGCACCAGTAGTTACAGATGAAATAATAGGGTTTCATCTATTAGAGTAGCAGCTGCAGCTGGGTATGGAGGTGCCCTAATGTTCACCTTTAGAAATCTTTGTATTATTTAGTACAGTAGAATATCCACTGGCCTACACTGTCCACTGAAAATTATTCTATGCATTCTAATATTGTCCAATTTAAGGACATGGTTAGACTGGCAAAATAAGCAAACAGTTCGTAGAACTATATTTGAATGCTGTATTATTTATAATGTTCTGTCAGTATTTCAAATATCTTTATCTTATTGTTTTGTACATGGTATTTGGAAGAGTAGCTCCTGAAGAAATTAGTCATGCTTTGTAATATAACTGCAAGGGCTAAGCTAATATACGTACTACTACTAAGAATTCTTATAAGGTGGATGCAAGGTCTAAGAATTGTCCTGTTTTAAGCCTTTTATATCCTAGTTTATAATTGTCCAGTATAATAGAAAACTCACAATGAGAATAAAAGACAATAAAGTGTGATAGAGTTTCTGAATCTCCTCTGTCACAGGGAGGGACCATGCAGTCTAAGTTGAAATAAAAAGTAGTATTTAAGTAAAATATGTTATTTCTTTTTTAAATAAAATCATTAAACAAGGGTATATCTTCATTAACAAAATTTTAAAGTGTTAGATTTTTTTTCTTTTGGTCCAGGAAGCTTTGGTAGATAAAAATAACAATTTCATCTCTGTGAGACAATTGTATGAATTATTAAAGTAAATATCAAATAATAAAACTAACTTTATGTTGTGCATTTTATATTTCCAACAATGGCCTTTGTTTCTAAAATTCACCATACAAATACCTTTTGCATTTTTTCTTCACCCTCAAGTAAATTTTGCTATTTAAATTAATTAATATATGATTTATCATGGCATTATTATTTTCTATTTTTGCTTTCAGTTTATTTATCTGAAAAATATGTATTAATGAATTTTTGGCCCATGCATATATCTATTATTTTGTCTTCCTGTTGGTTTACTTACATATTTTATTTTATTACTTTATTTTATTTTTTGACTGTCAAGGTCCAATTAAGAGTAACCCATCAGAAATATCTTATAAATCAGCCTACCTACCTTGACCTTAGTTTATCTCTAAGGGAACAAATGACTAATATACAAAATCAGACATAAAATACTTTTAGGTAAATTTAGACCATAAATGAAAAAGTTATAGTTTTATGTAAGTGACTTAATACTTTTAAATATATATATTTATAAGAAAAAAAGTAATAATTACAAAAAAGAAGGCATATGCTATTTTAAAAGTTAACAGCTTTATTGGTATAAAAAAGTAATTGATGTTTTTTAAAATTGCATATACTTAATATGTGCAAATTGATGAGTTTGGACACAAGCATTCACTCATGAAACTATCACCACAAGCTATTAAACATATGTATCACCCCCAAAAGTTTCTTCAAGCTCTTCCTCATTTTTTGTGGTAGGGCAGCTTAATATAAGACTCACTCTTACAAAATTTTAAGTGCACAGTGCAGGCTAGTTAACAAGGTAGATTACAGAAAATTTCCATTATCTCAGAAAATTCTACTGGACAGTGCTGATCTAGAAACATTTGATTATTTCATGGTAGAATTATCTCTCTGTCACCCATGCTGGAGTTCAGTGGCGCTCAATTCAATCTTGGCTCAATTCAACCTCTGCTTCCTGGGTTCAAGCAATCCCCCAATTTTAGCCTCCCTACTAACTGGGAATACCAGCAAAAGCCACATCTGGCTAATTTTTGCATTTTTAGTAGAGAAAGGGTTTCACCTTGTTGGCCAGGCTTGTCCCAAACTCCTGACCTCAAGTGATTTGCCTACCTCGGCCTGCCAAAATTCTGGGATTACAGGTATAAGCTACCACTTCCGGCCTTGAATATATTATTGACATATAAATAGAAATAGACCAGAACTTCTGAAAGTTTTCTTTGTATGTTAACTAAGGCCCTCTATTGCTAAGGATTAAAGTAGTATATATGATATTGTAATGTTTTATGGAGAGGAAAGAAAAGAAGAAAAAATATTATACATTTAATGAAAGTGCACAAAATTGTCAAGAGATTAAAAATTGCTGTATAAAATAAGTAACTAAATACAAGAAGCTTATAAAACTCTTAAATCTATATGGTACTTGGAAGGTTAGATACAATCTTAATTTCATCTAAGTCTTAGAACTCAGTAATGCTGTATAATAATGCAAAATAACTGTGCCCTGATGTGCTTTCTAGATAGATACTTATCTTAAATGTTATTTATTAACAATAATTTGGATGTAATGTGCTTATTTATCTCTTCCCAAATCAAATTTTTATTCCATATTTTGCCTGTTTGTTTCATCTCTGTACCACTGATATTTTATTTTCCAACTCTCCAGAGATTGTGTAGTAGTGGAAAACAAATTACCAAAGCAATTAAAATGTTTTGATACCTACAGGAGCAAGAAATCTTTGCTTTTAGAATTAATTATTAGTTTTAACTTCTGAAATGTAGACAATACTCAAGGTAATCAAGCTGTTAGAATATACTATTTTGAATCAAAAGACATTTTTGTTCAAAGTGTATCTTAAAATCTGAAGATATTGGAAAGTCTTATTGAACTTCAATAAAAATAAAACATTTAAAAGCAGCAAAGTTGATTAGACAGTTTTCCCCTCTTTGATGAAAATGATACAAACCTAATCAATATCTGCTAAACTTAAATAGCATTACTTTTTATAAAGTGTTTAATACTGCTTAAAAACATCTTCTAGTTACGTATTTTGGAAAATGTGCTTAAATGCTGACAAACTAAACATTTATTTTAAAATTCATGTAATAGGGCGCCTTTTTAATGAATGAAAATTACAGATTCTCTTTTTGTAACATCTCTTTAATAATTTTATATATCACTTTAGATTACATCCTCAATCTAGCCATGTGTGTCTTCTTTGGTGCCATGGGAGATCATTTCAGGAGACTTCAGACTGACACTGTGGTAAATATTTGTAATTCTTTCTCCCACTCCAGACATGGTGCTAAATAAAAAATAAAATAAAAATAAAAAGTACCAGATCATCATTTTGAAAAAGGATTTACAAAGAAGCACCTAAACTTGACCTCAGAATTTAGGCTGGGCTTTAACCTTGCTTTAGAAGCTTTCATACACCTCCACATCAAGCCAAACACTGGAGACCTAGAAACTTGAAGCAACCCTAACATGTACCTAAAAATAAGCACTTTTTTTTTGGTTCTTCCAAGATAATAAAATCTCTGGAATTTCTAGAATTAATAATATTTAGAATTTTTTAGATATCATTTATTTCTATATTTTGTATAAATTAATAGCTTCATCCACTTGTTTCATTGGAAAATTTATTCCAATATTCTACATAAGGAGAAAGATTTTATTGGTTGTAACAATAATCTACGTTGAAAAAAAGAGCAGGAAAAAATAGAGAAAAGGTCACTACTCTGGAAATAAGAAGACTTAAAAGCTAGTACTTAATATTGTGTCTATTTAATTGGTTATTTTTCAAAAATTATTTACTGACGTACACTCTGTGTCAGAACCTCTGCTCTAGGTGCTGATGATATAACAGAAAAAAAAAATTAAAATTCCAGTAATCAATGAATTTACATTCTAGTAATTATTGTGGAAATTAATTTCCATTATCTATCTATATTTATCTATATAGCGTATACATTTACATACATATATATAATTAAGTATATATAGAGAGAGATTTATTATACACACATAGACATATATATCTTTTAATCAAAAGGCATTATCATATGTATTGAAGACCTCTATAGTATGAAACGAAATGGCCGTTACCTTTTACTGATCAAATCATTCCTAACCCTTAATAGTTATATTGAACTTTCTATTTCAAGTACTGAGTTACACAAAGAGGTATTGTCCCTAAATTTGCTGTTGTGTATTCCATAACATTGACCTTTCTTTATTGCTATATTGCATTTAAGGAAGATACTGGATTTCTTATCCAACCAAAGTTTATTTTTGGCAATGTAACCTATTCATTTTCTTTTACCCTTTGACTGACACCGTTTAGAACTAATTAATGTAAAAGTTACGTATGTTACAGAGCAACGGTTAGCAATTACTCAGCCTAGCGGCTGAGACTTGGCTGTCTTTTAAAGGCTGAACTATAACATTATATAATGGTTGGAATTACAGCCATTTTTACCTGGAATGGATCTTATTGATCATCTGGTACTATCCTATCATTTCACAGAGTGTTTAGCCATCAAAAACAAGGTCACACAGCTGGTAGCAGAGTTCGAACTCTGTTCATGTTCAGAGTCCAAACATGCGGCTGCATTCTTCCTGTCCATAAAATCCTCATTTACATACATTAAAATTGTCCCTTCTTACTTCTTTTTTCCTGTTCCTAATGTTAAAAATGAAAGTGTACTGCTTTGGCATACCTTGTGATGCATTCTTACCATGTGAACACCCACAGTTATTTTCTGTCAAAATTATATCCGCGAAAAATCACATGCTTTAAAAAAATTAAACATTTAAAAAGATATATCACATTTATAAAAATTTCAATTGATTTTAAATGTACAGGAGTCTAGTAAAAATAAATGTTCTAAAGAACAGCAAAAATAGCCACAAACATTTTTAAATATTTTAGGAAATTCATAATTGACACTCTCAGATATCGCTATTTGAGTCTAAGGCACAGGAGTAATTAGCTGAATTTAAAAATTTATTTTTAATGGGCCTAGAAATTATGTATATAGTTAATTTAATATTAAATCTTAAAGCATTTTAGGACAACTGTGGAAAATTTAAAGAAGTTTGTCTATTTCTTTAGATAGAATGAAATAAATGTTTTACTCAAAAATATAGCACAAATATCTTAAAGGTAAGAAATATTTAAGTTTTAGTGCAATTCCATGAGAAATTAAAAATAATCAAAATATTATTAATCTGATATATTAATAATATTCCAAATTTCAAATACAAATTATTGGTTAGTATCTTGCTGATCTACATCTTTTGCCATTTTAAGGAATTTTTTATATGTTTGAATGCCTCCATGTACCCTGACTCTCCACAATAATCATGGAATTCTAGACACAGAAGGAACTTTGACAGTCATAGATTAACAGGCTTTTTCAGATGAACTAGCTGAGGCCCGAAGATAATCAATGAAGTACCTTTAACTTTGTAAAGTCCTTTATGTTAAGAACCATATCTGTCTTGTTTGTCAAAGCTTTGTATGCCTGCAATAGGGTAAATGCTTATTAAATATTTGTAACATGCTATAATGAATTAGTAAATTAATTACATCTAATTCTAAGATGTATAAAACTAATGAAGGTACTTCATCTGCTTCCAGGTACTTGATAGCAAGAACGTTTATGATTTTTAAGTTTGAGGTTCTTATAACTTTCAGCATGAGGTATGCAATCAGAAGTTGATCAGAAATAAGGATACTTTAAACAAGCAAGTTTTCTAAACTCTTTGTGATTCACAGGATGCTTTTCAGGTTTTTCTTTTGCTGAAATACTGTTCACTCTCAGAATACAACACATGACCAGATACAAACATAATACAAAGACGACTTTTGAATCAGCATGAATTGTTTTAAAATTTTCTGTACATCAGTATCATGATGTACTTACCCTATTAATACAGATTATTTGATGTCGACTCTATAGAAACGTAAAGATTAATCTTGTCAAACTAACGCAATTTACTTCTAAGAAATAATGGAGGAGTAGTTAGTTGGGAGAAGAATAGCAATGATAATACATTTTATTCTACAGATATGATCTGATAATACAGTGATAATACAATAAGTTCTACAGATATGATCTTGAAATTTGAGAACACAGGAGACATAAAGATAAAAATATAGGTTAATACCCTAGAAATCATTGCCTCCATATGTGTTCTATATTTATATGTATATATATCTCTCTATTTTTGTGTTAGGTGGAAAAAAGTAATTAATATACTGTGCATGAATGTGTGTATGTGTATGTGTGTGTATACATGTATGCATGTCATTCGCTCCCAAGTGGAATATATGACAAATGAGACTGTGTGATGATATTTGATAAAGTAAATATTTGAAACTATTATTTTTGAAATATGACTATACATGCTATATTAATTGCATATCAATTTGTTTTCTCTCTTACTGTGGGAAATTTTTATCAGATGGGCATTTATATTAAATTCCTTGAAAGTAACCCATTATTTTATAATGACAACACATTAACTCAATGAACTAGTGTTTTTCAAACTTTCTGAATTTGTAACATCATAATAGATGAAAAATCTTTAATCCATAGAGTGTTTTGATTTTGTCATTTAAATACTTCCCATTTTAGACCTACTGAAATATCCTATTTAAAATCATATTTGTATGGAACAAAATCTTTACTCAGCTTTTTCTTTTTTTAGGCTAATTTATGCTATTTTAAAAATTCTTTATATCCAAGTTAATGAGTATTTGAATCTGTTTGTTTCTTTATTGATTTTTTTTTCCCTAACCCATGTTCCAATGCTAATTCTCTACTTCTCTTTTGGAGTTATTTCTTTTTGTTCATTTATTATGCATTTGCAAGAGTGATTTTCATGAGCTTGTTGTTTTTTATATTACTTCGTATTCTCTTCTTGTGTCATTCTTTTTTCATTTCTGTTTCCTTTAGTCATTATCCTCACATCTTCTATTTATGTGTTTGAATTTATTTAAACAGAAGTGTGACTTAAAATTGATGCAAAGTCAGCTTAAATCTTAGAGCACCCAGAAGAAATTCAAAGCAAATCAAATTAAAACTGTCAGCAGGAAACAACTTCAAACATTGTTCTGTTCAGCGGCTACTGTTATAATTTAAACTTTCACTTAGAATTAAAAGCAATTATGATTAAAGGCATTCAGTTTTTATTTTTTCTTCAAATGTAGCAATGTAGGTCTGTTGATGTGACAAAGGTAAATTTGTTTAAGAGTGTCCTGTTGAAGCTTTAAATGAAATGAGATTATTTAAAACGCTTTATTTTATGTTCTGTTGCTCCCTGTTGTTAGGATGTGTTTGAGAACTTAATTATCTTCATGACTACTATAAGTAGTAGTCATGAAGTTATTGGACAAGTTACCCTAGGAAATATAAGAGCCTACTTTAGGACCAAAGTTAACTGGAGTTCTTTCTATCAAACAAACTTCATTTTGAATGAAGCACCCGAATAGTGATTGAGAGAAAAATGGAAAAGATTGCGACTCTCCACCTATTCTTGCGAAATGAGACTTAATCTCTACATTTTATATCCAACAACAAATCTAACAAGTTGAAGCATTTTCTTTTCCTAGATGTGTTATTTTCTGTAAGATTTTAGGTTATTTGTTCATTGAAGACCAAAAAGTACTGGGTTCTCTCTTAATTTGATTGCTGGGCATGTGATTTTAAAATAGGATAGGTATATTAGAATGCTCATATCTGTGTTTGATTTTTATAAACCCAATTAATCTAAGTTCAAAATGTAATTCTTCAAAATACTTTGGTGAATGTGTCAGCAACACTAACATCAAGATGAGCATAGGCGCTTTTAGGTGTGACATTTTACAGTTAATTCTGGCAGAGGTGTTTAGTCATGTTATCTCTTTAGCACAATTTGCGTTTGACCTTTGCCTGTGCTCCCTCTTACATTTCAAAATTTATTGTTTTCAAGAAACTGTTTTCGTCTGAACCCCTTGGTTTCCAGTGTCACTTTTGCAGTGTTTGTTCATTTTCATGCTTGCCTTTTTGGTGGGTTTTTCTATGTTTGTACTGACTTACACAGAGTTAAGAAAACCCCCTCTGTTCACCAGGTTATAGTGTCTTTAATACCCTTAATCATGTTGCTTTAAATGTGGTGTTCATGTCCCTTTTTCTACTAGCTTACAAATTTCTTAACGTCAAGAACAACATTTTATTTATGTTTGTATTCTTAGTACCTAGTTCAATGTCTAGCATATAATGGATCTGAAATGGACATTTAAACCTGATTACATGGAGTAGAAGAATCTCCTACTTTGACTGAACCACACTGAGGCTCTCTTCCCAGGTTGCGTTATTTTCTAACATGCCAGTGACAACTGTTTTTTTGAAGGGAAGAATAAGAGATACAATTGGTAGTTTGTGTTTGGGGGTACTTGTATAACTACTTAACTTTGCAAACAAGGTGTTTTTTTGTTTTTGTTTTTGTTTTTTGAGATGGCGTCTCACTCTGTCACCTAGGCTGGAGTCCAGTGGTACTCACTGCAACTTCTGCCTCCCGGGTTCAAATGATTCTCCTGCCTCAGTGCCTCAGCCTCCCGAGTAGCTGGGACTCCAGTTGCCCACCACCATGCCCGGATAATTTTTTGTATTTTAGTAGAGATGGATTTTCAGGGCATTGCCCAGGCTGGTCTCAAACTCCTTAGCTCAGGCAAGCTGTCTGCCTCAGTCTCCCAAAGTTCTAGGATTACAGGCATGAGCCACCATGCCAGGCTGCAAATAAGGTGTTTTAGGTAAATTCTCCTTTTAATTTTTGTTTTTTCTCAACAAGTTGTTAGCCTATACCTTTGTTTTTCCTAAATTTCAAGAAGAAACTTAGGTGTCAGCTCACAGGACTCCATCAGCCTTCTTGGATAATTCCCTCAGGAACTTGCTTGCTGTTTAAACTAAACAGTTTTTTTTTTTTTTTTTTCCCCCAGGGGAGACAAAGGGGCTGTTCACTGCTGTTAGTCACTAACCTGTTTTCACTGGCTCAGCACCTGTCTCCTAGGCAGATCAATTTTAGTTTTATTAGTACCTTCTGTGTTTCCTCTGTACTTGGTAGAGATCTGGTGTCATTTCACCTTGAGCAGTTGAATTTCAATCCCCACACTTAAGTATATATTTTAGAAGTTCTCCGCATATTTTAAAATTCCAAATAAATCAATACAACCACAGACAGACTAGACTTCCTAAGGAATTCCTTCTCATCAAGAAAACAGTTTCTATTAACATGTTTTGCTAACTTCTTAATCTTCATTTTTAATAAGAAAATATAACCTTTAAAGTATTTTAAAGCTATCACTTGGTTCATCTTTCTCTTTGCATTTTTTGACAAAAAACTGAAGTTTGAAAAGTCTTTTCCTGAACCATTTCTGTATATTCATTGAAATAAGTTGCAATCTTACTATACATACTCAGAACGTGTTGTTTTACTTTTGTTCTCTGACTTCCCTTCCATCATTCACCTAATCATCATATGTAGAAGAGAAAGGATAAATAATTGTGTACACACGACTTACTTAATGTTTTACACATGTTATTTCATTTAATGCTAATGTGTACACAGGGAAATGGGCAGAGCAATTGATAATAGTTACACTGGAGGGCCAGTGCTCAGAGAGATCAGTAACACGTCTATCTTATGGTGTTGAGGCTTGATCTCATCTGATCACATATCTGATGTTCATTCCCATTCCTTGATAATGTATCTACCATCTAATCTTTTTTATCCTTTCACTTATATGGGCAATTCCATAGGACTAAAAGTAGCAAATGTGTATCAGGAACCATACATCACGACATGCTGTATTAATTTCCCCATATTAAGTCTCTGTTCGTAAAACTTAGTTGTGATATAAATTTTGAATCTTACAATTGTTACACAACAATGAACTAGGTGCCACTGAACCAAAAAACTCGGATAAATGGCTGATGATTCATACTTTTAGAAAATTTTGTGACTATTTTACCAACTCCTGGGATCAATCTCATATCATGCTAAAGATCAATGCAAGCATCTTTTGGTTGTGATGTTAATTAATTTCTGCAGAGATTCTACAATTCTTATATACCCTCCTAGAGTAATTTATCATCACGGTAAGGTGAAAGTAATTCAATCCATCACTGCTGGATTCTGATAGAGGGCTTAGGGGGACTGCAAGTCATCCCCCCAGCAGTAATCAAACAGCTGTGATACATGCCACTTTACGCTTATATCATCATGTAATAGATGGCTTTCCTCTTCATGGAAGCTTGCCTTAAAATTTTCAGACAGATGGACCCTGATGCAAGGTTTCATTTTGTGGAATTTATAGCTGTGAACTAGTTATTGACAAATACTACATCATCAGTTCCAGTTGAAGACACAGCCTAATAAGTAGAACATTGGCACTAATCCTTATTTAATCAGCCTTAAAATGGTAATTTCAAATTGATGAGGGCACAGGGAATAGATTTTGTACTCATAAAGTGCTTCTAAAAATACCAGTAATATGTGTATACAACGCAAGGGTGAAATTAAAGAGCCCTCAGCATGTATAATAAGAAGAATAAACTGTAAAGTGCATGACAAAAGTACAACTGAAAGACCTCACAAAAACTCAGAAAGGCTAATTCCTCCAGTCTTTCCAGCAGCACATATTCATGTTTGTACTCTCCAGACTTAATCCATGAAACAAATATTCACAGGATTAAGACAGAAGAATTTTTAGAATGCTAGTAAAAGTGCCATTAAGAATTTCTGTCATTTCTGTAGACAATATCATCAGAGAGTGTGTAAGCATTAATGTCAAAAGGGATTTTAGAGCTCATATGGTCCAATCCCATCAGTTGATATGTAAGCAGGATAAAAGAGGTTAAACTATACAGAGTGAGCTGCTGGGTGAAAATTAGAATCCAGACCTCCAACTGCTCAGTGTTTTCTATGTTCCTGTGAGACCTCCTCTAACATAGGTGCATGAAGAAACAGTTGGCTGCTATCTGTCCCATGAGGAGTCATAGCTCTGTCTCCTTTATTGGGATGTCCTAGCAACCCTAATTGTTGGAAAAGCTGGGACACAGGCAAATTTGTCTTTTGACATATCTTTCCAACTTTTCTATCTCCTCCGTGACCAGAGCTCCTGGACACATCATTTACACTCTCCTTAAGTCTTTGCTAATCCTGATTTCAGTAAAGAATCCATGTACAATAACACATGTTAATAAGGAAACTCTTTCCTGAATAAAGAACCTCAAATATAAAATCTCATGGCCACAATTTGAGTCTAATTGTGAATGCTTAATAGTTAAAGAAGACTTAAACAAGAAAGTTCATGAAGCAGATCTGTCTTCTTTCCTGTGCTTCAGGCAGATTTCTACAGCAGTTTTCTCTTAGGCACAAATGGGTATTTGACTTTAATAATAATGGCAGCAGCAACAAATACAACTATTATAGGCTGAGCATGCATATCTGCATGGTACTAAGGACGTTATACACATTTACCTTTCTTCTTGGAACAACTCTTTTTTTTTAATCCTACTTTACATATAAGGAAAGTGTGAAGATTAACTCAATGAGTGTCATAAAGCTAATGAGTGTCAGTAGGATTTGAAGTCTCATTTATTTGATGTAAAAGTCTCCTTTCAAAGATTCTAATGTACTACTTACTACACCACATTGTTTTACACATGCTAGAATTCTATAGTTCACACTTGCTCCGTTCATATTTCCCAACAACTGGAATCTAATAATTGCACAGCAAAATTCTAGTCCCCACAGCTTAGTTTCTATAGAATCACATTTTAATATAACTCACTTTGGAAGTAATATACCATAAACATATATACATATTACAATATTGGTATATTGAATAAATTGTTTTGGTCAAGAATCATACTGAAAAGAGGATGAGCATCTACACTCCTAGAATCAGGTTGGGGAGAAGGGCCTTAAAAATATTTCAGAGTGCTACAGGCAATCAGTGGCTCAGGACATTCATTTCTCAATGAGATGATCAACAGAGATTTCATGAAAAGGTTTATATCTGAGCTGGACCTTAATGTATGAGTAGGATTTCGAGGAGTTGAGGTGGAAGAACAGAATGTGAAGAAAAGGGAAAGTAAATGTAGCAAGTGGAAGAAAACATGAAATATCCTGCTGTTGTTGTTGTTGTTTTTTTTTTTCCCTGAGTATCTTTGAAAAATACTGTATATTTGAGCTAGAAAGATCGAATCTTTGTGAATGGAAGTAATGTATATTGAAGATATTTGGTCTTGAGGATATCATTTTTAAAATATTAGCACTGTGAAAATTCAATGGTTGATTAGAGAAAGGTTAGAGATGAAGAAGTCAATTAGAAGGTACCATTATTGTAGCTGTATTGGTATTTCAGTCATTTCTATGACAAACTTAAAAATCGAATGCCAATTTATTTTAAAGATGAAAACATTAACATTTATAGAGCTAGATAGCTTGACCAACATCATAAAACTTTTAAAAAAGAGAAAAAATTTTAAGAGGTTTAAGAAAATGAAGATATTAACATTGGATGATTAAATGATCATTGTTAAGCAATTTTTTCATGGGAGTAAAGAACAAAGACACATAGCAAAGAATGCAAGAATACAACTCTAATTCCATAAATGATGAATAAATAAAATGTGTGATGTCAGGAAAATATAATAATTTCAGAGATTCTTGTGTGCTCACAAAGACATAGAAATGGCTGGGACTGTGTGCAGAGGAGAATGGGTAAACTAAGCAAGCATCACAAGGGAAGTTAAGGAGTCGTAACAGTTTAAAGAGAGATGCTTAGAGAGTCACAAAAATTTTAAAGAACTAGTAACACTATGAAACTACGTATTGTATAATGTAAAATAACTAAGGAGTGGAATTAGAATGTTCCTAACAGAAAATGAGAAATTCTTGTGAATGAATTATCCAATCATCTCCCCGAATTTATTATTACACATTGTATGTCTGTATCAAAACATTACATATGCCCCATAAATATATACACCTATGTATTCAAAATAATTAAATTTTGTTGTTTGAGACAGAGCCTTGCTCTGTCACCCAGGCCGGAGTGCAGTGGTGTGATCTCAGCTCATGCAACCGCCACTGCCTGGCTTCAAGCAATTTTCTTGCCTCAGACTCCTGATTAGCTGGGATTACAGGTGTGAGCCACCATGCCAGGCTAATTTTTGTATTTTCAGTAGAGACAGGGTTTCGCCATGTTGGCCAGGCTGGTCTCAAACCCCTGACCTTGTGATCCGCTACCTTAGGCCTCCCAAAGTGCTACGATTACAGGTGTGAGCCACCACACCTGGCCAATAATTTAAAAATTAAAAATATATATGCATTTATTTAAAACAAGTGCTTTTTAAATTCATTAACTCATAATTAGATTAATAGTAGAAAATTTTATATAGTAATTATCCTAGACACTATGTATAGAGAAGCCTTAAACTGACTAATTTGTCAATATTCTATTTTCAAACCATGTGGGTATATTATTATATGTCCACATGGTTTGAAATTTTAATCTAATTTTAGTTTAAATTTTCTTAATTAGTTACCTAATGAAACCTTATATTAAAAATAAGATTTAAATTTTTAAATACATATAAATTCATATGTTGTGAAGTAATGTATTTTCAACTAATATCACAGACTTGGAATATTCTCTTGAATAGGGCTACCTATTAATTCACTATGGGTAGATTTTGTAAAAAGCATCACTCTTCATCAGTTATAAACTTTTTTTTAGCTCAGTGATATTAGATTTAATAATCAGAATGTAAAAGGCTTAATTTTGTTTGCATTCTATTTCTTTCTTTTCTTTAAAGATTTTTTTTTTTTTTAGTGTTTTTTTTTTTTTTAGGCTTTGGGGTTCATGTGTAGAACATGCAGGATTGTTGCATAGGTACATACATAGCAATGTGGTTTGCTGCCTTGTGGGACATTTTAAGAACAATACTGCCTGGCTTTTAAAACTCCAGTGGTGATAAATAAATCAATTACAATTGCTAAATTTTGTTAAGTCAAGACAAATACAAGTGAATGACATTGTAAAATACATGGGATAAAGCATCCAAACGTACCAGCAATGTCAGTTTAAAAAGTCAAGGTAATTCAGTTGTAGGTTATTATTTAAGAGACTTCCAGGCTTATTTTATGCTGATCAAACTAATTATACACTGTAGAATGCTCTCTGGGATAACTGAATCTCTATCTTAATACTTAGATTTCTCTTGTCCTGTTGTTTTTGTTAGTAGTAAAATTCAATTTGAACTTACTTTAGGGTGAGTAATAATCTAGTAAACTAAAATGGCCCAAATTAGACGGAAAAGAAAACTCAGCAGAGGCACATATTTAAAAGCTTTCTTGATTTGCTTTAATTTTTCACAGTATGCCTGAGTTTGAAAATAAGTAAAATTCACGTCAAAACAAGTCCGTATCTTCCAAACTACTTATCTAAATTATGATGAAAAATATTCACAATTTTTTTGTTCTACTTGAATTTTTTGTTTTCATTGTCACTCTGTTTTCCAAATTTCCTCCATGCTTTTTAAATAGCTATTTCTCAGGTACTAATTTGCGTCTCCACACTAGCAGATCTCCCATTTTGTCACCTACTTGTGAGAGAAGGCCTGTCCTTCTGTACCAAATGTAGGAATTGCTCCAGATTCTCTTGAGTGTGAAGAATGATTCCCTAACATTTGAGTTCCTGCAGTCTGACAGGCATTAGGGGCATGACATGCATCTGTCTAGTCCATGAAATGGCTCAAAAAATATTCTTGGACCAACATAGGTCCAAGTTAATACAAACTACAAAATAATACTATAGCACAGTTGACTTTATATCTTCACTTGAAATATCGTATTTTGTTCTGGTCCATAAGCAGGAAGAACAGTAAATTATAGATTGAGGCCATAACGCTTGGTGTTTTGGTGTAAATTTGTGTCCCTCATTCTATAGCTTTATTTCTTCTTGTGGTATTACTGGTGACTATTCTCAATGCTTATGAACCTAGCACAGTGATAGTGCAGGATGGATCCTCAAAAATGTGTCAATGGTGTTGAATTTGAAAATCTTCAGTATAGATTTACAGCCTGGAATTTGAATAGTAGCACAAATTGTCCAATCGCTTTTAAGGCTAAATTAACTTATTTTGAATAAGGAATGGGGAGATACCTAATTTTACTTTATAATCAGTTATACTTGACGATTACGCCTATACATCCAAGGTGGTGTTTTATTTCCTGTTGCTGTTTGTAATGTTCAATCAGCAGTGCTGGTAAAAACTGAGGTTTTAAGTTCATAATCATAATATGTTTTAAAAGATGATTAAGCAATGGGGATTTAATTTTTAGAAGGAAAATCAAAAGAATAGATACAGTACTCATAGGGGAAGAAGGAATTTTTGTCTACTTGTTAGCAAAGAGCCACTCACGTTTTTTTTTTTTTTTTTTTTCCCAAAACAATTCCACAATAGAACTATACACATTTGTTAAATACTATTTCTGATTATTTAAATGTTTAGTCCTCCAAATCTGATATAATTATTTCACTATGATAGAGATGATATGTAAATTTTATTTGGAAATTATTGATAGTTTTAAAGAGGACTCAAAGCAGGCTCTCTAATGAAACATAAGGATTTATTTTTTTATAGTTGTCTATTTGTAACTTAGTGACTTCAAAGAACAAATAAAAGCTTTCTGAAACAATCTTTCTGCAAAAGGTCTTTGAATGTAGTCAAATGATAGTGGTCGCCATGATGTAGCTATTTGAATTCAAAGTATCTAAACACATTTTGAATACTTACACTTTTTAATATAATTAATAAAATGATTCATTTGGCTATTTTTTAAAAATTATTTTTAAACCATCAATGGTGTCACAAATAATTGGTATTAAATAGTTAATATTAATAGAAATACTAGACAGTTGATTAAAATAAAACAAACCAAAACAATGAGTGAAAAGAATCAATACTCCATGAATAAACAAAATATTAAAAATAGCAGCTATTTTGAGTGCTTACAATGTACCAGGCACTCGCATAAATGTTTTATATGTATTTGAATTGTACGGAAACTAAAGTATAATAATATTGCAGAATCATCACCAAGCAAACACAGATAGTAAGTAATATATTTGAAGTTAAACTCAAATAATCTCACTCTACTGACTGTGCTCTTAAGCACTTCATTATGGCAATCAGTAATAAATGTCTTAAGCATACCTTTAAATTCTTTTTCAAATTCATCATTTGGGATTATTAAGGTGGCATATTAAAAATCACAGTATAAATTAATGTACTTACTTTTAAAATGATTATCAGTATCTTTTTTATTTTCAACTGAACAATTTAATATAGACTCTTTCATTTTATTTTTGTCTCACACATCCTCATACATTTTGGAACTTGAGAGAATATCATATACTTCTTTCTGTGGATGTCTGGATGTAACATCAGTGGAGGACAGATAAATTGATTGAAACCATAACTCACTCTGGGATTGTCAGACACTACTGACATATATGCATATCTGAAGTTCATTTTTCGCTCTATGAAACTAATAGAATATAAAGAATAGAACAAAGAAAGTTTATGAGTAATCAAAAGAGATCATATCAGGGGATTAAGGAAAGTCTCATGCACAATGCTTTTCAACATGCATTTTTATTTGAATATAGCAAAAATCATTTCCTTTTGTTAAATATTAAAGTGTTTAACCATTAGTCATGTGTGCTGCAATTTTTTTTTTCTTTGAAAACGTATATTTATTTATCTGATGCTGCTTCTGCTGACAATGTTAACTATATGCCTACATTAACTATAAAATTCTTATTTTGGCAACCATCCAGAACAGTGCCAATAATTTGTTAATAACATATTTCAGCGTATCCCAGAATGTTCAATTTATCTTGGGTTAGTTGAGCACCTATCTCATAATAAATTGTGAAAAATGATGTATAAATAGATAACACCACCCCTGCCTCAAGTTACACTCATGATAGAGGGAAAGACCTGTAATAACAGGTGTGAATAAACTCATAAACGTATAGCAATAATTTGAAAGTGTTATTGAATGAACAAGTTGAGATCAATTAATTCTGTCTGAGAGTGTAGAGTTACAGGAGGCTTAACATAGACCTGCTGTCCCTTAAATATACCTTGGAAGATGAGTATTAGTGTACCAGAGGAATAATTTTTTTTCAGAGCAGGAATTAATTTAGTAATGCCATTGAAGCACATACATATTGGAGCATTGAAATGGGAAGAAAATGTACAAGTGTTGAGGGACTCCTGGACTAAATTAGGAAGAAGATGTGACAGCTTCATTTGTGAAGAGCCAAACAATGTCTGAGATAAGAAGACAGGATTGGAGGCAAAAATTAAGAGTAGAGAAGAAGACTTAAGTTTGGGGTCAAAACAAGAATAATAATTATAACAAAAACAGCAACTAACAGTTTGTGTTTCCTAAGTAAGCTCATAGCCATACTTAGCACTGTGCTAACATTGTTCTTTCCACAGATTTCCATGCATTCCAAAAGTTGAAGTAGTTCCTAAATTATAGCATCTGGATTTCTAATTCCATTTTCTTGCAAAATAAGTATTACAAATTGTATTTAAATAGTTGCATTTATATTACATTTTTAAAGCTCTTACTGATACTTTTAATAATGGAAATTTGAATAGTGATGCTTCAATACAACAAGTAATATTTTTACATTTGGAATCATCCATACATACCTTAGCAGTTACTTAACTATAGAACAGAAAAAAAATTAGTTAAGTATGTCAGGTTTAAAAATATACTAGCAGATTAATCTTAAAAATACCATGTGATGCCAATTTTTAAAAGTTTTGAAAAAAAACTTAAAATATAACCCTGGTCATCTGAAAACAATTTACTATGATTTGATTTAACAGTAATATATTTGTCATGAGAGGCATTTAGTATAGCCTAATAGCTATAAAATAGGAACAAACATTTTTAAATAGCTGTGTTGGCTCAAATTTTTGTTAATACCATGATAGTTAAATCAGTATATTAGTCACCAATTTATGTGTATATACCGTAAAATAAATGACTTATTAAATTGAAATCAAGTCTTTTTTTTTATTCTTAATTTGCACTGTGAGCACTTGTCCTGTTGATTACATGTTTAAGTACACTCCTAATTGATCATTGAGTCTTTTGCTATAAATTATAGAAACAGAATGACAGATTTCACAGGTTGGTTGTGGCTTAATGACAAATTTCACAGTTTGAATAGAAAAAGGATATAAACACACACAGGAATAAGGTAGTTACATGGATTCATGATGCGAAAAGCTCTTTTCTAATGTATGCAGACACACTGATAAATCAAATGTGTGAATACAGAGAGAATATTAAGCAGTGAGAAAATCAAAGGATATTCTATCAATTACTTCTATCCAAACTTTTATTTTAAAAGGAAAGATATATACAGGATTTGATATTTAAATTTCACAATATATTAACTTAATAAATAAAAGCATATAGCTTTAATAAATGAAATGTTATTTAGTAAAAAAATGGGATTGCTTGTATGTGTTACATTAAATTTTTCTTATATGTATGGTATTTTCACCCGTTATACCTTTAATTCTGAAAGGAACCAATTCATTTCAAAAATGCACTTTGAAAAACTGCAGCATCCATCTTTTCATGGAGCACTATCAGGTTCATAAAGACCTGAACATTAAAGATACGTCTTTGAGTGATGGGCAAACTTCTAGTTTTTAAGGATCATGTTGCCAGGGTTCCAGAGGAAGAATTTTGATTCTCTTTAGGTTTGAGAATTATGCTGTACAATAACTAGTATAATTTTTAATTCTTTTTTTATACCTTGTTTTGTGGATTTTTAAAATTAGTAAGAGAATATGAAATGGTAGCTAACTCAAAACTAACGACTATAAGAAGAAGATTTGGAAGATTAAAAAAATCATGTTAATATAATGCATTTTTATTAATATCAGTATATTAATAACATAGTATTTAAGTGATTAGTCTTTGAAGTCAGACATACCAGGGTTCAAATACTTCCAAGCAATGAAGCCTTAGACAAGTTATGTAAATTCACAAAGAATTAGTTTTTCTGTCTCTAAAATGACACAACAGTAGTTTTGCAAGGATTACCTGAGCATGTAATAAATAAATGTTCATTAATTTAATGTGTTTTCTTACTATTAGTAGTAAAATTTGTATTTATGTAGCTGAGTGATGTACTTGTAAGAATGCTCACTGCAAAATCATTTATACTAATCAAATGTTGAAAGCAACTAAAATATAAAGATAATAATACACAGGCAACAAAAAGATGAGTAAATCTAAGAGTATTGTTATGAATGCAGCACATATTGTTTGATAAAAACACAGGTCTAAAAGTGTACGTTTGATGATTCAATTTTTTTTTTTTTTTTTTTTTTTTGGAGACGGAGTTTCGATCTTGTTGCCCAGGCTGGAGTGCAATGGCTCTATCTCGGCCCACCACAGCCTCCGCCTCCCGGGTTCTCCTGCCTCACCCTCCCGAGTAGCTGGGATTACAGGCACCCAATATCACATCTGGCTAATTTTGTATTTTTAGTAGATACAGGGTTTCCCCATGTTTGTCAGTCTGGTCTCAAATTCCCAACCTCAGGTGATCTTCCCGCCTCGGCCTCCCAAAGCTCTAGAATTGCAAGTGTGAGTCATAGCGCCTGGCCTCAATTTTTTAATGGAAGCATAATTGTGCATTAAATGTAACTTTTTGTAAAAAATAACCACAAATAGTAGTAATCCTCTTTAAATGGCATTACCTAAGACCTTATTTTACTTTATTTATCTCCTTATTCTGAATTTTTATAGTTAATATATAGTTTTGTAGTGAATGTATATGTAGTATTTAAAATAGGTAAATTTCATTTGCAGAGAAAAATAATTATGGTGTTTCAGTTTAAAAATTAATGTAATGGGTTTAAAAGGAATTTAGGTAGTTCTTAAGCAGTAGAAGTTGGTCTGCCCAATAAATGAAGCTTAAGATAAAACAATATTGTTTTGCTTGTATTCTCCCCCTTTCACTTAAAAATGCCTTCTTTGTCCATTTGTGTATCCTTTACCTTGTCAATTTTACTGCCTATTAATGCCAAAAATTTTCAGGGATTGTGAGATGCACTAATGACTTGTTCATTATCTCTTACTTAGGGCCCTATATCCATATAATTCCAAAGTCCTACACACATCCTCTCATGTAAAAAAGTGTTGACTCTATGAGCCTATAAAGTATTCAGATGTGGAAAATTTGTGTGAATCTGTAGATACATCGCTAGTTAACTTTTTGGTTTGTTTTGCTGTTATTGTGTTGGTATTCAGATTGGGCATCATAGACTCTTATTTCTAGGTGAACTTAGTATCTTTTCACATAAATGTTAAAATAACTACTTTCATTCTAAAATACAGTCACAGACACTTGTAGCCTTTGATATAGCTGTCTAGCTAATTGAAGGGTACAGCATTGCTTTACACACTCACTGTTTGTGGTAAAATGTAAAATTGAATTTGCATGTGCATATCAAATTACCTGTTAGTAGGTGGACAACTTTTATTATATTTCTCATACTCTTTATTTATTTCTAATTTCATATTTGCTATTTACTTATTCTTTGAACTACATGTATTTTTTCCTGTGGATATTCCCCTTAACTAGTACTTATAGACAGAGAAAGAAAAAAAAAGAAAGGAAAGAATGAAGGAAGAAAGTAAAATAGAAAGGAAGGAAAGAAGAAAGGAGGAAGGAAGAAGAAGGAAGGAAGGAAGAAAGAAGGAAGGAGGGAAGGAAGGAAGGAAGAAGGGAGGGAGGAAGGAAGGAAGGAAGGAAGGAAGGAAGGAAGGAAGGAAGGAAGGAGTGGAAAATCCTCAGTTTTCCAGGGTAAATATTTTCTGGAAAATGTTGTTATGTGTCAGTGAATGTTTGTGACTTTGTAAGCCTTTATAATCTGTCTACCCAGTTGTCTTCCATATTGTGGAATCTCAGTGGTCCTCAGATATGCAACATGGGTTTATTATAAGAATTATTATTCAAATCAAACACAATAATCTCAATGAGGCAAAACGGGAACAAATCAATTATAGGTATTGTAGATAATCTATTTCTATTCCTAGTCACATAAATTTCTTTCCTTTTATTTATCTTTCTTTCCTTATTATTTTATTAAGGACAGGAATAATTATGGTGCTTTTCTAGGTTAAGATAATCCTCTAATCTCGTGGTAACATCATGTGAATTGGTATTGCAAATGACATGGATGCAAACTGGCGTTTGCATTACCAATTCACATGATGCTGTCCTATAGATCTGAAGACCTCACAGATTCCAAAATGTCCTTAATAGTCACAAGTAGTCACATGCTGGGAAGATGGTCTACAGGTAGTTTATACTTTTATAGAGAATAAAATGTAAGTTGGGTTGCTATCCATTTCATTTCAGATCTTGTAAAAAAGAGACTGTATTCTGAATAACAATTTTGAGGAAATTATTGACTCAGGAGGTTGCAAGAAATTATCCAATAAATATAATGTGTTGAAGGAGAGGGCTCTGAGCTTATACACTGGGTAAGACGGTCTAGTAAGAGCTGATGAGCACAACTGAATGTCTAAAGTTATGCTGAATTGAAAGAGTCTTGAGGTAAGCTATGATTTTCAGGCATTTATTTTGAATTAATCTTCGTTAAAAAATAACTGAAAAAATGTGAAATTTGACAATCACCTAATATAAACCAGGAGGTGATATGCTAGATCAGCACTAGAATAAAAGCTGTTGACAAAAACCAGTTTCTACCTTTTAAATTAAATTTATCCACATAGTCACATTCTTAATATCCAAATTGCCAAATTTATACTGAGTTTTCAAAGCAATATATTAAGCATAATATAAAATGTTACACACATATAAGTAACATCCAAAAGAACACTGAAAGGTGATTTCAAAGTTAAAGCTATACAAAGATGTGTAACTTCTACAAAAATATTCCTCTCTGTTTAAATTGAATGGTTATAATTGTTCAATTTTACTTTAAATTTGATGCTTTAGAATATTTTGTTACTGTGTCATGTGATTTCTATGTATTTAATCCTTAGGTGATTGGTATTAGTCTCCCTGCTGTCTAGATGCAGACACAAAATGTAACATGTATTAAGCAAGAGGATCCATGCCTATACAACCCAAACCCAGTGGGCCTTCCCACTGAACAACACTGTCTCAAAATAGCATAATGTAACACTTTAAGTTCCCAATAATAAATTGAAGCAAGTTTGTATATCTGTCACTTTAATAAGACTTTAAGTTAATACAGTTAAAACAGATTTTTTAAATGTATTATTGAATGTAAATATATATCACAAGAGGAGTCTTGACTATGCCATTGGATACTAACAGGGGAACCTGTTATTCTAGTCATTATATGAAAGACTGAATCATATAAACAGAAGAAAGCAGAAATACTAATAACAAACGTGACTAGGAAACAAAGTTCAGATACATTTAGCTTGGTAATTGAGTAACCAATTTTAGAGAAAATTGTGTGTGGCCAAAATACTCTCAATGCATTTTTTCCTCTGCTCTCAACACAGAAGTCTTCTGTGAAAAATATGGGGAATTTCTCCCCACCAACAAAGTAATCAGTTCTTCCATGGACACCAGCTGGTGTCCTCTAATTCAGGTTCCCTCACTATCTACCTGAAGATGACGTCAGATACCACAGATTGAAGGTCAGTCTTCAAGCATCCCTACTCCTTCCGATGCCCATCACTAGCCTGGACCTTGGGAATTTCTGACCAGGTGGCCTCAAGTTGGGGTTTCCACAACCCTACCTTTCAGTTTATTTGCTAAAGCAGCTCGCAGAACTCAGGAAAACAGTTACGATTACCAGTTTATTACAAAGGTATTTTAAAGCATACAAATAAACAGCCAGACAAAGCAATACATAGGGTGAGGTCTGAAAGGGGTACTGGGAGAGCTATTGTCCTATGGAGTTGGAGTAGCCCACCATCCCCTGTATGTGGATGAGTTTTTGTTGACCTTCTTGTAAGCCTCCATGTGTTCAGCTATCCAGAAGCTGTCTTTACCCAGGCCATTTGGATTTTTATCTAAGCTTCATTATGTAGGCATGATAGATTAAATCATTGGCTATTAGTCTCAAGCATAATCTTTAACCTGTCTCCCTTCCTTGGAGTTTGGGGCATGGGGCTGAAAGTTTGGGGCGTGAGGATAAAAGTCCCAACTCTCTAATCATACCTTGATCTTTCTCATGGCCAGTTCCCATCCTGAAGCCACCAAGGGACTGCCAACCACCAGTCAGTCATTAGCATACAAAAAGTCATGTCTTTGGACATTCTAAGGATATTAGGGAGCTGATATGGGGTTGAAAACCAAATATATATTTTACAATTTCACCAAAAGTGATAAATAAAGATCTATAACTAGAAACACTGAAATGCATTAAAACGTTACATATTATAATGAAAGCAAATGAAGGTGACTAACTTTTTTTAAACAATGGAAGAAATATTCTGCTGCTGCTTTCAACTGTTTATCTCCATTGAACAAAGTTGCTTCACTGATAAATATATTGAACAATTACTTGATATTTAAAACATGCAGTCTTGTTTTCTTTAGGAGGAAGGTGTCTTAAAAATTTAGGAATTGTTTTGTAAAAAAAATAACAAAGTAGCTTAAATTGAAAAAAAATTTAAAAAGACTTTGCAAAAAAAAATTATATAGCAGCTAAATTAACAGGCAAAAACGGGAATTTTGAAATACCCTGGTATCAGAATTACTAGAGGTCTCATTTTTCCTCAGTAAAAGATATTGGGAATCACAATATATGAATAAGATGAGGTGGAATAGTCCAAGATGAGAGGAATCAGGTTGGCCTTTGCAGCTTCCATTATTCAGTTACACTGTAGCTGAGAGTCATTAAAGTGAGTAAGTAACAAAACAGAAACAAAAACTGAAAGATATTTCTTTTCTTACATCTGTCTCTCCAGATAGATAGATAGATATAGATATATATTTACTATTTTTGTACTCTTCTTTGATTCTATTTTTTTTTTGTACTGTTGCTTAATGTTCTTAACCACCATTGTGCCATCCATTCTTTGCTCTGTTCAGTGATTTCTGAAGGATAATCCCAGCCCAAAGGCTTGGCTCACCTACGTATTTCTTTACCTTGATAAGTATTTGTGTGTCTCTCTCTATATATAAGGAGAGGGTATAATACACATATTATACTTATTTATGTTTTTATTTTTATCACAAATTTAAATTATGCTGATCAAAATTTGTGGCAATAGCGTCTATTTGTTATTTCCATTTGTGACTGAATTGATACTTATTGCCAATATTTGGAAATAATAATCCAGAAATTTAAATAATTATTTTTTTCTGTGAAAGAGGATATTCTTTGTTCCAACTATTCCTCACCCATAAAAAAATCTATCTCTTAAATTGCTTATCACCCCATGTTAAAATTTCAATTAGTGTGTATATTTTAATAGCTTGACATGTTATGTTACCAGCATATTTGCTTTTTATATAACTTTGGTGATTCTAAAGCTTTGCAAATCCCTCAATGAAGAATTCTGTGACATAGCTGTTTTCTCCCAGACATTAGTAGAAACCTGCATATTGGGACTTAAATATCAGTGCTGCTCTTGATGTTAGGTTTATAAAATACAGCTCCCGAAGTCTGTGCATAAATACACATATGTGTGTTCTCATATTTTCCTATAATGTAATAGTTAATTATTATTATTGAGACAGTCACCCAGGAGGGCAGTGGTGCGATTTTCACTCACTGCAACCTCAGCTTCCCAGGTTCAAGTGATTCTCATGCCTCGGCCTCCTGAGTAGCAGAGACTACAGGTATGTGCCACCATGCTCGGCTAATTTTTGTATTTTTCATAGAGGTGGGATTTTGCCATGTTGGCTAGGGTGGTCTTGAACTCCCCAAGTGCTGAGATTACAGGCGTGAGCCACTGCTCCTGGGAAATAGTTAATTTTTAATGTAGCTTTCCAGATCGCCTTTTAACAGTCCTTAACATGTTAATATTAAAATAATCTCAGTGAATATAGTAAAATCCATTTAAAAAATATAAATGTTTAAGTACATGAAAAATTGAAATATAAATTTAAAAGAATAATTTCATAAATAGCATAGCACTCTCAATTTTCTTACTACTAATAGTTGTCAAGTAAGTTCATTGAATATAGAGAATATGTACCATAGAAAATAGGGAAAACTATAAAAAAATCAGAAAGTAAAACCTAATAGGTAAATAAATTGAAATATTTAAACTCTTTGACATTGGAGTGTCAAAGTTTTTGCACCAGCTGATTCCAGCAATAAAGCTCATGCACTTATATTTTTAGCTATTACAGATAAAAATAAGAATTCCTGTTTAAAAAACACATTTAATAAAGCCCAGGGGGGTAGGAGGAAACAGCAAATGTCATGCTTTTTTGCTCTTCTCACTGGAGACAGGTTCTTTAGTTAAAAGAGTGCTATTTGGGCTAGTTGCTTTAAGGTTTTGTGTGTGTGTGTGTGTGTGTGTGTGTGTGTGTGTGTGTGTTTTAACAGAAAAATACCTTTTTGTTTAAAGATAAATGGAAATGCAGGACTTTCTATTTTCCATGGCATTTTCCCAAGTTATTCTCAGTTTATCTCCAAAATAAAGATTCAGGTAGAGAGCTGCACTTGCTATGCACTTGGGAGAGTATTAGTGTCCTCTAATAGAGACAATGAATTGTTATATTCAGATTTGCCTTTTTACTACCCATTGAAACTACCCATTGCCATTTCTGTGTAGTGTGAGTCCTAGTCACTCATTTGTTTATACCTGTTTAGAGCTATAGTTATATACCAACACAAAAGTGGTGGTTAGGAGCCTGCAATCCAGAAATGATGACTGAGTTCTAATCCATTTTTAAATTGTTAATTTTAGGTAATATAATCAAGTTCTTTCCGTCTTAATCTCTTGTTTGGTAAGATGGTGATAGTAGTAGTGTCATACAAGTGTATATATTTCAAAAGACTACCCGTTGGATGGGTGCCGTGGCTCAGGCCTGTAATCTCAGTATTTTCGGAGACCAAGGCAGGCAGATCAAGAGGTCAGGAGTTCGTGACCAACCTGGCTAACATGGTGAAACCCTGTCTCTATGAAAAATGCAAAAATTAGCTGGGTGTGGTAGCAGGCGCCTGTTGTCCCAGCTACTTGGGAGGCAGAGGCAGGAGAATCGCTTGAACTTGGGAGGCTGAAGTTGTAGTGAGCCTAGATGAGGCCACTGCACCAGCCTGATGACAGAGGGATACTCCATCTCAAAAAAAAAAAAAAAAAAAAAGAATACTACCCATTGTATTTTCTCACTCATACATATATTTCTAATTCGAGAAATAATAACAAAAGTTAATCAAATACCAGTGCATAGATACCACGCTAAATTGTAAATGGGAAAACACACACACACCCACCCACACACACACACACACACACATGCACACATGCACACACTCCTAACATATAAGTTAGGCCTATGAAAGCTTTTAGAACAGGGAAACAAAAGTACCACCCAAAGGCTGAGTGCGACGGCTCACACCTGTAATCCTAGCACATTGGGAGGATGAGGTGGGCAGGTCACCTGAGGTCAGGAGATCGAGACCATCCAGGCCAACATGGTAAAACCCCATGTCTACTAAAAATACAAAAAATTGGCTGGTTGGGGTGGCATGCATCTGTAATCCCAGCTACTTGGGAGGCTGAGGCAGGAGAATTGCTTGAATCCGGAGGCAGAGGTTGCAGGAAGCCAAGGTTGTACCACTGCACTCCAGCCTGGGTGACAGACTGAGACTCTGTCTCAAAAACAAAAACAAAAACAAAAAACAAACAAACAAAAAACACCCAAACCAAACAACAACAACAACAACAACAAAAACACTCAGAAAGTAAAACACAATCATGCAATCATGAATCTTACACTGGAATTACATGCAGGGCACAGTGGGAATATGGAAAGGATATTAAAATTTCGGACTCTATCTCTGTGAACTGTTTTTTAGACACCGTGAGGACAGACAATCAGTAGATGAAAATATAAGCACCGTTTCAGGCAGCATGTTTCCTTAAGTTAGGAGAAAAATATTTAACCAACGGCTAGATTTATTGACATTTCTTCACTGGAAGTTGATTTTCTTAATAAAAAAAGATGCAATGGGACATTAAACTGTCAAAAAGAAAAAAGAAAAAAAAAGGAAAAGGAGGACAGAATGAAGGAAGAAAAGAAGGAAAAATATTTTCAATCAACTATAGTGTCATATTCATTTTTTCCTGTATTCTTTCCCGTTTACTCAAAATATCCTCTGGTCTGTGGAAATCACTGCAAATCAGTTAGATACCTCACCTTCCACTTACTATCATATGTTGAATTCAGCTTAGGTCTTTTGATTATAAGCACTCTGATGGAAATACATGGCTTATCTGAATCTGAACAATTAGTGTTATTTTAATAGTACCAAAAGACTTGTGAGGATTAAGATATTCTGAAAATCACTATCATTCCTTGCCACTCCCTTTTTAGACACTGGTTATTTTATATCAAGAGGAGACTCTCAAATTTCTCTCTGTCCCAAAAAAGAGAAAAAAAAGAGCTTTAGTTAGTGGGTTTCGGCATTTTATCTTGAAGAAATAATTCTGCCATCATCACTTCCTTCTTCTCAAGGCATGCCAGTACATAACTTAAAATCAACATTGCTTATATAAGGGCAAAGATAATTTGTAAGTAAATCTCCAAAATCTTAGACTGTCAGAAGTTCTAAGGAGATAAACACAATCCGACTCATCAACTGATAAAAATCATTTTACAATTATACAAACCAAATACAAAGTGTGATGAAATGTATTTTCATGAAAATGATAGTTTGCTCAAACATGTGAACAGATACCATGAATATGATGCCAAAGCTTTAAGCTGTTTGTAAGCAGCATTGATTCATGCCCGATAGCCTAATATTCTCTCTTTGATCAAGTCCGTGGGTATCAAAGTGACATATTCACATGGAATGTAATTAAAGCTACCCAAATAATATTAGAATGAACACTTAGAAATATCTTTGTCATTTACTTTTAAAAACAAAGAATCTAAAATAGCATTTAATCAAATGAAACAGCTTCATTATTTGGCTTGTATTTCATTGTAGAAATGTGCATTATAAAATTTATCATAAAATAATAGTATTTTTATATAAAAATCTCAGAGTAACCAATAAACACACATACACACAAATATACACTTATGTATAAAGTTGATAAATAGGTAGATAGATCCAATGTTGGAATTGTTCCAAATAAAACAACTTAAAATATATGAAAAAATTATAAGGAACATTCATAATTTCCATTATAAAACGGAACATATAAAAAGCAATGTAACAATGTTAATGGCTTTCCATTATATAAATTGTAAGTAGTGATTCTTTATTTTGTTAATAATTATTCATTCTCTTACAGACATTAGTTTTATAAAAGCATTAAACATAACATGTTTTTAAAAGAAATTTTAATTTTAGATGTATGTACAACCCTTAAAACATATTTTAAACAATTATTTGGAATTATCTGAATATGACACAAAGTAATAGCCCTGAGGTCTTACTACAATTAAAAATTTTAAAGGTCATACAATTTGCCTAGTCCTACCTCTTCCCAATGCTGTCATGTTTTTATGTGACAGCGCTGATGAATAGTCTCCAACTTTAGTCAAGTATCTCTTAAAAATGACAGGACAGTCATTTTTTTTTAAAGAATTAGTTCTCGTTGTTAAAATGTTATTTTGAGGTGAAATCCAGTTCCCAGTGCTTCCACTTTTAATTAAGATGTCCTTTATTATTGTTATTTGTCTAAACAGAAAATAAAGCTCAAAGGATTTTTTTAAGGTAACATTCTTCAACAATGGGAGGCATCCTCTTACAGTGGAACTGTAGTCATATACTAATGCAAAAGATGATCTCTTTTCTAACAAAGACATACAGTTATTTTCTAGTTACATTGTAATGAAACTGAATACATGACTAGTACTACTCAGATGATCAAAAACTATGTCTTAAGATTAGGTATTAGAAAAGCAACATAACCATAAGATAATGAATTTTGCTTCAGAGATGTTATATAAACCAGTGTATAGAAGCTGCTTTCAAATTTTCTGAATTTTTTTTAAATAAAAAACAACAATATCTGTTCATGAATTAAATGTTTTTAAAGAAATGGAGGATAATTCTACAGACACATCATATTCCTATGTTAGCAATTTATACGTATTCTCTCTGCTAAAAGCAATAAATAACTTTGATAATTTAAATTAAATTCTTATTAGATTTATTTTGCCTAGTACATATAATAGGAAATAATTTATACTTGAAAGGTAATTATGTTTTTCTTAGTTCAATGCAATTACTCTGCTCTGTTTTTTTAACAGTGAAAACCAGTAATAAAAGAGACTCAAGTTTATTCTGAACAGAAGCTCATTTCTAATGAATTCTACCATCTCAACTCTTTATTTTTCTTTTCCTTGGAAATCTGAGAAAATTCTATGATTTGAATAATGAACCACATGGTTTTCAGATTTTGTTTTAATCCAGCAAAATGCTTTTGACACATCAAGCAATCACAAAACAAGCACTGGTCTGAGCATGATGACAAGTTGTCAGACTGATGTGCAGTGCCTACCTCGGCATTTTCACGTTTTGTAGATAACAAGGTGAAAAGTGAGTAAACACTTCACAAGAGCATGAAATAATTCCCCATTTGAATTCCATTGCTTACATTTTCTCCACTGGTTAGTTTTACAAGATAAAGGTATATGTTTAATTTTAAATTTGGCAAATGAAAATGTAGATACAAAAAACTGTAAGCTTAGAATATTAAAAATGCAAACAATTGCTTACCTTATATGGATAGTCTATTTTCACAAGATTACATATGGATAGAATCTATAGATTCTTACAAATACATTGTATACATAGATGCCTTCACCACCACCACAAATGGTGATTTGAGGATTTTTTTTTTTTTTTCTGGAAGGAGGGGCTGGCGTAGCTATAGCCTAATATGTAATCAAGACAGTATTATTCTCTCTTTACACACCAAATTTTAACTATTGTTTCCTCATGAAATATAAAATTCCACTTATAATTCTAATCCTGTTTTCTGCACTAATTTTTCAAATTTACTTTTCGAACTGAATATCCAAATTTAAAAAATGCTGTAAATCTAAGACATATTCTAAGAATAGTATATGAGAAGAATCTAATGAACTCGTGATAGTAGTTTAATTCATTTAGATTTGCATGTATCATGTGTCTATTCCCTCTTGCCTCCTTTTCATTCAATCCACACAAAGTTAACATATGCAGTTTTCTACAAGATATTTTAGCAAATCCTCAGAGTGGATTCTTCCTCTGAACACTTTTCTTAGCCATGTTTTCCCCTTCAACAACTTTTGGGCTGAAACAATGGACTTTATTTCTTTTCAATAATCAAACTTGCATACTTATCATGGTTACTTTAATCATAATATCCCAGATTCCCCACCCCTTATCCACTGGGCTTTTAAGAATCTCAACTTATTTGTAGCCAGTGTTGGTCAGCTATTTCAACAGCAATCTGTTATAAACAATGCCAAATTTGTGACAGCACACATTCTTTTCTCACTCAAGTATCTGCAAATTTTCTTTTTTTTTTTTTTTTTTTTTCTGTACTCAGATGGGATGGGCTTTAGGATATGGTTTGGGATCACGTTTGTCCATATGTATCTCATTCTTGGGAGCACACTCAATAAGTGAGTAGCAGACGTGGGAGAGGCCAAGACAAATTATGTAAACACATTTAAGCTTTCTGGTATAACAAGTAAAGTACACTCCAAGGACAAGAAGCCATAACATGGGCTGGCACTGAGGAAGAACTATGGTCAAAATGTCATTTAGCACCACTAGTTTCAAGGCATTCTATTCATTTGAAGTGTGCACATTATCTACCGAAGACTCCTCTTCCTCAACTTTTAGTGCCACTACTTATTTTCTAAACTTCTAGATGGTATTAATCTGATGGCATTTGATATTCATCTTGTTGATGTTAAAGTCTTGTGTCTTTTCAAATATATAGGGTTAATTAAACCATTTTAAATTATATTTTTATGAATTTTCACTTTCAATATGTTTACTAAAGATTCTTAATTCATTTTATTTAATAAATGGTGTTATGTTGAACAATAAGGGTCAGCAGCAATACTAGTTAGTTTTCTATTTCCAGGGTTAAAAGATGCAGATTGTAAGAGCCAAAATGGAATGATGCAGGCTAACAATGTAAGGGTGAGATCCCGGGCTGAGAGTGCACAAAGGATACTTTGAGATAAGACAGCAGAGGACCAGAGAGCAAACATCATCACTGGGGAGACACCATATTCCTCTTATGTTGAGTTTCTTGTTTGATAGAAATCCTTCAGTCTTTCTCTAAACTGTAGAGTTTTGATATATAAACTCAAATGTTAATTCATATAAAATTCATCACCAACTAAATTTAATTTATAAGATGACATTTCCATTCATCGTTATCTTTTAAACAACTGTTTCAAGAATATTTTATTTTATGAGTAGTTAAGGGTTCTAACAGTTGGAGGTTTCATTGTAGTATCCGTTTCCTCTTCTAAGGCAAGTAATTGTGGAACAATTGTGGGTCATTTAGAAATCTCTATGAGAAAAAAAAGTTAAGGATATTGCTTTATATTGATACTGGTTTTCCTTGCTACTTACAGGAGTGGTTTCCATTGAGTAATTGATTGTCAGAAATGTCCTCTTAATGTAAACTACTTTAAAATCAAAATATTCATATTTTGCATAATTTTTAAATATTTAATTGGCATATATGAAAACACAAAACAGTAGGCTAATTAGTTCATGTAACTATATAAAGCATCATTTTGTAAAGGATATTCATGGTAATTTAGCTGAGAAGAGACTTCTCTCTTTTTGACTCTTATTTTGTCAAAAACTCAGTTATTCTTAAAAATTCACATTCTTAATATTAACATTATATCTAGCCAGACTACTTGACAGTTGTTCACCTGGAACATAAAGCTGTGGCTCCACCCAAAATGCTTTTACAGAATCTCATTTTTCTACCCCTGCCTTGTTTGGAGGATGCTTCAAGAACAGAGCATACAAACTGTTCTTTACATTTATTTCAGGGATTTTCAGAAGGTATAATCTCCTACTTCATTCACATTGTTCTCACCTTTGAAGATCACCTAGAAAAATGCTCTGTCTTATGAATGATATTTACTTAATTTTATTTTTTAATTATTTAATTATTTTTAAATTGTTTGTGGGTACTTAGTAATTGTATATATTTATACCGTACATGAGAAGTTTTGATACAGGCATGCAATATGAAATCAGCACATCATGGGATTTAATTCATTTTAAGTTCATGTAGAAGATTCAAGGTAAGATGATTGAGTGTCATGAAGGACACTTCAAATGCCATCTCCATCTTCGATAACTTTCTAACCTAACTAAACTGTAGCTCCCTATCTATAAAACAGACATATTACTCTCTTCACAAGATTTATCTGAAGAAAAAATGAGGAAACACTGACCATGTAAGGTGGCTAATACTATCCATGTGACCTGTGAAAATGCTAATGAATAGTTTTGATGATGATGATGATGATGATGATGTATCATACATCTTTTTATTTTGTTTTACTTTTTTATTGCATTTTAAGTTTGGGGGTACATGTGAAGAACATGCAAGATTGTTGCATAGGTACACACATGGCAGTGTGATTTGCTGCCTTCCTTCCCTTCACCTATATCTGGCATTTCTCCCCATGCTATTTCTCCCCAACTCCCCACCCTGCACTGTCCCTCCCCTATTTCCCCCCGACAGACCATAGTGTGTGATGATCCCCTCCCTCTGTGTCCATGTGTTCTCAACACACCTATGAGTGAGAACATGTGGTGTTCGATTTTCTGTTCTTGTGTCAGTTTGCTGAGAATGATGGTTTCTAGGTGTATCCATGTCCCTACAAAGGACACAGACTTACCGTTTTTGATGGCTGTATAATATTCCATGGTATATATGTGCCACATTCTCCCTGTCCATTCTATCATCAATAGGCATTTGGGTTGGTTCCAGGTCTTTGCTATTGTAAACTGTGCTGCAATGAACATTCATGTGCATGTGTTTTTATAGTAGAATGATTTATAATCCTTTGGATATATACCCAGTAATGGGATTGCTGGGTCAAATGGAATTTTTATTTCTAGGTCCTTGAGGAATTGACACACTGTCTTCCACAATGGTAGAACTAATTTACACTCCCACCAACAGTGTAAAAGTATTTCTATTTCTCCACATCCTCTCCAGCATCTGTTGTCTCCATATTTTTTAATGATCACCATTCTAACTGGCGTGAGATGGTATCTCAAATTAGTTTTGACTTGCATTTCTCTAATGACAAGTGATGATGAGCATTTTTTCATATGTTTGTTGGTCTCATGTATGCCTTCTTTGGTAAAGTGTCTGTTCATATCCTTTACCCACTTTTGAATTGGCTTGTTTGTTTTTTTCTTGTAAATCTGTTTTAGTTCTTTGTAGATTCTGGATATCAGGCCTTTGTTGAACGGGTAGACTGCAAAAATTTTTTCCCATTCTGTTGGTTGCCGATTCACTCTAATGACTGTTTCTTTTGCTATGCAGAAGCTGTGGAGTTTGATTAGGTCCCGTTTGTCTATTTATGCTTTTGTTGCCAATGCTTTTGATGTTTTGGCCATGAAGTCCTTGCCTATGCCTATGTCCTGAATGGTTTTGCCTAGATTTTCTTTTAGGGTTTTTATAGTGTTAGGTCTTATGTTTAAGTCTTTAATCCATCTGGATTTAATTTCAGTGTAAGGTGTCAGGAAGGGGTCCAGTTTCTGCTTTCTTCACATGGCTAGCCAGTTATCCCAACACCATTTATTAAACAGGGAATCCTTTCCCCATTGCTTGTTTGTCTCAGGTTTGTCAAAGATCAGATGGTTGTAGATGTGTTGTGTTGCCTCTGAGGCCTCTGTTCTGTTCCATTGGCCTATATCTCTGTTTTGGTACCAGTACCTTGCTGTTTTGATTACTATAGACTTGTAGTATAGTTTGAAGCCTGGTAGTGTTATGCCTCCTGCTTTGTTCTTTTTGCTTAGAATTGACTTGGCTATGCGGGCTCTCTTTTGGTTCCATATGAAGTTTAAGGTGTCTTTTTTCCAGTTCTGTGAAGAAGGTCATTGGTAGCTTGATGGGGATAGCATTGAATCTGTAAATTACTTTGGGCAGTATGGCCATTTTCATGATATTGATTCCTCCTAACCATGAACGTGGAATGTTTCTCCATCTGTTTGTGTCCTCTCTTATTTCATCGAGCAGCAGTTTGTAGTTCTCTTTGAAGAGGTCCTTTATATCCTTTGTTAGTTGTATTCCTAGGTATTTTCTTCTCTTTGTAGCAATTGTGAATGGCAGTTCGTTCTTGATTTGGCTCACTTTAAGTCTGTTATTGGTGTATAGGAATGCTTGTGATTTTTGCACATTGATTTTGTATCTGAGACTTTGCTGAAGTTGCTTATCAGTTTCAGAAGATTTTGGGCTGAGACGATGGGGTCTTCTAGAAATACAACCATGTTTTCTGCAAATAGAGACTATTTGACTTCCTCCTTTCCTATTTGAATATCTTTTATTTCTTTTCCTTGCCTAATTGCTCTGGCTAGAACTTCCAATACTATATTGAATAGGAGTGGTGAGAGAGGGCATTCTTGTCTAGTGCCAGATTTCAAAGGGAATGCTTCCAGTTTTTGCCCATTCAGTATGATATTGGCTGTTGGTTTGTCATAAATAGCTTTTATTATTTTGAGATGCGTTCCATCAATACCTAGTTTATTGAGAGTTTTTAGCATAAAACGCTGTTGAATTTTGTCAAAGGCCTTCTCTGCATCAATTAAGATATTCATGTGGTTTTTGTCTTTGGTTCTGTTTTTGTGGTGAATTACATTTATAGACTTGCCTATGTTGAACCAACCTTGCATCCCCAGGAAGAAGCCTACTTGATCTTGATGGATAAGTTTTGATGAGCTGTTGCAATCAGCTTGCCAGTATTTTATTGAAGATTTTTGCATCTATGTTAATCATGGATATTGGCCTGAAGTTTTCTTTTCTTGCTGAGTCTCTGCCGGGTTTTGGTATCAGGATGATGTTGGTCTCATAAAATGATTTGTGAAGGATTCCCTCTTTTTGGATTGTTTGGAATAGTTTCAGAAAGTATGGTACCAGCTCCTCTTTGTATGTCTGGTAGAATTCAGCTATGAACCCAACTGGACCTGGGCTTTTTTGGGGTGGTAGGCTCTTAATTGCTGCCTCAACCTCAGACCTTGTTATTGGTCTATTCAGGGTTTAGACTTCTTCCTGGTTTAGGCTTGGGAGGATGCAAGTGTCCAGGAATTTATCCATTTCTTCTAGGTTTACTAGTTTATGTGCATAGAGTTGTTTGTAATAATCTCTGATGATGGTTTGTAATTCTGTGGAATCTGTGATTATATCCCTTTTATCATTTTTTATTGCATCTATTTGATTCTTCTCTCTTTTCTTTTTTATTAATGTGGCTAGTGGTCTATTTTGTTGATCTTTTTGAAAAACCATCTCCTGGATTTATTGATATTTTGATATCAATATCAAAATATTGGTTTTTGTGTCTGTCTCTTTCATTCTGCTCTGATCTTAGTTATTTCTTGTTTTCTGCTAGGTTTTGAGTTTTTTTTTTTTGTTTTGTTTTGTTTTTTTTTGTTTTTTTTTTTTTTTTTTTTTGCTCCTCTAGCTCTTTCAATTTTCATGATAGGGTGTCAATTTTAGATCTCTTCTTGCTTCTCATGTAGGCATTTATTGCTATATATTTTCCTCGAGAGTGCTTTAAATGTGTCCCAGAGATTCTGGTATGTTGCATCTTCATTCTCGTTGGTTTCAAAGAACATCTTTATTTCTGCCTTCATTTCATTGTTTATCCAGTCAACATTTAAGAGCCAGTTGTTCAGTTTCCATGAAGCTGTGTGGTTCTGAGTTAGTTTCTGAATTCTGAGTTCTAACTTGATTGCACTGTGGTCAGAGATAGTTTGTTATGATTTCCATTCTTTTGCATTTGCTGAGGAGTGATTTACTTCCAATTATGTGGTCAATTTTAGAGTAGGTGTGATGTGGTGCTGAGAAGAATGTATATTCTGTGGATTTGGGGTGGAGAGTTCTGTAAATGTCTATTAGGTTTGCTTGGTCCAGGTCTGAGTTCAAGTCCTGGATATCCTTGTTAATTTTCTGTCTCATTGATCTGTCTAATATTGGCAATGTGATGTTAAAGTCTCCCACTATTATTGTGTGGGAGTCAAAGTCTCTTTGTAAGTCATTAAGAACTTGCCTTTTGTATCTGGGTGCTCCTGTATTGGGTGTGTATGTATTTAGGATCGTTAGCTCTCCTTGTTGCATTGATCCTTTCATCGTTACTTAATGTCCTTCTTTGTCTCTTTTGACCATTGTTGGTTTAAAGTCTGTTTTATCAGAGACGAGAATTGTAACTCCTGGTTTTTGTTTTGTTTTGTTTTGTTTTTTGTTTTTTGTTTTTCTCCTCTCCATTTGCTTGGTAAATCTTCCTCCACCCCTCTATTTTGAGTCTTTGTGTATCCTTGCAGGTGAGATTAGTTTCCTGGATATATCACACTGTTGGGTTTTGGCTTTTTATCCAATTTGCCAGTCTGTGTCTTTTGATTGGGGCATTTAATCCATTTACATTTAGGGTTAATATTGTTATGTGTGAATTTTATCCTGCCATTTTGATGCTAGCTGGCTGTTTTGCCCATTAGTTGATGTAGTTTCTTCATTGTGTTGATGCTCTTTAAAGAAAAGAGCTTTCAACCCAGAATTTCATATCCAGCCAAACTAAGTTTCATAAGTGAAGGAAAAATAAAATCCTTTGCAAACAAGCAAGTACTCAGAGATTTCATCACCACCAGGCCTGCTTTACAAGAGCTCCTGTAAAAGGCACGAAGCATAGAAAGGAACAACCAGTACCAGCCACTCCAAAAGTATCATACATCTTTTAAAATTTTTTTTTGCTAACTAAAAACTCAGACCCAAATTCTTAATCTAACTTAAAGAATTTTGCAAAAGTGTAGTATTAACTTTTTGCATATTATTTCCTGTAGAATTATATTAAACATTTATTTTTCTTTTGCCATTTAAAACACCTTATACTACATTTGTTTATAATGGCTACTTTATCTATGGTTTTTGATGAGAAAGAAAAAAGAAAAGTTATCTTAAACCCAATCTGTAAGGATGTGTGCAATTAAGTAAATAAATATTACATGGTCACCTTTATACTAAATTATTTCATTCAAAGGAATAATTTGTTTTTATTGCATTTCATCATAGTGTAGATCTATTTAAAAAAGTACTTAGGTACTTGTTCAACTTGTATAAGTGAGCAGTCTAAATGCACACATAGGCACGTCACTCTTCTGAAAGTATATTAATATATGTGATATTGATTGGCAATATTAAAAAGAAGATCAAAATAAAGGTAATTTATGGACTGGGGGAGGTGCCTATAATGATTTTTAACTTTACATGAGTAATCAACTTTTATTCTATGCTGGGGTGTAGAGGCTGTATATAATGTAGTTGGTTACTGTGATACCTATCAGAATAAAGTTGCTCCATGCTTTTTTTAATTAAAAATAAGTCGTTGATTTGAAACCTATTTTTATGTATTGCTATCAATACTTATATTTAAAATACTATAAATTGAGAAATATCTTGACATCGTTTTTATATCATTCAAATTTGATTATCATTAATTTTGGAAAACTGTGTATAAATCAATCTTTTTGAAATTACATAAGTATTTTATAATCATAAGGCAAGGTGATAATTTTAAATATACGCATATTATTCTGTTTTAGTAAGAACATATATTTTCGAGATTTTTAACAGATACTTAGAAACTAGTAATTTATCAATAATTGATTTGGAATAAAAACTGAATAATAAAGTATTATTTTATACACTGTATTCCTTGGAGATTTGAAATTGCAGTGTGCTTTCTAGTTAAAATGAAAGGTCATAAGGAAGGGGAATGATTAACTGATATAAAAGTGGCAGCTCAATAATTACAAACATCCTACTTAATATAAATATAGCTTATCTATCAACTTGTCCTTAGTCATCACTGAAGTCCCTTCAGTAGCAGGTAGTATTAAAAATGTTGAATTAAACAGTTTAATTTACAGTGAAATGAAATGAATCTCAGTAGAATAAATCAAATGTCTCACCCATGAAGAGTAATTATCTTTCTTTTTCTCAAAAAAAAAAAAAATGGCATCCATGACTGAGTTATGTCTTCTCAAACTTGAAAAGTAATGAATACTATTTCTAGGTGGATATTTATATGCCATCATTTAATTTTTAAAATATTGTTATAATTATACCTGATATCCTAAAAATATTGTCAACAAAACAGCAATTACTTTGTCAGTTACTGTTGACAGCAAAAAAGTTTCTTATGTAGTTGAAAAATAGCAATTATTAACTCAAAAATCTGTAAATTGCAGCAACTGTAATTATTACTATGAATATTCTATTTTTTCCAAATCTTTCAGCATTGTGAATTCTATTGTTAATGATCCCACATTTCCCCCCCTCTTTCTTTTCTAAAAAGCTGTTAGATAAACATGAAAGAGAAGTTGAAATGGCCTGCTGGCATGGTAAATCAGTGCATAGCTTGGCTTCAATCACTGAAGGGAGAATTGAAACCCATTACTGTGGCCGAATGTTTAACTGTCATAGTAAAAGGCCCTGGTCCATCAAATAGTTTGCAGAGACTACAGAGTCGAGCTGGAGAAGTTTTCTTTGAACAGTGTGTAGGAATTTTAGTTAAATTGCTTTCATTAGCATCAGTAAGAGGCTCCAAAAAATGACTGCGTAGCTCTTTAGAATAGTAGCAATAAAGTAAACTTTCATTAAAATATTTTTTTTCTAAATATTCTGTCACTATTTTGGGATTGTTTGGATACCTTGTATCTGATATTTACAGTCAACATTCTGGAGATTGTTAAAACGACCTTCCTATTACTGAATATAACTCAACTCAGTGAAGTGTTTTTCCAGACTCTAGCTTTGTAATTATTTCTGCTTTTTTTCAGAGAGCATCTCACCTTCCCTGCAGAGATGCTCATTAAGACCACTACTTGGACCGGGCGTGGTAGTTCATGCCTGTAATATCAGCACTTTGGGAGGCGGAGGCAGGCGGATCACGAGGTCAGGAGATTGAGACCATCCTGGCCAACATGGTGAAACCCCGTCTCTACTAAAAATACAAAAAATAGCCAGGCGTGGTGGCACACGCCTGTGGTCCCAGCTACTTGGGAGGCTAAGACAGGAGAATCTCTTGAACTCAGGAGGCTGAGGCTGCAGTGAGCCGAGATCGCTCCACTGCACTCCAGCCTGGCAACAGAGCGAGACTCCGTCTCCACAACAACAACAAAAACAAAACAAAAACAAAGAAAACAAAAAACAAACCCAAAAGCCCACTAATTTGGAAGGAATGGGTCCTGATTGTTTTTCTTGTAAGACTCTGATTGTGTGTGTAGATATGTACACATCCATGTCTACATTGTTATAAATATGAATATTAACATATATACGTGCACAGAGAAAATATCTAGATATGTAAAAATGATACTTTCTCTGCTGAATGTTAGATATTCATATAAGAAAATTTAGAAAGACTGCTTGAATCAAAATGGCTTCACCAACTGAGTATTCTATATCTAGAGACTAAGAAACCACCAACTGTATAGCTATAGCATATGAGACCCTGTGGTGCTCAAGATAACTATGGCTCTTTCATTCACTAAAAGTTTAGCATTCCATTACTTTAAATCTGATGTACAAAAAAGAGGAAGAGATAAAATCTAATTACAAAACAAAGCAAAACAAAAACTCCAAAGAAGGTAATATACACCGAACAAAATGTGAGCCCTCCAAAAGCTCATTTCTCATTTTGGTTGCAAATGAATTTAAAAAATTTTTATTGACGATATAAGGTAGAGAATTGGACAACTGTGAGCAATTAAATCTGGTAGAGGTAGAGCAAACTGATAGCATGTTGGTATGACTCTTACTGAATTCCTCAGATTTTTACATCCTGATGAGGTTCTTTGCTCTATTTCAAAATAAACCACTTGCAAATGCCTCCCCAAGTGCTGGAGTTGTTTGAGTGTTGGGCCGAACAGTATGAATCGGTAGTAATAAAAGCATCAACAGGATTCATTTGCAGCCTCCTACCGGGAGACACTTTACCTTAGCAGCTCAAATTATATTGAATCGTAATGAATGAAGAAGTGGATCCCTGCCAGGGAATAGTTTGTAACTTGGAAAAGTAGATATAATTACATAATAATTCTGCCTTTGCAGAAGGTGCCTCTGCTTTAGGAGTACCTGATGTTATTTATGGCTGTTACTTGCTGCTCTGTTTAGTTGTCATGTTGGTATATCAATCAAACCCAAGAATTTTATATTCTTTTTATTTCTACTTTACTGCTAAACAAAAAATGTAGTGGCCTCTATTTCACTTCTGCAATCTATCTAAGATCTCAGCATCTTAACTCCTACCACTCTGCTACAGGTGTTATTTACAGATCATATATATCTTTAATATGGAGGGATTTTTATAGTCTCTCATTTTCTCCCCCTGCCCCTTTTCCATGTATATATATATTGGCTTGGTATAAGATTTACCTGTATAAATATTTATACATCATACTCATAAAGGTATCCTATAGCAAGAAATAGTAAAAGCTCAAATGGTGATTACATGGGAGTATCTTAACTGAATCTACATTGTTCTTTAAAAGTTATCTCCATTTTTTTTTGTTTCTTTGACTTTTATCATTTTTATTTAATATTCTTAATATTAAAGGTTATTGAGGTCATATATAATATTCTAGAATTGTTCTAGTGTCTTAATATAGCATAACATTACATCAACTATTATCAAAACAGTGAAAAACGCATATTTGAGATTAGATTTTGCTTTATTTCAGAGAGAAATATGAGTTAACATTATTATTGTGTATATAATAGTTAATCTTCTTTCATGTAATAATCTCTGTAAACCTCAGATGGTATATTATAGACACAGCTATTATATATAGTCATACATACATGTTTTTAAGTAATATTTTAAGGTATTTTGGAATACCTTATGGATAGTACTTTATTGATATTGCTAGCATAAGAAAATTGAATTGCAACTTAGTGCTTAAATTCAAAACATTTCTGCTTCAGAAACACAACGCTAATTCTGTCAACAAAATGGTGGGCAAAGTCTACTGAAAGAAATGGAGGTAGTAAAGTCATGCAATAGGGTGTAAAACCTGGCAAAACCTGATGATACAGAGCACACGTGTACACACACACACACACACACACACACACAAACACATATCTAATCAACAACACTGAGAACAATGTTTGCATTGGTTAAATTTTATAGATGAATTAATAGAAATTGTTACAAATTAGTAATAGAGATGTAATTGAAAGTAGTTTGCAAGGGAGAAGTGAGGTAAAAGCAATGGCAATTTCTGATGGCCTCCTAGGTGTCAGGCATGGTATTAGATGGCTTGCTTGTATATTGCTATTTAGTTTCCACAACAGAACAATGAAGTTGACATTTCACAAAAAAATTTCTTTGGACACAGGGAGAATAAAGCTACTTCCCCAAAGCAATCTTTTAGATAGAAGTTACCCATAAGTGGACCAAGGTCTAGACAAGACAAAGTTCACCACTTTGTGTAAACGCAGTAGGCACACAGTGGGCCAGACAATTGCTTAACAAAATTGACTAGAGATGAGCAGATCAGTTACACAACTCGGTTTTCTTAAACTTCTCAATTTCTTAATGTGTAAAACGGGAATAACAAAAATATCTATTTCATATGGTTGTTAAGAAATTTAAATGAGTTAATTCATATCAAGTGCTCATTAAGTGTTTTTGTATAATTTTCTCTTTGGTCTGGTCTCTGCATACAGTTGACTTCATTATCTGTGATGTAAATACTGAATGATAGCAAAACGTGTACTGTTCTTGATCCATTTTAGACATTTGCAACACATTTTTCTGTTACCTTTTATCCTCTATTATTTATAGGTATGTTGACAGTAAGAATCTAAGACACTGCTTTTTGCCACTCTAAATAAATTTGTGAACTTGCGGGATTCAAATATTCTCTGGTTTGATCTCTTTTATTTCACCCCAGGTCTCCTTCCCTAGTATCCTGAGATCTCATCATGGTGAATTTCCATTCTGACTCATACCTGACAATCTTTAATCATGTATCTTGCTGCACAGGAATGACTTCCCCTGTTCTCTTACAACTGGCACACAGTGACTTCTCATTCAAGACTCAGTTCAAAGAACCTCTTTCTGTGGGAAGCATTACCTGGCAATACTGCCATCTGTATAGTGTGGAAACAACTGCTTCTCAGGATAACAATTCTCAAATGTTCAGGTATAGAAAATCATGTGAGTAGATCATTAAAAAATGTATATCCTCAGGTTTCTTCCCCAGACACTAATTCAGAAAGAATGAGATGAAGTCAAAGAATCTGCATTTTTAACTAATGAAGTGAATAATTCTTATACAGTCCCATGATCATACTTTGAAAAACTCTACATTAGGAAAAAATGTAAAATTTATATGAAGAATTACTTTAGAATAACTCAGTTGGCACAGTGTGTGTGGCATTAAAACTGGATTTACTAAGAAAGATAATTAAGCATTCACCTCTTGAAATCTCAAAATGCCAATTAGGTTTTTACCTTTAATCACATTTCTCTATATAATTCCCTCCCCACAGAGCAGTCAGAGAGATCTATTAAAATATCAACCAGATCTCCTGCTTAAAACCCTCTAATAGTTTTATATTACAATTAGGGGAAAAAAAGAAACCTTCCTACACCTACAAGATATATCTAGCCACTTTCTATCTCACTGTGTATATTTCTTACAGCTTGTACCTGCATTAAAATAAAAAGTTCTTACTAATTTGATCTTTTATATTTCTCAAAAACAACAAACTCAGCATTTGTATGCTTGCCCTAGGGACTTCTGTTTCCCCTATTCTTTAGGCAGTGAGCACTCTTCTCTTCAGAATGCCTCAGTCTTTTCATTTGAGGTCTCAGCTCAAACATCATCTCATCAGAGAAGTGTTTCTGAAAACTCTAAAGTATCTCCCACCCTCTCCAAGTCTTCTGCACCTTGTCAGGGCCAGCTGCTGTCCAAAGTGCTGAAGATACTGTGGGGTACCTCCAGTACCTAAGAGAGCAGCTGGCTTGTAGGAGAGCTCATAAATGTCTGTTGAAGACAAACGCACTGTATGCAATGGAAATTCTATTGATATTCTTATTCTATGGATTATAGCACACTAAGGTTGAAATAACATTCATGTATGGAAATAAATCGCAAATTTGAAAACTGAAAAGTAGGCTATAGGAACTTACATAGTTGAGAAATACTTGTCTTCAGTTGAGCTGGTAAGTGAACTTATCTGAAAATACAAATAACAGAAATTAGGAGGAAAGAAGGTTGACGAGAGAGTTAATTTCTAACACAAATTAATATTTCATAGAAACAGCTACTTAATATTAAATGTATATACCTGGTTGCTTAAACATTTTAAACAATAAAAATTGAAGAATTATTTAAATATTAGTGTATTTAAATGATTTTAATATATTTTCTTAGTGATATTTTTAAGGTAAAAAAGTGAGGTTTTTGAACAATCAATATTCATTAAGTATATACTTTTCCCAAATGCTCCTTAAATTTAAATTTAAATCTCAACAGATGATAGTGGTGATATTTCAATCTCATGACAATTTCTAGGTTTTAAAAAATATTTTCAAAATACCAACATACTTACTGGAGCTTAGTCCTCTAGTACAGACTTTAAAATTTATGTTACAGTTTTTATTTTGCTATGCTTTGCTTTTTCTCTACAAAACTTAAACTTCTGTTGTAGTTTGGTTCTGTGCCCCCATCCAAATTTTACCTTGTAGCTCCCACGATTCCCACGTGTTGTGGGAGAGACCTGGTGGGAGATGATTGAATTACATGGGCAGCCCTTTCCCCTGCTGTTCTTGTGATAGTGAATGGATTTCAGGAGACCTGATGGTTTTAAAAACAGGAGTTTCCATGCACAAGCTTGCTCTTTTCCTGCCATCATCCATGTAAGATGTGACTTGCTCCTCCTTGCCTTCTACCATGATTGTGAGGCTTCACCAGCCATGTAGAACTGTGAGTTCTCCATTAAACCTCTTTCCTTTGTAAATTTCCCAGTCTCAGATATGTCTTTAACAGCAATGTGAAGACAGGCTAATACAACTTCTCAAATAAATTAGGCAAAATGGGCAATAATATCAAAGTGAGAATAATGCATCATTTGGAGAGATGTTTTGTAACCAGATAATTTATGGAAGAGCCTTTTGTTGACTGAAATAAATGAAGATTTTGGCTGTTTCTTTAATACATAGCCAATTCTCTTTAGCACCATATGGTTTGTAATTTCAGCTGTAAGTGTAGAGATTATAAAGAACTAAATTTAGAGTATGCTGATGACAGCAACCCATTTGGAGATTCCCATGAAGTAAATGTCTTGATTTCATTATTCTCATTGTGGTGCATTTGTGGATACCTTGGAAATTTTTCAGTGCCTATGACAAGCCCAGCTTCGTTGTTAATTTATTTAGATTTACAGTAGAAACAAAACTTCTTTACAGAAGGTTGACTTGAATTATGTTTTGAAAATATAATGTGTTGTCTGTATGGAAATTTAATATATAAGTTATACCATTTTTAATAAAATCTAATAGATTTAATTCTATTAAAATTAATAGAACAGATTTTATCTAAAATCTAAAGTAAAATAACTTGAATATTATTTTTATGAAAAGTTTATTTTAATTCATATCACAATGCTTAGAAACCTAGTGTAGAACTTTGAGAAGCCTGCATAATATTGCCAAGTACACATACTATTTGTCAAGCCTATTGACAACAACTGTGGAAAGATCCAAAGGCAGGAACATTGTCAATAAAAGCCGTGTACTGAGTCTTTTAAGAATTAAATATTGATTACTCACCATGTTTATGGTTGAGCAATATTTGTGGCTGAGTGTTACCATCACTTAATTTTTAGTAATTTTTTTTGTTATAAAGCTGGAAACAAAACAAGATAAACTTTGTTTCCAGATTTATAACTTTAATGTTCTCAAATATTCTCCCATGTGATTGTTACCTTTCTGCTTTAGCAAGTCTAGCTTGCTGGAGATAATAATGGTAATATTAGAAAAGTATGAAATATAGTGGTTTTGAGAAGAAAATATGATAATCTGTTAGATTGAACCACATTAAGTTGCCAGTGAATATATCAGTGATGCTCAATTTTATGTATTAGATTCACTAGGGATATGTTAAAACAATACTAATATCCAGGTACCTCATAAACCAATTAGATCTGAATTTTTAAAGGTAGGGCAAGGGTATCAGGTTTTCTGAAAATTCCAACATTCTTTCAGTACGCAGTCATGGTTAAAAGCCACTAATATATGTAATCCTGTTTTTCAGAGAATATCATAATCTCCACTTCCATGGAGCTAATCACTGTATACAGAGAATAACTTTCCATAACAAAGGACGGGAGAATAACTTTTCATTAAAATAACAAATAAAGTATTTCTTTAAGAAAAGATTCCTAAAAATTACACCAAAAAGTGGAAATATTTTCAAAAGTATTTAAATTCAATTTAGTACAATGTAACAAGCAAGGACCTTCACCAGTGAGAGTGCGATAAAGCAGTTAATACTGGTTGCCATTGTGTCAATTTTGCTTGGTATTTGACAAAAAATAAGGAAGGAAAATTTAATAAAATATGAACCCCCAAGCAAACATCCGTGGAAGAGTATGATCAGAGTTTTGAAATAATACAAATGTAAAAAACTTTTAAAATCCAAATTCCAGTGCACTTTAGGTGAGTGGTAAATCTCCCTTGCTTTCGACTGCGCATAGGGCCTTTTTTGGCACAAAGATAAGAATGTGGATGAGATGCCTGAAAGCTAGCAGAGCAGTGGAGCGTAAGATAAAGTAACTAGGTATTAACTCAGCTATTTTCAATGAAGTATTAAACGCATGTAAGTACTCTTCCACAGATCAAGTTGCTTATAAAGAGAATACTTAAAATATTAGAAGAATTGCAAACGTGAATTTCAAAGTTTTCCTGCTTCATATAGATGTATACTTTATGAGATGAGTGGACAGAACTATCTACAGAGATGAAGAAATTGCTTAGGGGCATATTTTTTAATTTAAATATTCATCAGCTTATTTTCTTTTTGTACCTCCTTGTAAAAGAAGTATATATAATTGAACCTCATCGCTGGCTCTAATTTATATGAATTTTTATGTAGCACCCCAAGAAGAAATAATACTGTGTAACGAGCTGTCAAAAAGTCTCTAAAATTTCTTTCAAAATAAAATTGAGTTAATGCAGTTACAAATTCTTGCCATTTTTGCAAACCATTGTTTCCTAAAAATAATTACAATCTGGACCCCTGAAGAATTTATGCAATTCTTGTGAATAATGCAATTTTACATATACTTAACATATTTTATGTGATAAATCAGCTATTTAGGTGAAAATTCCTAATTTCAAGTTGCTGACTTTCTGATAAGACAATGGTGGATTTCTTGACATAAACTACATAGCAAATTTTAAAATTCGATAGCTACTTTGTGTTTATAAAAATTTGTATATGTGCATACATGTATTTAACAATTCATTCCAATGGCTTGTGGCTCATGTTTCCTGATCAGTAAAATAGGAATTACAGCAGTTCTTATGTGATGGGAGCTCTGTGAAAATCAAATTATTTGATCCATGAGAAATACTTAGCATAGTACTTGCCACATACTAAAGGCTTAAATGAATGCTTCTTGACAAAATGAAAGGGATTAGTGGATACTTTTTAAGGTCTCTCCTTTATAGCTTACTCTAAACCTCCATTGCTATATTTCTTCTTTAAAACACACACACACACACACACAATCTCATTAAAATGGTAAGGAGCACATCATGCCTGATGCACAAAGTGTTTCCTGAGAACGCAAGCATAAGAAGCTATCCAGGAACAGAACCTACATCTTCTTTTTGCAATTTTGGCATATTCTACTGTGTCACACTGCCTCCACAATTCCACATGGTAAAATTATTTCTAAATGGGTAAAAAAATGCTCTTACAGAAATAAGTGAATATGTCCAAAAGACCTCATAGTAATCTCAAAGAAGTACAGTGATTTTTAAAGGCTTATACCTTTGATGGTATTTAGAAGATTGTTGTGTACTATAGAAATTTTTTTTTTTTTTTTTGAGATGGAGTGTTGCGCTGTCACTGAGGTTGTAGTGCAATGGTGATCTGGGATGACTGCAATCTCCACCTCCTGGGCTCGAACAATTCTCCTGCCTAAGCCTCCCGAGTAGCTGGGACTAGAGGGGTGTGCTGCCACATCCAGCTAATTTTTTTTAATTTTTATTTTTAGCAGACACAAGGTTGCACCATGTTGGCCAGGATGATCTGGATCTCCTGACCTTGTGTTCCACTTGTGTTGGCTCCCAAAATGCTGGGATAACAGGCATGAGCTACGACACCTGGCCTAGAAATATTTAAAGAAGTGTTTTATTTAATCTTGAAAAGATTTGTTGAAAACATTTTGCATGTTCAAATCTTGTAACTAAAAGAAAAAAAATCTTTGAATTAAAGGTTTCTTTTTACTATTCTGGAATGGCCTTTTTCTTGTAACGTTAGTGTAATAATGAACTAATTTGCCATATCATGAGTAATTTATTTTAGGATATAACAAAAATGTTAGGGCATACAATTTAGCAAATAATATATACACTAATCTATGTGTGTGTAATGTATGACAATTATTTTGATTTAAATCTAGAAAAAAATCTGTTAGTTAAAAATATATGTATCACCTTGCACAGTACAATGAAATTTCAGCCAGTGATGTACTGTGTATATTGCCATGTTCCACTGAGAGTATAACGGAGCTAAAAAAGTTCTGTTGGTCAGTGGTGGTGCAGTCATCGTAACATCGTCATATAGAACAATACTTGTATGTTTGTGGTGATGCTAGCGTAAACAAACCTGCTGTGCCGCCAGTTGTTTAAAAGTATAGCACGTACAACTATGTACAGTACATAATACTTAACAATGATAATAAGTGACTATGTTTCCAGCTTATATATTTCCTATATTTTTTATCATTATTGTAGATTGTACTCTTTCTACTTATATTTAAAAAGTTAGCTATAGAACATCCTCAGGCAAGTCCTCCAGGAAGTATTCTGGAAGAAGGCATTGTTATCATAGGAGATGACAGCTCTATGGATGTTATTGCCCTTGAAGACTTTCCAGTGAGACAAGATGCAGAGATGACAGGCAATGATATTGATGACCCTGACCCTGTGGGCTACTGTTGTGTTTTTTCCATGGTTTATAACAAAACAAAAAGCTTAAAAAGTAAAAAGATGATTTTTTAAAAATGAAAAATTAAATATAGCTTATGAAATCAGGATATAAAGAAAGAAAATATTTCTGTAGTTTGTTTTAAGCTACGTGTTATTATTACAAAAGAGCCCAAAAGTTTTAAAAAATTAAAAATTTACAACATTTTACAGTAACCTAAGGCTAATTTATTTTTAAACATAGAAACTTTAAAAAATGAATTTAGTGTAGCACAAATGTATAGTGTTGATCAAGCCTACAGCAGTGTATAAAATCTCCTCAGCCTTAATATCTATTCACCACTTTCTCACTACCTCACCCATAGCAACTTCCAGTCCTGAAAGCTGCATTTTGCTAAGTGCCCTATACAGATGTAACATTTAAAAATCTTTCATACCATATTTTTTACTGTACCTTTTCTATGTTTTGATTTTTTTAAATAGACAAATACCATTATATTATAATTGCCTCTAGCCTTCAGTACAGTAATATGCTGTACAAGTATGTAGTCTAAAAGCAACAGACTTACAACCTAGGTCTATGGCAGGCCATGCCGTCTAGATTTGTGTAAGTATATTCTATGATGTCTACACAACAAGATGCTTGTCTCAGAATGTATTCCTATCATTAAGCATGACTGCAATTGCTAGTTCATTAAAGAGGTTATTGTTGAATACCTATTATTTTCCATTATAATCTTTAATAGGCATAATAACTATCAATTATCCTGAAAGGTAAATATTAATATTTCACTCTTTCCTTTTTGGTACCTGGCATGATTAAATCACTTATACTCTTTTTTTTTAATTGAAACATGCATATATATTTACAAAAGTCATATATTTTTTGAAATGAAGAAATGCAAAGATAAATCCTTATATTGATACTGTCATCTTGCATAAACTATGCTTTAATATAACTGAAATATGTTTTTCTTTCCTTTAATATGTTCTAGAATATCTTGAAATAATTCCTGTTGAATTTAAAAGGTATTTTTCAGCTTATTATCTCTCAGAAGGGAAAACTTAATATCTGAAAACAAAAATAACTTAGCCATGAGCACCTAATAAGTGAATGCAGTAACAGGATTCAAACGCCAGTCTTCTGATTTCAAAGCCCATAATGTCTTACTATTCAAGACTGCTTTCCTCCAGGAAAAAAATAGTATGTGAGAGAAGACAAAGTTATCACAAACATTTAGTAAAAATATGGCCAGACCAAAGCTCCTGAAGCCAAATACAATTAAGTCTAATTAAAGGCATCAAGGTACCACAGTCTGATAGTTAATGCTGTGTTCTATCAATGCTATATATGAACAAGGGGGCATAAAACCTTATAAATAACATTTCTAAAGAGCACAATTCCTGTGATAAAATATTACCCTTTCAAGAAATAAATTCCCTTAACACATCAGGATTGTTCAGTAAATGTTGATTTACAATCATCATTATCTCTTGATTGAATATGTAGATATTACAGATGTCTCCTGAACACTCAAATTAAGTCAGACAGAATGAATAATCTCTAGAAGATTTCAACTTGAAGAGAAAGCTATAAGTTAAACATCTATATAAAAAGCAGGAATTTCAAAGTACATTGAAAGGATTTTATATTATGAATAAATAAAGTTGTTTAATTCTGGACATTTTCCAAAATTATAATATTAAATTTATGTTTCCTAAATTCTTCTCTCAAATAAATATCTCCACAAAATAAATACAGCTACAGCTATGAAAATATTGAAAAAATATTTTCAAACATTGAACATTGTTATTTTCTCAAAGTTATGATTCTTAGGACAAGAGGTGTTTGCTTTTAAACAGTTTTTACACGTTTCAACAGAACTAGTTATAAGTTATAAGAAATTATATAACGTCGGTATTTTTCATTTACTGCTTATTATACTTATGTTTTACTTGAGCATTTTTACTATAAATATTTTCTACCTTTTGTTTTACTAAGCTTACTTCTTTAAATAGGTAAATTTTTAAAATGCTGTTGGATGCTTCTTAAACTTTGCTTTAAATGCCTTAATTATTCCATACTTATTTCCCCTCCCTGAAGTTTTCTTTCTTTCTCTCTAAAGGTTAGGATTTATTTTTTTCTTTCTTTAATCTCAGAATATAATATCAGCAAATTGCAGGTATGCATACGAAAAGCACATAAGAAGAGAGATATTAGAGTGTTTTTCTGTAGTCAATCTTAAAATATTTTCCCCAATGTAAATTTAGAAAGTTTTTTTCTGTTTTTGTTTTTTTTGAAAAAAAAGAAGAGTAGAGCACTTGTTAAAACAACAATATTTATGATTCTAAAGATAAAGTTTACAGAGTACATTCCTGTAAGTAAGAACCAAAAATTATTTTAAACTTAAGAGTAATAAAATTAGTTTAAATTTGTAGGTAACATGGGTAAAGGGTAAATAACTGAATATTATTTTAAATTTATTAAATTATGGAAAACAACTTCAAAGTTTGCTTTAAAATGTTACAGTGTATTAAAGGTGTTACAAATAATTTTTTCTTTAGTTTTTCATTTTGAAGTCTATTGAAATATCAGATGAAATAGGTGAATGTCACTGAAGCAGTCAGAAGTAGATATATGTGAAAATAGTTTACAATCATAAGAAATGTTGAGAGTTATGCATCACTAAACATTGCATTGCACACTATCCTTCTGTGTTTGCTGTGACATCTGACACCATGCATGAAATTCAGGGCCAGCCTTCAGGAGATACTGGAAAAGTTGTCAGCTTAGTGAAACAAATTTCTCTATCACATGCCATTGACTTTTTTCAGATATTAAGTTCAGTCAACTTGTAGAATGCTCCACAAAGAGGATTTGTCTTCCTGTTTTTTCATGGTACCTGAATGCATTTCTTCATCTTTGTATTTTCTAGAAACTGCCAATATGTCTATAACTTGCCTTTTAATTTGGATTCTAATTTAAAGGCACATATTTTGTACGTCATTTTATGAGTAATTTGGATTGAACAAGTGTTTTTCTGATGTATTTGGAGAACAGATTCTAATATGAAGGCAAATAGTGTCATGAAGAAGGAAGAAGATTTCAGGGCAGAGACAGAGAGGGCGAGAGCCCTGAATCACTGACATAGAGTATAAAAGGATCATAGTATCTCCAAATAGGACATGAAAATAATGACATGAAAGAGGGACAAATACTGAGAAGGGAATCTTTCTGCCCGAACTCCAAATCTTTTTACGTTCTGAAAGCTTGAGAAGGCAAGACTTTTGACACAAAGTAGACATGTGACATCCAGGTTATCATGTTTTCTTACCATTTTTTCCTTCATCAATTCAAAGCATGACTAATGAGCACCTGATATGTTAGCTGCTTTGAGAGGACCTTGTTTCTCCATGCCCTCCATACAATTCTGTGGTCTTCTGCCTCTGCCTTGTACTCATAGTACCTATACATTTCATCATGATAGTACCTGTCTCCAGGTATTGCAGCCATATGCTTATATGCTTATTTCTCTATTTTCTTCCCGCTACTCTGCACATTTCAAATATCTTTTTTTTTTGTTTTTCTTTTTGAGTTGGAGTCTCCCTCTGTCTCTCAGGCTGGAGTGCGGTGGCCTGATTTCGGCTCACTGCAACCTCCCTCTCCTGGGTTCAAGCAATTCTTCTGCCTCGGCCTCCTGGGTAGATGGGATTACAGGCACCCACCACCATGCCTGGCTAATTTTTGTGTTTTTAGCAGAGATGGAGTTTTGCTATATTGGCCCAACTTGTCTCGAACTCCTGACCTTAGGTAATCCACCCACCTCCGCCTCCCAAAGTGATCAGATTTATAGGCATGAGCCATTGTGCCCAGCCTCAAATCTCATTTTTTAATCTGCAGTGCTAAATATAATATTACACCAATCACAGATTTTTTAAATGTTGTTGAATGAATGAGCAGAGCACAATCCTTGCTTTAAGAAGTGATTCCAGGAATGGGATCACTTGTATAATTAGGCTTTAAAAAAGGGGGGGTTTTGATTATGATGGGAGAATATATTATGGGAGAGTAATGTTTATATAGAAGAGAGACATCGGGTTGGCATTTAACTCATAATAAGGTATTCACCAGGTTTGGAGAGGAGGAGTCAGTATTCCGTGCATCAGTGTGGAGGCAGTAATGTATGAGAGAGGTTCACATTTGTAGGGAAGAGCAAGACGTTTGGTATGTCAGGGACAAGAACTGGTTGGCCGGAAATGTAGACTGGGATCAGACCGTGAATGGCCCCAGACACCATTGTAAAGAAACTGGATGTTTTCCTGAAGGTAGCAAGGTATCAACAGAGGATACTCAAGTCAGGTGGAATGTCATTCTGTTAATATTTTAAAGGACAAATGAGTGAAAAGGTAGTATTGACAAAAAGATTAATTTAAAATTTGTTGCAGAATTTCAGCAGACAGGTAATTTAGATCTGATCCAAGATTATGACATTGGGTTAAATGGATATTATGGAATTTGAACAAATCTTTGAACTACATTTCTACCTTGCTTCAGAAACTGGATTTCCATCATCTTAGTTTTTGCCTAATCTATACCCTGCTGTGTTCATGTGCCAAATCCAACTAAACGTCATTTGAAGAGTCAAACCAAATAATTAGCCTGAGGTCGGGGCCCTAAAATCCACTCTAGCTACTAAAGCCCAACTTTGTAACTTAAGGCATATTAGAATTTAAATTAGAACTTCTACCACTGCATTAAATGTCACAAACATGTTATTATTTTAATGTATTGCATTGATGCTTCTCAACCTCTAACACTGAGGGCTGTTGCTTCTTCATCTTTTCTTAGCAAANAAAAAAAAACCAAAAACAAACAGTAATGAAAGTAAATATTCTAGTAGTACAAATTACGGTTTTTCCAATTCAATTAACCATTCATTACACATTTTTTCATGTTCTACCCTATACTCTCATCTCATCTCTAGCATTATGAAGCCCATAGAAATATAGTGAGGAAAATCTCATAATATACAGGATTTCAGAATAAGTTCTTAAATAGCACAATTTACATATGAAAGAGGAAATTGGTAGAGTTGGACATTATAAGACTGAAATCAGCTGAAGCAGCCTAAATTATTGGTCTTTATAGGTTACTTTTCCCAAAATTATATTGTTCAGACAGGGAGAAAGAAGCCTGGAGTTAGAATTATGTCTGGTATCTTAAAGATTTTTCCTTTAAACCTCTGAGGGACAGGGATATCAGTTATGAAGGTTAGAATGTAGTCATTAAATGAGATGTGTGCACTTACTGCAGTTCGCAGGCTTTCCATCTCCTTGACCTTCAAAACAGAACCACCTTTCAGGCCTCAGATTAAAACTGATACATTACCAAAAAAAAAAAAAAAAAAAAAAAAAGAGAGAGAGACAGAGAGAAAATCCTTCCTGTATTTGCCAAAGATAATGGAAGGCCATTTCTCTTTGCATTGCAGAATTGGAAACTGTTTCCTCATACTTAGATGGGCAGCACTGTTTGTTTAATATTGCTCCCAAATTTTGGTTAAACTAGTTATAGTCAGCAGGGAATTCATTCAAAGATAGATTATGGAACAAAGCTGAACTTGACACAATGAAGATATTGTTTAAACTGAAACCTAAGAGATACTGGTTTACTGCCAAAAAAAATAGTAACCAAAAAGTATTACACAGAGAAACAGTGAAAAACTAAAAGTGAAAGTAAATAAAAAACATTAACTTCATAACAAGGAGGAAGAATAGAATGGAAAGTTTAAAGGAGAAAACTAGTTTTAAAAAGCTGTTGTCATTTTTCATTGAAATTAGATGAAATTAGAAAAGAAATTTAAGATTTAATCAATTATGATGATAAAATTTTTAGGAAAAAATTAAATGTCTATTATTTGCTCAGATAACCTAACTTTACAAGATAATTATCCAAACTTATATAACTTTACCTATGATTATACTGCTTGGAAATGCTGTTAATGAGTCAGTGGTAATAAGGAAATATCTCACAGAAAACAGGATGCATTATTCAGTGCAGTACAGTCAAGCAAGTTTCAAGTTGCATCATTGTAATAGGAGCAGAAAATGACAAAGATAGAAGAAACGTTGTTACAGGGTACGTTTTAAATATAGTATTTGGGAAATGAATGTGAAAGACATTTTTCCCTGAAATTAGAACCAACTCATCTGCCTCACTTTCTTTTCCACCGTGTTTCATCACAATGTTTTCTCTTGCTGAATTTAAATGACTGTGACATTATTTTTCCAACCTTGGCAAATTCTGCAAGGAGATATTTTCTTAAGTATATTAATAAGTCTTAAACGTATTGTAGAAGATTGAGTTTAATTGGAAAACAATTATAATATTGATTGTTCATGGTTCAATTTCTTGGCAGATATTTCTTCTGCAGACTACTGTTGACCATAAAAATGGAATGGTGATTTTGAATTATACTGTGCTTGTTTAATGTAGCATGCATACTTCTTGGCTCAACATGGGCTGCTCTAAAAAATTGTATAAAACTGACTTGCTTTATTTATTTTTCATATGCTGAAGCCCTAACCCCCTAGGTGGCTGTATTTGGAAATAGAACCTATAAAAAATGTATCAAGAATATAATGAGGTCATGAAGATAGGGCCCTAACATCTATGATTAAACTTTTAACATCTATGATTTAACAATGACGCCATGTACAATAAAAATTATTCTTACAAACCTAAATTATATATCACAGTAGATTATATTCAACAAATGATAGAAGCCTTTCTTCTCACAGAAACACAAAAGACTACTGTATAGCACTGTAGAATCACAGACACAACCAAAATTGTATTGTCAGGTATAGACAATACTTAGTTTATTGGGCTCCCCTCCTGCTTCAATATAGTTGATTCTACTGTATCTAAAGTATAGACAACTCCCCTCCCCCATTATTTAAACTGAATAAACTATAATTTCAGTAAATCAAGCAAAGAGCTAATCAAGTTTTGATTTGCTAATTACTTCTCAATTTGATTAAAGCTGGCAGCTAATCATCCCTGGAAATTTAAAGTCAATCTCTGGCTCACATTTTCAAATGAAGACTTCAGTGTAAAACAAAATTGGAAATATAGTATAAAAGTTCTTTGTGGTATAACAAATAATTAATTTCTACTTATTGCCACAATTTTGACAACAAAAAATATTTTCTAGGATACTTCAACAAGTTAAATAATACATGCAGTACTTATTTTTTTTTATTTTGAGGCAAACACCACGTATTTAGAAAACAGTAAGTTTTCTCTCTCACTTTTTTAATATAAAAATTAATATAAATTTGCTTTTACTTGTCTTATTGGTAAGGGGGTTTTGCCAGAACTATATTAAAGTCGCTGGGTGATTTTCAGATAATTTTAAATATACATTTACTTAGAGATTAAAGCTATGTAAAAAGTTTTTATACCGAAATTATTTTTATTACAATTAATCTTGGAAATGATAAAATAACTGTTTGTTAAAATAAACTTTTTTAAAGTAATGATATATAGTAAGTAAGGAATATCCTTACATTATAGATATAGTGTTTTTTTCAAGAATGATATGTTGCACATTGGCCTTAAAAATATATTCAGAAACAAAAGAAACAACAAAAGAAAAACTTTATTTTGAAAGGTTGAAATCTGGGGAGGGGGTAAGAAAATATGTTATTAATAAAAAAATAATTCTCAAAGTGGAACAGCATTCTTGACCCTAGATATACTCCCTATGGCGTCTCTTCCAGAATTGTGTTTGAACTGAATCTGCCTTCATGAGTTAGGGGAGTGTAATATTTAAAACACTAATACATTTTTTGTTGTTGACTTCCCTTATCAGTGGAAGCCCTCAAGACCAGCCTGGATTCTAGTGGATCATTTTCTGTCATTACAGTTAGCACTTCGGATAAAAATTATATTCAATGTTAAACCTAAATACTTATCCCTTTTAATTCTTTTCTCCTTTGGAATTTAGTGTTTCTATAAGCTTCCATAGCTAACTTCAAATCTGACCTGTTTCCTAGATGATTGGGTGTTTAGCTTTACAATTGTTAATAGGCATATCAATCTAGTTTAATACCAGATAATCATTCCGCAATAAATTTTTATGTACATGTGATTTATTCAAAAGACACATTCTGAAAAAATCCTCAAAACCTAGTTTGCTGGTAAGTAGTTAATGAATGAGGTCAACAATCAACTAGGAGCACAAAAACTGACTTCAAGTTGCTGACCAGATTGTTTTCTCTAAAGAGAAGTATTCAGGTGCTAGAACAAAACTGTGAAACAGGTAGTTTGCATTCACTGTTTCGTATAATCACATAAAGTTCTCATCACTGTATCAACTAATTGTAGAGGAAAGTTGTTTCTCACTCAAGCATATTCGCATTTGAAACTGAAAATCAACCACAAAAACATCTTGAGGACCCAAAGAAAGGAATAACATTTTAGGCAGGATGACATACCGCAGAGGGAAACTATTTGGGATGGTAGTCTTTCTAGTTACCCCTCAAATGTCAGCATAGAGGTGGTCTGTTTTTGACTTATATTTGAAAACTGGGCCAGATTTAAAGCTGGGAAATAAAATATTATTACAATATCTTTTTATTTCCTACCAATGTGTCTTGTTGATCTATCTAAACTATTTTGTCGTTAATTAACACAGGGCAATAAATGAATGAATGATTTGGAATGCTTTTGTATCCTTGGCTGGTTATAAAGCATCCCATGTGACATAGGTATTCTAAAGACACACAAGGTGTTTTTGTTTATAATACATCCTTTGGTTTTCTATGGACATTAAAAACTCTCTATTCTAGCAGTTTTTCAAACATAAGCTGGATTTGTAATCTTAGGCGCCTTAATAATTTAAGCTTTGGTGTCATCGTCTATAATATGAGAGGAATTTAATTAGATCAGGGTTGTGGAAGATGAGGAAAAAATTCCCAACCCTCTGCCCTTTGTCAAGTACTCATGGAAGATACAGATAATTAATTTTTCATGTACATTTTCTTGCTAAGACTTGTAATACTTATTCAAATTTATACCACATAGCCATGGTATATAATTTGAGTTTAGCATGGAAAATGAAACCATTCCGCAATCCTCAAATATGGATAAACACAGAGCATTTCTTTTAGCTTAAGATTTTAATTGTATTTTTTCTATACGTAGGACATTCCCTCATTTATACTGGATGCCAAGAGTTTTGTGGACTATATATATTTGTACAATCTACTTAGAAGTTTTAAAAAATATTTAAGTTAAAGGAAGTTTTTAAAAATATTTAAGATACAGAACAACCCTTATATCCTCATCAATACAATACACACTAAGTTCATCTGTTTTAAAGACTTGTGAAATTTATTTGTGAAGAGAGAGTTTTTGTGATTTTTAATATTTGCAGACACTTTATAAATGATGCTTTTTTAAAACTGATTTTTAGAAAACATCATTTAAGTATAATCTGTATTATATTCCCAGATAGAACAAAAGACAAAAAAATAGTTTAGATGCAATTTTATTTTATAAATGTTTTAAGATTAATTTTATTCAAATATTTTAGTGACACCTCCCATATATTAAAAAATGAAAACTACAAAGCCATGTAGATACCCATTCAGTGAGTATCAAAATACGATTTATATTTCTCTAGCCAACAAAAAAAAAGGAAAGGAACTGACTTGCCACTCAGTTGATTAGCGTTCATGTACCAATAGATCCTTTCTGTGTTTAATTGAGTCTCCTTCTACCATTTCCATGTATCTCATGTATTTTTCCTCCATTTATTCTGTATTTGTATTAATTTTATTTCTTACTTTCTTTTATGTGCTTTTGAAATGACATACTTTTTGCCCATTAAGAAACTGTTGCACAGCACTTTCTTCTAAACTTGAATACAGACTTTTGCCCATGTTTCTATGATGTAATTTGGGTAATTGACAGAGACAAAGCCAGTTCACAAAGTTAATTAAAATTTTCCAACTCTTCACTTTCAATTAGTTTCATTGATATCACACATTTATTTTTATTTAATGTCTTACCGTTATCACTATGCAGTACACAGGTTATGCTAGTTAGTCAAATAAATGGCGATTATTAAAATAATCTTTAAGTAGACACTATTTTGATGTTTTAATTGTCCTCTTCTCTTTGAGCAGATGAATGTTGTAATTAGTATTTACTTCATTTACATAGCAATTTTAATTTGTTCTTGAAGGTTTTCTTCCCCACGCCCCAATCTGGGAATCAGAAAGGATTTACTACAATGCAAAGGAAATAAGAAATAATAGTATTATATGTTTAACTACAATGTGGTAACTGAAATACTGGTTTAAAACTATGGTGTCTTTAAATTAACTCTGATTCTATATGCCTCTCCTTATTGTTTAACATCATTTATTATCTGGGGCATATAACTTGGTTAAATTATATTTAATCTAAAGGAACTTCTATAGAAATGCTAAGGAAATTTTTGCAGATTAATGTTATAGTTAATCTAAGAAGAAATCCAATAACCACTGAAAATTTTTCTCCATTACTGAGATTTCACCTGGATACCTTAGTTTTACACGTAAATAAATTACAAGAGTATTTACTTATTTTCTTTTGATGTATTTTTGAATTCAGCTTTTTAAAAAGCCATGTAATATTCATGGAAATGAATCATCTGCCAAAATAGTCATTTTAATTTTTATATTTTTACTCATGAATTCAGATTCATTAAAATACATCCCTTTTTTCATATCACAGTGGAGTTAATGTCATGTAAAAGAATGAAATAAGTTATTATTTTGGTGATTTATGTTTTTGTAAATTCCTCTTGTGCTCTATTTAGAAAGAGAATTTAAACAGGCTGGTTGAAGAAATTACTTTTATAACATCCTTTTCTACGGAAATTGAGACCATTTTAAATAAATTTCTATTTTAAAGCAATAACAAAAACATTTAGGATGATAAATACTTTGTAAAAAGAGTTACCTGAATTTAGAATACTTCACAGACTCAAGAGGTTAACTTCATTTTTATTATAATGGGTACTTCAATGTCATCTCTTTCTAATGAGATCACTTCTGTTTCTTAAGAGTTTATTTATATTGATTCAATAGTTATATATGCTTATTGTTTAGCAAAATATTTATGTAGGACACATGAAATGACTATTTAAATTATTTTATATAATAGAAAACTTATGTAACCATAAAATATGGCTGAGGTATGCATTTGAATTTTTATCTTAAATTGTTTCCAAAATGTTCCCTCATGTTTTGAAAATGATAAAGATATTCTAAATACAAGAAGCATTTAGTTAGTGATAGGTTTTCTAACCCATATAGCTCTAATAACACTGTCATATGGTAACTATAGTTATAAAAATCAGGAATGTGGTTAAGTTACCTTAAGAGAAAGGATAGTTTTGAGATTGCAGATCTCACAGAGTTAAAGGAAAGGCTTAACGGTGGCCTTTACCCAATGCAGGCACCAGGACATGCCTTAAACGACAAAGGAGATCTTGCTTCTGCTGTCTCGAGTTCAGGCATTGGCATAACTTATCTGTGAACTGACTCATGCTTTGTGTCTCATGGCCTGAGTCTTGATTGCTCAGTCCAATCATAAATTAGTTTTCATGTGGTCAGAAACTGGTCAGAAGAGGTTGTATCACATGATAAACAGGACAATCAGGTCTGTGGGAGAGGAAATGTGTGTAAGAGGATTAGTGAGAAGTGAGGATAATGACAGCAAAGCAGCAAACCATAGCCATTATATAGGCATCACTGTACGCCTCTGTGAAACCTCTTCATTTCTCCTCATCTTTTTCTACCAATTCACTTAGCCCTAATTCTGTATCATTTATGTCATTAAATTCAACTTGTCATATTCTGCTCTTTAAAGTGGTTATGTTTTTGTGGCTACATATTTTATCTCCAAAAATCATGATGTTCAGGTAACTGAATGTTCTAGATATCAAGGGCTATGTTCTCAGCTTGCAGCTCTTCTTTCCCAAGGTGTAACTGGGGGGTATGGGGGGCATCCCAAAGAGCTCCCCATTCCCCAGTCTGAGATTCTTGGCTTCTCTTACCTCGAAAAATGGAGAAAGAGGCCCCAGAGGCGCGGTGAGTTTGCCATTCAAATAAATATCATGGACCCAAAGAATTTTGTGGAGAGGGATTTATTAGAGAGAGGGAGAAAGAGAAACACAGCTCCCAAGCTGCCGATGAGGGAGGATCCAGAGAAGGAATCCACATAGGGAGGGAGCAACAGGATTTTAACCCTTGAGTTATTCCCTCCCTATTCATGTTCTTGTCCAATGAGAGGAGTTCTTTCAAGCTTCCTCTGGAGTGACTGATCTTTGACTCTGATACTGGATTGGCTGCTTAGTCCACAACAGAGCCCCTCCTCCCAGAGCTTTTGTGGGTTTTTTGAACAAAGGAGCCCGCCTGATTTCTCTACCTAGACCACACTGGGAAACCCAGAAAAAAAACTTTATATTCCCAGATGGAGGAGTGGAGCCAGAAAATCCTGCCTTTGAAATCCCGCCCCTCACAGACACAGGAAGAGTCCCTCAGTCCCCCCTGTGAATAGGAAAGACCAACTGCTGTTGGGACATGGGCCATGATGGCTCTTTACCTCCTGCTGAATTGGGGCCTGGAAGGGGCCCTGCAGTTGAGGTTTCCTCCAGAGGGGAGTCTTCCAGGGGTGCAGGTTCATCCAGAGGTCCACCATAGCACTTATGAGCCAAGGACATCCGGGTTTCCATTTGCAGGACCATTTGTTGTCTTATGGCCTCAATTCTAGAGTGAATTAATTTGACAAGAAAATTAAAGATGAGAGGCCCAAAGGCCAGCAATAATAGATGGTTTTAAACAGGCCTAGAAGAGGGTAGAGCCAGGACAGCCAGTTGATAAACAAGCTCCATGATCCTGTGTCTTGAAGGCCTTTAGCCTTGTGTTCGATTCGGTCCCTGAGTTCTTTAACTTTAAGACAATACCCGATTGGTTAATAAAGTAGCTGCATTCTTCTCCTAAAAACAGACAGGTTCCTCCTTTCTCTGCTGTTAGCAGATCCAGGGCCAGTTTTGAAGAGCCACAGCAGCTAAAGAGTTAAGCTGCTTCTGCAGAGAGAATTAGCAACCATTCCATGTTATTATTTAACAACTCCTGAGCTAGCTTATAGTAAAACCAGTAGAGCCAGTACTTCCTCCAATGCTAGTACCAAGTCCTCGTATTATTCCCCCACCATCACTATGAAAGGAATCACAGGCATTTGAGGATGGCATGGCCTTGGCAAAAGAAGACTCTGCACCTGAGAGTTGGTGTAAATTGTATGGTGGGGGCACCCAGAAGGCGAGGAGGAGAACTATGAGACAATCTGTAGGGGCAACCACAGAGTCCAGTCGCAGGTGGTAAAGTCAAGAGTGATAGTCCTGTTAACGCCAGGATGTAAGTTAGATTTGTGAGTATTTACTTTCCTGGGGATCTCATCGGAAGAGCAAACGTAGATCCTCTAATGACTCACAGGGTACAAATGGTCGTCTCCTGGAACTTCAGGCTGTGGAGTGGAGGGCCTATGATTTTCTTCAGGAGATGTCCAAGGCTTTAGCTGTGTGTGTGATGAATCCAAGAGTTAATTCCCACACCTTATCTGCCATTGAGGTTAGACAGAATAACCAAGAATGGTCCTTCCTAAAATGGGCCTAGAAAGGAAGAGTCTGAAAGGAGACACTTAACAAACACTGAGTCTCCAGGGCAGAATAACTCTTTCTCCTTTTCCCTAGGATGACCCAACACTGCCCCTTACAAGCAGTAGGAGGAGAATTTGGCCCAACCAAGGTACATACCTGCTTTTCACTTTCTGACTTAAAGTAAATCAAGGCAGACTTAGGAAAATTTTCAGATGACCCGGAAAAGTACATAGATGTTCTGCAGGGCCTGGGTCAGTCCTTTGAATTGGATTGGACCTTCTTAGGACCTTCAGGTAGGGTCCTAAGAGCCTGTTGGTACTTAGCCAAGGAGGTTACATATTTTATTAGATCTGCTATTTCCTTGTCTAATACTAGGATCATTGGTAAGAAAGGGCTGTCCATAAAGTATCTGATAGGGGCTGAGACAAATATTGGGAGAATGCTTGTCCTAGGACTCCTTGGACAGTTACAGATTTGGGGGGCAGCCATCCAAGGCAGGAAAGCAAAATTTAGAAGGCCATACCAGTGTCCAGGAGAAGAGCGGTGTCCTGGCCCTCTATGGTTAGCTTTACCCGGGCTCAGTGAGGATGATGGCTTGTGCTGGTGCTTGCCGTAGGCACCATCAGTCCTGCTATTGTGTCATCTGGTTAGCCACCTCAGGCCCTGGGAACCTTCATCCCCTGGGACAGTGTGCTTTCCAGTGATCCCCTTGGCACAGTGGGCAAGGACAAGGAGGTGGTCCCTTCCTCTGGGGACAATCTCTCCTAAAGGGTCCCTGTAGGCTACAGCAGCAGCAAGCTTTGCCAGAGTGGCGGCTAACCCAAGCTTTCTCCCCTCTGAGCCCCTGGGGTCTGCTTGCCTCAAGGCCATGACTAGGGCTGCGGCGTTTCTCTGGTCCGTCTTGTTCCTTTCAGCCTGTTCCTCCTGTCTCTATTATAGAACACAGGGGTTGCTAGATTTAGCAATGACTCTGGACTCTGTTCTGGTCCCGGGGCCAGCTTCTGAAGCTTCCTCCTAATGTCTGCTGCTGATTGCATAATAAATTTGTGTTTTAGTATTAGCTGACCTTTGATAGGGTCTGGTGACAGGGGAATATATTTTCTTAAGGCCTCTTGTAATCACTCAAGAAAGGCTCTTGGGTTTTCTTCCCTTCCCTGAGTTATGGTGGATAACATTACATTGTTCATGGGTTTTTTCCTAGTTAGCCTTAATCCCTCAAGCATGCAGGTCAATAGGTGCCTACGACTCCAGTCCCCTGTTCTGAGTCAGGATCCCAGCGGGGGTCCGTGCTAGTGACTACTTGTTTACCTGTAGGGAGTGTATCCTTCTCCTATGGTGTCATTTGCTCATGTACTTGACTAAGGTACCAGGTGTCCCCAAACTCTTAAGCCGCTGCTAGAACAACCTCTCTCTCATTGCTGGTTAGAGTCTGACTCAGCAGTAACATGGCATCTTTCCAATACAATTCGAAGGGTGGACCCAGGCCCTGCAGAACACCTATGTACTTGTCTGGTTCATCTGAAAGTTTTCCTAAGTCTGCCGTGATTTGCTGTAAGTCAGAAAGTGAAAAGGGGGTATGTACTTTGGTTGGGCCAAATTCTCCTCCTACTGCCTGTAGTGGGCAGAGTTGGGTCATCCTAGTAGCCTGAGGTGCCTGAGCCGCTTTGACCTTCCCTGACTCCTCTTGGGTTGTAGGAGCCGAGGAGACCTGGTTGCATTGGTGGAGACAGGAGCCACAGGAGTCCTAAATATGGGGGTAGTTCTGAGGAGGGGCCACAAGGGCATAGGTTACAGGCCTTTCATAGCTGAGGATTATCCCTTAGGGAAAAGAAAACGTGCTCATAGGGGACCTCAATCCATTTACCTTCCCTCCTACAGAAAAGGTCTAATTGTAGAAGGTGTTATAATTTACACTTCCCTTAGGAGGCCAGGTTTCTCCACTCAGCAGAGGGTATTGTGGCCACGTTGTTTGGCAGAGAACAATGAGCCATTTCTTCAAAGATTATGGGTCAAATTGGTCCCAGGTATCCAGGATACACTTTAAGTGCGATTTTGCCTTGGGAAGAGTAGCACCATCTGAAACTGAACACAGGGATGCCCGCATCCCTGGTTACTCCTTGCAACTGTTAGCCCTGGGCATCCCCCAGTTACAGCACCTTGTAGTTTCCTTGCGCCCTAGATGCGTGATCATCTTCTGCCCCCCCTCCATATGCCAGGTTTAATCATGCTTACTGGTGTCACGGGCACACTCTCACTGTCTAAACATCCTTATGCCACCATAAGGACGTGGGGACTGCCAGGCTTAGTGACCCTGTACGGCACGTCCTTGAAGAACTAGGCCAGTGAGGCTTGGGTGATGGGTGCCAATATTCCCTAGCAAGAGTTCAGTTAACAGAGACCTTACCATAAAACTGCCCTAGGAGCATAGACTTCTTGAGCGGGGCCTCTAAGCACAACAATGTTAAAGAAGGTAATGTCAGGCCGAATGGCTGAGGCCGGAACAATGACCTCATGACTGGCCTTCTCCACACCCCACTTTCCATGATAGGAATAAGCTCTAGGATTGTGGGGCCTGTAATTAATTAATTGAGTCTCAGACCAGGTCTGACTATGGTATCCTAGATGGAGAAGTTCTGCCTTACAGAGAGCCAATCCTGGGCAAGACAAATTATACATCATTGGATTCTGGCACTGCTCAGTTGGATTGGGATACTGCAGGTGACAAAAAAACAAAATGTCTTGTAGCCTCTAGTACACACTGATAGATTCTGACTCTGTTAGGACATAACCTAGCACTGCAGACTAAGGGAACTGGCCCTGTGTATTATAGGAGGTCCTCATAGACATAAGCCTGAGGGCACCGTGGGCAAGGGTCCCTGGACTGCCACCCAAAGAGCCTCATGTGTAGGAAATATCATAGAGGAAAGAGCCGGGAAGAAGTTTGCCTCACGGAAATCTGGACCCAGGAGGTTGGGCCCTGAAAGGCTGGGTGTGGCTCACATAGGTGGCTTTTTATCAGGAGGTTTAAGTGGGACCCTGACCTTGACCAGACAACCAGGAGTTTGGGACTGCCCTTCTTCCTGCCCGCCCCTCGGGTTGGCCCAGAGAAAGAAAGAACAGTAAGAAAAGGAAGCTGGTTCGGGGCTGACCAATGCTTCCTGTTCCGGAGAGCCAGGGTTTGGAGAGTCATTCACGGAAAGCCTGACACACGTGTCTTTAGACCGGTGGTGGCACTTTTGAAAGGCTGGGTGTGGCTTGCATAGGCGGCTGCTGGTCCGGCCGCTGGCTGCGCGCCCGTTGCTTTCTGCAGGCAGCTCTCACCTCTGCCACCGCGCGTGGCCCCATGCAGGCCTGGCCGCCAGGTGCTTTCCACAGGTGGTGCATGCCTAGCCCTCCCTCTGCTGCTGCTCCTTGTTGGCCGCCCCTGCACCTGGTCTTTACCTATTTAACAAATTTAAACGAAGTGAAAGGACAGATTAGCAAGCGAAAGGGGTCCAATATCACTCACCACTCTGAAGTCCAAGGGTCTCCTGGATGGCTTACCACCTGGGAGTTTGGGGGAGTCAGGAAGATGCTCCCGGTTCCCTGACCTGAGGTTCCTGGTCTCTCTTACTCCGAAGAATGGAGAAAGAGGCCCTGGAGGCGCAGGGAATAAATATCATGGACCCAAAGAGTTTTGCAGAGGGCGAGTTATTAGGCAGACAGAGAGAAAGAGAGAGGAGAGATGCTCCCACGCTGCCATGGGAGGGAATCCAGAGAAGGAATCTGCATAGGGAGGGAGAAGAAGGATTTTAACCCTTGAGTTATTCCCTCCCCATTCATGTCCTCATCCAATGAGAGGAGTTCTTTCAAACTTCCTCTGGAGTGACTGATTTTTGACTCTGATACTAGATTGGCTGCTTGGTCCACAAAGCCTCCTCCTCCCAGAGCTTTGGGTGGGTTTATTGGACAAAGAAGCCCACCTGGGTTTCTCTACCTAGCCCGCCCGGGGAAACCCAAAGTACTTTACCTTCCAGATGGAGGGGTGAAGCTGAGAAACTCTTGCCTTTGAAACCCCACCCCTCGAAGACCCGGGAAGAGTCCCTCAAAGGCACAAAAGGTGAAGTCTTCTGAAAATTTCCTTTTGAAGTTGAGATCTTTCTATTACCCATTACACTAGTGAAAAAGTAAGGAGAAGCGCTTTGTGACAAATGCTGTGAGTAGATAAAATCTTTTAAAACAAGGTTTAATAATAATTGTGCTTTAAAGACAAGCAAATTCAATGTACTGACATGTGGATGGTTTGTGATATCATATTAAGGGAAAAATTAGTTACAAAACAGCATTTACAAGGGATACTGAGTGTGTGTGTACCTATGTGTGTGTGGTTGTTTGTATATATACATTATAAGAGATCAAGAAAAAAAAAAAAAACCCTCAACAGAGAAATGCCAAAATGCTAAATCTGATTTTTCTAGATCAATGGTTCTCAAAGTGTAAACATGCAGCATCATTGTCACCTGGGATCTTGTTAGTAAAACGAATTATTTCTATTGAATCAGAAACTCTGGGAGTGGGGTCCAACAATTTGAGTTTTAATAAGTCCCTGAGCCCTCCAGGTGATTATGTTGAACACTCAAGTTTGAGAACCAGTACTCTAGTCTAAATGATATGATTACAGGTGATTTATTTTCTTCCTAGGACTTAATGAATATGTATTTTGTTTAAATTTATAAAGCACCATAAATGTTAATTTTCTAAAGAAGGATGCCTTCTAAATAGCCACATTATATACTTCTTTGTAAACCCTGCTCTTGCAAGTAACTATTTGCATAGCTCAAAATGCATGCTGATGTCTTAATTCAACTTGGCTTCAAATTACATCTTCATCTCTCCCATTTTCAACACCCCCAAAATTGTATTGAGTGTGGTTCACCTAGGTCAAGGTTCATGGTTTGAACAACTTTAACCAATGAAGTGTAAAACTATTTTAGTGTGTTTCCTCAGGGCTACAACATAAACAAAATTTATGTTGCATAAACTGCCATAGCTTGAGTATTGAATTGTTTATTTCAAAAATTCAAATAATTAATTTAATACAGTCTGAAAAAATTCAATAAATATTTTATGTTGAGCTGGGTGTCAACATTAATATTCCATAGCTATTCTTGAGTTTGTTGACGTTGTAGGTCAAATTAAAGGTCAATTACAAGGAAGCAAGCAAGTTCCAAATTAGTCCTGTCTTTGTGGATTGGCACTCTACCCATTTAGTTTTTTCAGCTCTTAAGGATTTTATAACAGCTGTTTTACTTGTATATTATAGACTCTAGGCAATATGAAGACAAGTTCAGTTAACAAGAAGGAATCTGACAAAAGCATGATAGAAATGATTTTTAGGAAGGAAATAAAGACTGTTCCAATGAGACTCAAAGACACAGATATAGAAAGACAAATCATGATTTCTGATATAATAAAGAAATTGAAACTAGATTACAATAAACTATTTTTAGTTGCTTTGTCTTCTTTGGAGGTTATGTAAATTTCTATATAGTCTCATTGATTCAGGTCATACTAAACCAGGGTATGTATTCCAAAGCTCATTATTCTTGCTTTCTAAACTCTGACTACACTCTTGGTTTGCATTACAAAATCTTAGCACTTGGTTATGTTAATCTGTTGACTGAACTTATTTTTAACGACTTACGATGTCAGTCTCATTTACCCAATTAAAAGATTAGTATCTTAAGAAGACAGGCAATGGATGCTTCCTTTATACCATGCTCTTATTAAATAATGAAAAATGATATTAATTGGTTGAGTCATGAGCCTTCTAGAAGCAGGGGTCAGCATGTGATATCTGCATTAGTTATCTTGCATCATAACAAATTACCCCAAAACTCAATGACTTAAAACAATGCATATACATCAGTTTATTTGGATTAAAAATTTAAAGCTCACCTTAGCTGAGTCCTGTAATTCAGAGAAAGCTAAAAGTAAGGAGTTTAACCAGGTACAGCTATCTCAATACTTGAGTTGGAAACAATCTGCTTCTACTCTCGCCTGTGGTAATTGTTGGCAGGATTCACTTCCTCATGCCTGTTGGACTGAGATGCTCATTTCTATGCCAGCAACAAATATATAGATCTTAACATGGTCAAGGAATGGCAAAGAGATTGGTGCCTGGAACAAAATGTGTGGTGGAGGAAAGAAATGGAAAATGACATCAGAGTGAAGAGTGGTGGAAAGATTATTTATGACAGTATTTCCCAAATGTGAATGTGCATACAAATAAACTGGAAATGCAGTTTAAGTTCAGAAGGTCTGGGATGTGCCCGAGATTCTGCATGTTTAACAATGTGCCATTCATATTGTTGTTCGGGAAATCACACTTCGGTAGCAAATAATGAGAATATTAGGATAATTACATCAGTTGCTGGCTTTTACTGTGAGCAAGATGGGGAGCCACGGGAGGGTTTTAAACAGAGGGTAGAGGTAGGAAGACCAGTAAAAAGATGATTGAAAAAAGCAGATGACAGGTGATAGTGTCCTAGATAAAGGCAGCAGCAGTGGACAAGTAAAATACGGAATGCTTCTAGGTATATTTCTAAAGTAACATTGACAGGATTAGTTAATGGCTTGGCTGTTGTATGAGACTGAATAAGCAGTGTATAAAAGGTGAGGATTTTGGCTTAAGTAGTGGGAACATAGTGATTGCTGTTTTCTGAGCTGAAGGCTGTAGGTGAAGCAGATTTGTCAAGGGAGAACCCTCAAGAGATTTTTACAATTTAAATTTGTTTTATGATACTTATTAAATATCCAAATGGGGATGTTGCATATGTAAGTCTGGAGTTCAGAATATGGGTCATTACTGGAGACGTAAACTTGGAAAGAATCAGAATGTAGATGAGGTTTATATTTATGGGAGTGTATGGCATCACCTAGGGAGTGATTTTCTATAGAGAAGCTGAATAAGTGCTGAAACACCACAATTTTAGGAGATTTACACAATGAAGCTAATCCAACAAACAGGAAAAATTGGTCCCAGTAACTTAGAAGGAAAATTGGGAGTCACCAGTTTCGAGGGCCAAATGAAGAAAGTGTTTCAAACATAAGGGAGTGATGGATGATGTCAAACACAAGCTGCAGACTGTGAATTGACCATCAGATTCATCAACCTGAAAGCCACTGATGGCCTTGACAAGAGCAGTTCGGTGGATTTGTGGGCACCAAATGCCTGACTGGAGCGAGCCAAAGGGAATGGGAGTGAATGAATTGAAGACTGGTTGACTAGGTAATTATTTTGAGGCACTTGCAGTAAATGGGAGCAGCTTGACTGGATATTCACTGGAGGGAAAAAATAGGTCAGAGAGGTATTTATTAACAGAGAAAAAAGAAGACCATGGTTGTATGCTGAATGGGTATATCAAATAGAGGGAGAAAATGTGATGATATAATAGTCAAAGGTTACAATTATTGGAATAATGTCGTTGAATAAGCAAAAGGGGATGGGCACTAGTGCACAAGAGGAACACAGGGCTTAGGAAAAAGTAGGCAGAGTTCATTTATGCCAGCATATTAACAGAAGGGAAGGCAGCATACATGGGCAGAAGGTTCAGTAGATACATTGATGAAAGCTTGCAAAAGTTTTCTGAGTGTGCCCTTTTCTCAGTGAAGTTAAAAATCATGATTGTCAGCTAGGGAATAATAAGTGATAAAGCTTTAACAGTGAGTAGAAGTTCCAGAGAGTCATTGAGGCTATGGTAAAATGAATGTCCTCAAGAAATACAGAAATTCTGTGGAGGAATAACAATGCACTTAATATTAGTGCCCCTGAATTTGAAATTAGATAGCCTCTAATTGTTCTTTACCCCCATGCATATTTTTTGTCACTCCCTTGAAATACCACACACTGCCTTTAAGCTTGGTGAATTTTTCATGTGCATATTCCAAATCTAATTCTGACATCTGGGGTTATGTATTTTATAATTCTTGTATTCTCTACATCATTGACCAAAATACTTTAAACTTCATTGTTAATTGATTGATTGATAGCTTCAGTGATAAATGAAAAACAATCATGAATTGTAGAGTTGGAAAAAATCTTAGACATCATTAAGTTCATTCCCAGCATTTTATGGTTGAAAAAATTGGAAATTAAATCAGTTAACAAAGTGGCCCAAGGTCACACTGTTAGTTAAGACTAGGAATTAAACATGGTAAGAGAATTCATATGCTTTATTTTGGAATATCCCATTTCATTTTGACATGCTTGGTTAAAACCACCAGGGTTCTAATAACCCAAAATGAGAAACAGGAATCCACCTTGGTAATATTTTAATCTGAGCCATCATAATGTAAACATCACTTCTTAATAAAAAAGCTATCATTGTTAGGTGTTTCCTTCCCGTTAGGCACTGTACTAAAATTATACATGAATGATTTGTTAAAGTCCTCATATCACCAGGATTGAGTGAGAATTCTTTTACAGATGGAGAATTTGAAGCTTATCTAATATGAATAATCTGCCTAAAAGCACACGGTTAGTGAAAGAATCATAAATTCAAACCCAAACTTTAACCAGCAGAGGCTAGTGACTCTCAATCTGTAAAGGGCATCAGCATCACCAGAAGGGTGATTGTTAAAACACAAATTCTTGGGCCCCATTCCCCAAGTTTCTTAGTAGGTTTGAGATAGAATTGAATAACATATATGCCCAACATTGTCATTTAATGCTGTTGCAGCTGGTCCAAGGACCCGGTTTTGAGAACCACTGCACAAGTTTCTCTTCCTCATAGAGCAGAAGCCTCCTGAATTTTTCTCCAGAAGTTCCTCTTGTTTTCGTTCTCTTCATCACTATCCTAATTTAAGCTTTTTGTTCCCTACTCCATTCCCAGTCACATCTTGGAACATTGATATTCTGAATTCTTCTCGTACTTCCTACGCTGAAGTGAATAAAATATTAGGTAAAAGTTACATGTTTTCTGTTATAAGAATAAGCTATGATCCTAACTTTTTATATTCTTATTTTTAGTTTAATTATTTCAATTTCTTTGTGGTGGTATAAACATTTTTGATATTTTAAAAATTACAAATAATAAAACTTGAATAAATAAAACTCTCATAAATCAATTTGTCTAGAAATTATTATAGCTTATTCAGAGCTTCTATAGCTTTAAAATATTTAAGAAAGGCAGGGCATGGTGGTTCATGCCTGTAATGCACTTTGGGAGACTGAGGTGGGAAGATCACTAGGTCAGGAGTTTGAGACCAGCCCAGCTGTCATGATGAAATCCTGTCTCTACTAAAGATACAAAAAATTAGCCAGGCTTGGTGGTGTGCTCCTGTAATCCCAGCTACTTGGGAGGCTGAGGCAGGAGAATCACTTGAACCTGGGAGGCAGAGGTTGTAGTGAGCCAATATCATGCCGCTGCACTCCAGCTTGGGCGACAGGGCAAGATTCTGTCTCCAAAAAATAAGAAAAAAAAATTAATATACATTCAAGAAAAATATTCAGACTGTTACAATTGCTTCTTATGTGAGTGTGCTGTGCTCTGTCTCTTCCTAGTTGTATCTAAAACAAATATATTTACTAAATCACCAACTCTATATTGAAATTTTCATCAGCTCATGAGTCACATCAAGAATTTTCAATGAATCCCCATTGCCTAATAAACTAAATTCCAACTGAGCACACAGGGATTAGAGATATACAGTGTGATATCAGTCAGTCTACCCAGCTTTGTCTTCCAATTCTATCTTCCCATGTTCTATTCAAAACATGATTATACTACTTCTAAATATGTCCAGATTTTAGGACTACCAAGCCATTAAGCATGCAATCCCATTTTCTTGAAATATTCTAGGCTTTTTGAAATTCTAGTTCTTCCTCCTTACTCATATTCAAGGCATATCCTCTGTGAGGGCTTTTCTCAACATTTAGCTAGCTATATTTCTCTGTCTTCCTTCATATCTTTTGTAGCAAATGTTTGTTTTTATGTGAGCTCTTCAAGATGATACAGATATAGATAACTCAAAAAGCAGTGACATTTAAACCCAGATGCGAATAATTATTTTCACTTATTTAACTTTTCAGTTTTGGTTTTCTTTTTGATAAAATTAAGTAACAATATTCATGTTGTAGAGGAATTCTAAGGATTAAATTAAGCAATACATTTAAGAGGCCACAGCATGGTCTTCATAATGGGTTATCAGTAAATGTCAGTTCTCATAATATTAATTAATCTTCAACTTGTAAGTCACAGAAATCTTAGTCAAATTCCCACAAATAAAGAGGGAATTTAATGTTTCTGCCTCTAATGATGTCATTAGAATTGTTTCTCTGCAGCTCTTTGTGTCTAATTGGCTTTATTATGTGGACTTTTATTCATGTATATAGGTAGATGGATATTTTCATTATTACAAATAACTATTTGTTGCAACAATTATTTGTATACATTTCTTTTGTAAACAATATACATATATATGTGTGTATATACATATATACATGTTTTATATATACATACATATATACATGTTTTGTATACATGTATATATACACACACGTTTTGAGTTAAATTGTGTTCTCTAAAATTCATATGTTCAAGTCCTAATCCCTAGTACCTTAGCATGTGGCTTTATTCAGAAACAGTGTAAATGCAGATGTAATTAGTTAAGGTAAGATCATATTGGAGTTAAATTAATTGGAAGACCAGATTAAACACACTAATTGATGCCTTATTGTATATTTCTAATTCTTATGTGTTTGGTTTGTATTTACTTTATTAGGCAATGGGGATTCATTGAAAATTCTTGAGTTAAGCCATGAACTGATGAGAATTTCATTTTAGAGTGATTGATTTAAGATGTGTGGTTTGGATAGAAGTAGGAAGAGACAGAGCACAGTATATTCACACAGGAAGCAATCATACAAAAGTATAGTGGGGCTCTAATTCAGTATGATTCACATTCTTCCCAAAAGGGGAAATTTGGACACAAAGACATAAACCCAGGGAGGTGCCACGTGAAGATGAAGGAAGAGATCTATACGCCAAGGACTGCCAAACACTGACAGGAAACCATCAGAGGCCAAAAGAGAGACATGAAACAGATTTTTCTTCACTCCATTCAAAAGGCACTAACTGTGCCTGATACCTTCACCTAGGACTTCCATTCTCTAGAACTCTAAGGCAATACATTTATTTTTTTAAATCATTCTGTCTGTACTACTTTATGGGAGCACTAGCAAACTAATACAACATATTTATAAGGTTATCTGTCTGTTTATCTGTCTGTCTATCTATCTATCCATCCATTATCTATCTATCAATCTTCTATGTATCCATCTATGAATTTCTCTATCTATAGCTACATTGGATATATGTACTTACATACATATATGCATATGTACGTTTATATCTATGTGCTCTTGATCAACATCTTTCTGAAATTTCCAGTAAAAAAAAAAAAAAAAAAAAAAAAAAAAAAAAAAAAAAAAAAAAAGAAAAGAAAAACCTTGATTTATATTAGGGTTTATAGCAGAGAAGTTTTTGACAGACTCTACTAGATCAAGCTGGACATGGTAGCACATACCTGTAATCCCAGTGCTTTGACAGATCAAGGCAGGAGGATCACTTGAGGACAGAAGATCGAGACCAGACCGGGCAATGTAGTGAGAGCCTACTTCTACAAAAAATAAAGAAATCAGCCAGGCACAATGGTGTGCCCCTGTAGTCCCAGCTACTTTGTAGGCTGTGGCAGGAAGATAATTGAGGCCAGGTGCTTAAGACTGTAGTGAGCTATGAAAGCATCATTGCACTTCATTCTGAACAACAGAGTGAGACCCTGTCTGTAAATGGTAATAATAAAATATGATAATAATAATAAAGTTTTGAAAACTCTACTGAAGCCCTTTCCCAGGTTTATTCCAAGCACTGTGGAGGGTATGGTTCTTTGATTTCCCTGCCTCTGTCTTATGCTCAGGGGAATATAATCGACAGCCCAATCCTAAATATATTTAGTGAAAGTGGTGGTTTCCTCAACAAAGGTATTCTGACTTCCTTTATCTTAGTAGACATGTAGTAGAACATGTCTACTACATTTTTTCCTTTCTCTTTCTTTATAATATTATAATTTATGCTGCCTGACACACTAGGAAATAACTATATATTTGTTTTGAATTACTGTTTATCCATCTGCAGATATTTTGTAAACTTGAAGATGTGGACTTTGTGTTAGTCATCTTTTTATCCCTTATATCAAAACGTTTATAAACAGAAAGTACTGGGTTAAAGTTTATTTAACTAAAAAGGAAAAAAAAAAAAAAGCAAACCGAAAACTAATGCAGAATAGAGAAATCTGCAAAAATATGCAGGGGGAGCTTGTTTCAGAAAAGCATGCTATTAAAAATTTTCATTTTCAGGTCTTCTCTCATTCAGAATTCCAAGTTAAAGCTCTCTGTAAGTCCTTACGCAGCATTTATTTTTACTAATACATCCAGCATGTGTATTAGAAGTTAAATTTGTGACAGCTCTCAGAAGTGTTGTCCAGGGCTTAATGCACGTATGTGTTACCCATGATCTTGTTAAGTGCAGATTTTGGTTAAGTATACATGACATAGGGGCTAAAATTCAGTATCTACAACAAGTTCCAAGATGGAACGATTGAATCTCCTGTGTAGACCACACTCTGAGTAGCAATAGCTTAAACTTGAGCACAAACTGTGCACCAGATCCAGCTGTGGATGTATTTGGTTTAGCCAGCACAGTATTTCAATTAAAAAAAAGTAAATTAAAATATCTTCTTATGTACTGCAAGGATCCCATTTGTCCAGTACCTTCTTTATTACTTTAAATTCTAAGAATTCACAAATTAACAATGTCAACCAGCTGCCAGTGAATGTTTCATGTTCAGATACCTGATCATTGATTCTCTCTGTTTGCACCAAATGATCCCAGTGAGTCATGTGAATGTTCCTAGGGGAGGCTCTCAATGAGATACACCGTCTCTGGGACTGCAAGAGGGTGAGAGATTCCTGTATTTTTGTAAAAATATTTGAGCAGGTTGAGGTCCTACTTTAATCATTTCTAGTAGTTTCCATTTTTCTTAAATGGATAGAATATATATGATATTGGCAGGGGCAGAAAGGAGGCAGTGGAAAAGTGAGGTGTTAGTTTGCTGGATTTTAATTTTCAGAGAACAGCAGACAGTCTGCAACCTTTTAGACTTTCTCTTTAAGAACTTGCCATGTCCAGATAAAAGGAATTTATTAGGCTTTTAGCTCTCCTGTTTTTTTTTTTTTTTTAACTCGAAATGAACAAATTTTCAAGTACAAAAGAAATGCTTTAAAAGAGTTCTTTTAGCCTTTATTTGAAATCTCCTGCGCTCCTTCAGTTCACAGATGTGTCGTCCACTGAATGGAGGAATCAGACTACTACACTTTGATCATTTCACTATCTTGTTTGATTAGTGTTTTCAAACTATGGAGTTTATCAGCAGGGGGCAGGTTGATCCCTGTGGCTTATAATGGGCAAAGTATGGGGGAAAAATAGGTTTTTAGAAATCGTTTAAGATCAATCGGTTTCCTCCTTCTTTAAGGTTTAAAAATAACATCATGGACAGATAGACTTTGACACAGAATAAGCTCAGATATTTCCAAAGGGAAAACTGACCAGTATGTACAGTGCACTTTTTCCCTCCCTCTTTCTCTCTTTAAAGTCGTGACTTCTAGTCCTTAGATTATTACAAATTATAATCAAACTCATATATATATATATATATATATATATATATATATATATCTCAAAGCAATAGGTACAACTGCTCAATTTCAGCTTTCATTTACTGAGCAAACACCACTTTCAGAATGAAGGTTAAGGTGGTTAAATGAGATTTTAAGAATTCGGCTCTTTGGAGGAAGGTATTGAATTGTATTTCATGAGGCAATTTTAACTATTGCTGTGAACTTAGGTTATTCATCCTCCCTTTAGGGATTGTCAATCTGCAGTTCCATACCTCTAATTCAGGAGAAACAGCTTTGCTTCTGATTTAGTAAATTAACACTGACACATGGGCTTTATTTTTTGGTATTTTGGAGATATCCTGAGTGGCAATGCTGTGCAGGTTGTCAGCTGGTGACTTTTTACAATGGCTGGCAACATATGATTAGCTCAAGGACTGGCTTCCTTTGTAGATCTGGGGAATGATATCTGATTATGGATTTTTCAATTTGGGAGTAAATGTGATCATTGGGACTTTCCAGTTTAAATAATTAAGTAGTTTTCAATTTGAAATGGGCACAAAGGACCAAAAGAAAAAGATGCTAGTTAGGCCAGATTCTAGACAGACAAATTTGCCTTAGGCACCTCCTTGTTTCCTGATGTTCTTCTCTGAAGCAGCCAGTGGATGAACAGAAGGAGTTGGCTGTCTCTTAGGGTTAATCATGATATGAAATGTCCATGTCTTCTTTAGCTAGTTTATTTTCCAAAGCTCTTTTTTTGTTTCCCTGAAGCATTTTTCATCTCAACTTTATATGAAGAAGGGGAGAATTCTACATGAACTATTTCTTACTCAAAGTGCATGAACACTAGCTCAAATAACCAGATAAATTTCTTCATTCAGAATTCTAATGAAGAAACTCTCAGGCAGCTTTGCAGAATAAAATGGAGATATTTTGAGATTTCTAGACTTTCTAAAACTCATTTTTTAACTTTTACCTTATTACTCAATAACAATGTTAAGTTTTCCTATTGTCTTTATTTAAAAGTAAGATGCTTTTGTATGTTATTATTCTCTCAGAGTTAAACATACAGTAGGTAATTATTCATTGTATCTGCCTTAAATCAAAAAAGATTTAATATATTTGAGTTCTTTCAGGACTTTTAAAAGTCTGCAAGAATATGTATTCTATATGTAGCAAATTTTTACATCAGTTAAGTCTTCAAAGTGAAACTGCTGACTATCACATACAATGCTTTGATAGAAGGATTCGATACATATTTATTAATTATTGATTAATAATTATTTATCCTTTGGTCATTAAAATTTTAACAATATAGGTGTTTTTTTAGTACTTAGATATATCAAGAATGGGATGATACCAGCAATGTGGTAAAAAGTGAAATACAATTTCAAGAGATTTCTCTTAGGAATTCATCTCTTCTCCATCCACACAAATGCTGCTTCACTCCATTACTAATAAGCACTAAAATGATCTCTTTGTCTTAAATATTCTCTTCCACTCCCTTTCCAACGTAGCCTCCAAACTGAGTCCAGCATTTTCTTCATAAAATACAAAGCTTCTCAAGCCGCTCCTCTCCCTCTGATTTTTAAATAGCTCTCCAGCTGTTGCCTGCACAACTTTCCCACATAATCACTCCACATTTTCACCATTCCTCCCAGATGGAACAACTTCAGGTCACTGCAAGCAATACTTTTTGTAAGATTTTTGTACATGCTGTTCTTTGCCTGAGGACTTTGTATTTATTCTTCAAGAATGTGCCTAACTATCTTACCATCTGGGAAGTGTTCTTTGACACCTTTTCTTCCCACCTATCCCAAGAATATTTAACACTTCCTCCTCAGTAGTTCCATTAGACCTCAAATATAGCCCTTACCGTGGTAGCTTATGATTGTTTTATTGCTTGTTTCTCTACTAAAATATGAACATTGTGAGAGCCAAGAACATATTCTATTTCTAGAAAACTCACAAACCCATATCACACTACCCAAGTACAAAATTCTAAAATTTGCCTAGTTCCTTTGCTGTCGTGCTTGAACTCTACCCTTTCTGGATTCCACATTTTAGAAATGGCCCCGATACCGTCTAGTTTTCCTGACAAGATTATGGGTGTATTTCATGGAATATGCAATTAGTGGGAACAGCAAATGTAGTGGTAGGTGGTTCAGGCTACGTATGAATTAGAATCCAGAGACCAACTCCTATGAAGCACCTGGTCTTAGGTAATTTCCTTAGTCTTCTTTGTTTCTGCATTTCTTTAACTCTGTAATAAAGATGGCAGTAGTACCTTCCTACTTCATAGGGCTACTGTGGGTATGTAGTAACAGCATACTGTTACTCCATACTCCACTAAAGTGAAATAAAGCTGAAAATTAACACACAGGTTTGCTGCCCAAAGTGCCTTTAAATTTAAGCTCACTGGCCTTGTTGGTCTCTAGAAAACCTACTATATTCCCAGTCAGCTCTTTTTTTCATTCAGTTAAGCAACTATATTATTCTCTCTTTTCTCTTCAGCTTCCACATATCTCTCATTCTTCCTTTCATCTGATGATTTTGCTTCCTATTTTCCTGAGAAAAATAGAAGGAATCAGAGTTGAAGGTTGCACAGCATGTCACCAACACTTTCATCCTCTGTCAACCTTTATGCTCACTAAGCTGCTTTCTGTCTGGCTATTACTAGCTACAACTAGCAAAAACCAACTCCTTCAATTTTGTATGGACCTCACCTTCTGTCACATGAGACTGCTGCGGAGCCCCAGCAATTGCTCCTTCTTTTTCCTCCATCAGATATTTTCATCTTCCCACAAGATCTTTCTTAACAGCATAAAAGCATATTTCCCTCATCTAAAAAAAATGATGATTGACTCCACTAGCTACAGCCCCACCCTCTCCTCCATATATTTGCAGCAAAGATCCTCAAAAGAGTTGTTTATACTATCTGTACTTGTCTTTGATTCTTGTGCTTCCTTGCTACCTTAGACCATCCTTCTATTGCCATCAAACTGTTCTAGTTAATGTCAATGGTCAATTTAGAATTTTCATCTTACCTAATTAAGCAGAAAACTTTTACACAGTAAGTTACTAACTCATGTGTAAATGAAATAAAATGAAACATTTTACTGATTTGCCAGTCGGAAATTTACCTTCTATGTTTCCTTCCTTCTCTCTCGTATGATGATTCTCTTTAGTCTCTTTGAATGCTTCCTTCTCAATTCCTCTATCTCTAGATTTTGGCTAAGTCCCTTGACTCCTCATTTCTATCTACTTTCATTTGAATGGGTAATGTCTAGTCTGATGCTTTTAAATTTCTCCCATAACCCAGTGATTTTCAAACTTAAAACTACAGTATGAACCCTTCTTCTCAACTTCAGACTCATGTATTCAGCCAGCAACCACAATTTCTATAGCTACAGGCATTTCCAAATGGTCATGTCCAAAATGCTTTCCTTCTATTCCCCAAAATGTGTTTCTTTCAAATCATTACACATTTCTTGTGTAGCAATTCCATCCTTTTAGTTTCAAAGGATAAAAAACTTGGAAGCATTCTTTACAACTCTTTCAATTATACCCTATGTCAGATGTATCAACAAAATACCTGTTGTTTCTACCTTCATTATATCCCCAGAATCATTCCAACATTCACTGCTCTCCCATACAACTTCCCTGGCTCAAGCCATCATCATTTCTTTTCCTTATCATAGCCACTAATAGATCTCTCTGATTCTTCCATTACTTCTGAAACTATTCGTAAGGCAGATAGAGTGATTCTTTAACTATATAATTAACATAACTTCCTTTCTCTGTTATCTCTGCATTGCCTTCCAATTGGAAAGCCTTAGATCGGACACTTGCTGTCTCTTACCTCATCTCCTGGAATACCTCCATAACTGAGTTTCCCTTTTCATTTAGTGCTTTGCTAAAACTGCCCCCCTTACGATATTCCTATCCTCCTTTTCAGATATTTTTCCCCATAGCACGCATCACTAATGAACATAATATAACATTAATTTACTCATTATAATTTTGTTCTATTTCCACCAACTAGAATGTAAGCTTCATGAGATAATTTTTATCTATTTTGTTTACTGCAAAATCTTCAGAACTTTAAAGAACTTGGAATGTAATAGGGTTTCATTCAATAGCTGTGAATAATTAAGTGAATTAAAAGCTGTTATTATTTAAAGAGTCTTTTTCATATTATCTGATATTAATTACAAGCATTTTTAATTTGAAGCCTGTTCAATTGTATCAATCACATTGTACATGCTCAGTCATTTTGAAAATCATCACTTTATCATATGTGGAATGGTGATTTCTAAAATCTTAAAATACATTTAAGATTTTAATTTATATTGAAGATGAATTTAATTAATTTATCTCCAACTATATTAAATATCATTTTTAATAATTCTGAAAATATTTTAAAGATCGTAATGACTTAGAATCATTATTGTCCTACAATGCATATGGACTTACCTTTAATTTGCATTGGTGTTTCATTATACACAGGAACTTAGTTGTTATTTAACATAGATTTTTAATAACAGTTAATTTTGTTTTTAATTTGACTCTTTCAAGTGAAAGTGAATGGCAGAAATTTAACTCCCACGTCTGAGCTGTGCTACCCCATTATTTTGCTACCAATAGTTTTAATGAAAACAGAAGGACCCGTTAGCCAAGAGTTTTTTGTTGTTGTTGTTGTTGTTTTTTTTTTTTTCATTTTACTAAAGTCTTTTATGCCTTTAAAAGCATCCTTTGTCTTTCTGATAATTCCCCATTCCCCATTGTTTCAATAGCAGTATTAATACAAGTCACTTCAGATTTTGGTTATATTTTACGTCTCTGCACCTTTTACTAAATTTTTAACTCTCATTCACACTAGCTGTAATATGATTCTCCCCTCATTTCCAACCTCATCCTGCTCTTTTCAAATAAGTCTAATTATGGGATCCGGAGCAATAATTAATGATGAGAAAGGCTTTTCTTTCCCTTAATCTCTTTGAGATAACAAATTTGTCAATTGATATTTCAGTGTTAAGTATCTCAATGTTAATATCTCACTGTGAAATTGTTGCAACCTTGGTTATTCCACCCACGATGATGTCCTGAAACCACAACATTCAGCCCCAATATCTCTATCAGATTTACCTAGCTAAATGCCTGGTGAGGGGAGAAAAAGTCATATCTGTTACTCACTCATCACAAGGTTTGTGGCTGAGACCGCTGGAACAAAAGAGAGATTAAGAAAACACAAAATATTTATTTAATATATTTTAAATAATATAAGAGACTTCAGAAATGAAGACTCCTCCCCGCCCCCAAACCAGGAAAAACTGTATTTTTATGGACACTCATGTGGAAGAGGATAAAGGGTATGACCTAATGGTAACAAACTGAGGGAAAATTAGCAAGGCCTGCTTGTTCAGATTCTTCTTGGTGTATCTGTTGATTTTTCTTCCTCAGGTATGGGTCTGAACACCTGTCCCATGAAGACATTCAGGGGAGAAGGGAAGCAGAAGATCAGAGAGTGATCTTCCTAGGTTTTATGGCAGAAAGAAATGAAAATATGTCTGGGGCAGGAGTTGGGGAGCTTCAGCTGTTTTCTCAAATGCCAAGGTATTTTGGCATAGGGTTTTCTGCATGCCATCATCAGTTAAGGGGTGTCATAATTTTCCAGGCTGCCCTGTACATATCCTTCTAAAATTATATATTTTCCATGCTGATTTTACTGCAGTATAGAAAGCAAATAAATAAACAAACAAACAGGATATTACAAGATGAGCAGTGGGAAATAACAAGATTGCTTACATTCTTGTAATGGAAGAATCTAGTCTACATCTTAGATTTCCTGGTAAAATTATAATAGGAGCAGACAGGAAGTATAGCTTAATACATCTCCTTCTAAGAGTAAAAGTCTCAGAAGAAATCACTTTAAATCCACACTGTGTAATAGAAATATAAGGAGGAAACAAACTTAATTCTAAACTCATTGGTAGCCACTTGTTAACAATTATTTTTAAAAGGCTACATTAATTTTAATAATATATTTAGTTCAATGTATTTTAAATATTATTTCAACATGTAATCAGTATAAAAATTATTACTAAAATATTTTATATTCTTTTTCCAGTATTAAGTCTTAAAATCCAGTATGTATTTTCTACTTATAATGCATTCAGTCCAGACTGGCCACATTTCCCATGCTCACTTGCAGTACCAGGCTGGTGGTTGCCATATTAGCCATTGCAGCTTGAGGTAGAATAGGGATAAGTGAAAAGCACTCCTCTTTGATTGGAGAATGCAATTTGTATCCATAGAGACCACATTCAGGATAAGTCTTGGGAGATTTCAGCCAAATCCAGATCTGTCTCCTGAATTTTCTCTCAATGTGGCAAAAGGACTGCTCAGGGAGTATTCTGATTTTAGGAACTACGAATCTTCTAATCTTCTTTCCCCAGTGGCTTTAAATCAATTCAGGACAGGCAAAAGAGACCTGAGGGAAAAGAGAATTGTCATGTCACACCTGCCTACTAAGTAAACTTAACTCCTTACATGTCTATTTCTGTATCCATACAATGGAATTCATAATATTACCTTTCTCATAGGATGGTGGTAGGAGTTAAATGAGACCATGAAGATAAGGGATAAGCCCAGCACCTCAGGAAATAATTATTATACAATAAATGCTAGCCTCTTATCTATTTTGTGCAAGTCAAGGCTAATTTAACCAAAATACATTTCAACATTGTTGACTCATAATAGACCTTCAACAAACTTTGGTTTGTAGGAAGTGTCTACAAATTAAATGCCAAGTAGTTTTTGTAGTGAGTTTTAAATATTTTGAAATTTTAAGAATCTTAAAAAATTACCACTTATGTAATGGTGATGGGAAATGGTGGAGATGGTTCTTTCCCTATTTGCTCATCACCCTTCTAATAGCAAAATCAGAAAATGACAAACACATCAAGCACCGAGCATTAACATTACCTTCCCTGAGAATGGGACAGAATAATTTTTCATGTCATCCTAGTGCCAAAGCAAAACAAAACAAAACAAAAAACTCAAATAAACCTAGTATTTGCATATAATAAATACATTCAAATTTTTTGTTGTTGTTCAATGAACAAGGTGATTTATAATTGATATGGTTTGACTGTGTCCCTACCCAAATCTCATCTTGAAATGTAACTCCCCAAATTCCCACGTATTGTGTCAGGAACCCAGTGGGAGATAATGGAATCATGGCAGGGGGTGTCTTTCCCATGCTGTTCGCATGATAATGAATAAGTCTCACAAGATCTGATGGTTTTAAAAATGGGAGTTTCCCTGTGCAAGCTTTCTCACTTTGCTGCCATCCATGTAAGACATGATTTGTTCTTCCTGACCTTTTGCCATGGTTTCTGCCACGATTGTGAGGCTTCTCCAGCTACATGAAACTGTTAAGTCCATTAAACTTCTTTCTTTTTCTTTTGTAAATTGCCCAGTCTCAGGTATGTCTTTACCAGTAGTGTGAAGATAGACTTATACAATAATTCATCTATTTGAGTATAAATGCTCATGACATGTAGTTTATAAACCTTTTATTATGTGCAATGTCTCTGGTTATTCACATTGTTGTAATAGTGAAATACATTTATTTCTCTGGGAAGAAATGAAAGTGGGTTTCACAGGTAGTATACTTAACTCAATTTTTCCACCAGATAGTAAAATTCAATTTTCCTTTTTAAGAGCAGAGATAATTTCACCTGATAAAATGTAAACATGGCTACCATATTCTCAGTCTCATTCATTAAAGAGCTTGTTGCCTTTAAACTTGTTTACTGTATCTGTTTCTAACCTCAACTTTATTACCCATCATTTTATCTTGACATTTTTAGTATTCTTCTTGTGCTAAGGAAAGTTTCTTTCTTCCATAATTGATAGGATAAAAAATCTAAGACTTCACAACTAGTTCATTTTTTACTTAGATGGTTCTGCAGCCATTATTTGCAGCATAAAGCACATTCTTTCCCTGAGGCCAAAACAATTATCTGTGACATCATAAAGAAGTGAAACGGGCACATGTGAAAAATGCTTGATGCATTTACTTGATGAAAAGAGGAGAAAAAGGTTAAAGGTCATTTTGTAAGTGGTATTGGGAAGTATTGAGCATATAGAATGTGACACTACAATACATAGATATACCTTTTTAAAAGTGAAATACTTGCATTCTTGAAATCAAAGCAATGGTCAGACAAGTATTTATGATTGTCACAGAATGAAGAGCAATGTGTGTTTTCTGCCTGGAAGAATCTCATCACAGTGTGAATGACTGTCTTTTAGAGCAATTTCAAAGAAACAGAAATGCATATAATCAATCATAATACTTTTATGGAAGACAAAACAGTATAAAAGGATAGCATCCCTTTCTTTCATAGATCCCTAGGTTGATAAATCTTTAAGCCTATGGAAATATAAATATAACCAATGCACAGAAAACAAAATTGAAAAGAAAATAATAGCAACTGAACATAGAAGCATTTAACATGGAGCAAACAACGCACGCTTGTTTTGTTTTGTTTTGTTAATGTCTACTTTCTTTGTTGTTGTGTTTGTTGTTTGTTAAAGCCCAGGCCCTTATGATGAAGGAGAGGCAGCATGATGTTAGGGAAATACTGCTCTGGGTCAGAAGAATCTTGGGTTCTTTTCTCAGCCAGGCTACTAACTAAACTGCGATCTCAATGAACTCAATTTCTCCCCTTGGGTTTCAGTGTCCTTATCTGTAAATTGAAAAGAAATTAGATTAGAAGCTCTCTAAGGTCTCTTTCAGTGCAAACATTCCCCATTTCTAATTTTACATTACAAATCTACTTCTGGTCCCAGTGGAAAAGAAATAGAACCTACAAATCTGTCCTCAGTAAATAGTGTACAATAAATGAACAATCCTATTTGTGTGCTTTCTCTGATTCCTGTTCACATATGAATTCTTTTTATAATTAAAAATGAAGCTATATTGTTTTGCTGTTCAGGAGAGAATAACTAAGTAGAAATAAATAATACAGTAATATATATTTGTTTTATTGTATCATCTAGTAGAAAATATTCCTTAAATTTTCCTTTCATTCAATCTAAAATTTTCCTTTTATTTAATATCAAATATCCCAAACATAAGCCTAATTTTAAGAGCCTGTCTTACTTAATATTCATTAAGCATGATTCCAAAATTTCTGTTTTCTGCTGATGGCATGTCAGCATCACATTTTTCCCATCTTCTAAGATCTATCCATCCACAGCCTTCCATCTTTTCATCATAAGTCAGCTTAGATCTAAGCAACTCAAATTCAACTTCTCAGCAACTTGCAGAAAAAAGCACCAAGAGTATAAATCAATAGCAGTAAATGCTAAACCTGAAATTTTACCATAAAAAAGTTTTAACATGATGGCCATGTATGATCTGAAGTTGTATGAAAGTGTTATCTCCGAGATAGAGATATGTGATATGAAGAAGAGAGATGGGGAAGCAGTTTAGCAAGATGGCAGAGACATCAAGAAGGCTGTCATTCATAGCGGAACATTGGAGTGACTATCCTGTTGTCACCTCTGTTTGTGGCCTTATTATTTCTGTATTTTTACTCTCTTCCTGCTTTTCCCAAGTTTAATTGCTTGGGTCCTTCTCACTCATAGATTGATCACTTCACCCTCTCTTTCTTCCAGCCTGCCACAGAAAAGTCAAAGTGTGATTAGCTTGTAGCAGAGTGGCTCAGTGATCTTTTTGTACAACTAGTCCCATTTAGGCCAGATTTCTAGAAGGCTTGGCCTTTCATAGCCAAAATGGACATTAAAAAGTGCTTTGTTGGACAAAAGAACTGCCAGTTCCTGTAGGTAAATAATGTTTCTCCTATAAAAGGAAGACTCTGCAGTGTTTCCATTAAATTGTATTTTTTTCTTCTTTATACACGCAATAAATCCTCCGTCACTTGGACCAACACAAATGAATCTTTGTAGCTTACAATCACAGAGATCAACTAAAATAATAAATATTTCTTTCTTGTTTTTCAAAGCTTGTGTATCCTGGGATGGAGATGGAGGAAAATAGGCTGCATGATACTTCTTTCTCCCATAATTGTCATTGCTTGAAAATTACAGTAGAGCAACAAACCTGTTTTCCAACAGCATATTAATTTAATTATTGCTTTATAGCTGAATTATTATTCTTTCATTTTCAATGCAGTTACAACTATTTTAAATATATACACGTTGAATAGCTGCCAAAGGACTGAAATGAGAAGTGAAAACTAGTTGACCTAGCTTTAGACCCTCTTTCCAATTCATCCCAGTGCCTTTAAGTCTGCAAGACCCTACATTGTTTTTCCTTCTCCTTCCCCTTCTCGAACTCTATGTCAGCCTCTCTGGCCTTTTTCCTAGCTCTTAAAGACATGAAGCAATCCTCATACCCCAGGACCTTTGCACTTGCTGTTCTTTATGCCTCTAAAATCTCCCCTCCGGTATACACATAGCTGAATCTCAATTTATGCACACCTCTGTTCAAAATTTATCTTCTCATATATATGTCACTTGCATATATACTCATTCTGAATTAGCATCTCTCAGTACTCTTTATGCCCCAGTATTTCTTTTTCATAGGCCTTAAATCTAATATAAAAGAAATTAGATTATCTTATATATTTACTGGGTTATTATTACCATTTTCAAAAATGATGTCTGGAAAGGAAGGTTGATGACTGTAGAAATATTGTTTCTTGTGTTCATTGCAGTATCCAAAGGACTTACTATAGCATCTGTCACAGGGCAAGTGTTCAATAAATATTTATTGAATAAATGAAGGAAGACATTAGTGTAGGAAAATATGTTGAAAATCATATAAAGTTATTCAAACATAAATCAAGAAAAAAATGAACAGACAAGTAAAATTTACATAATTCTAAAATTTACTTTTACATAATTCTAAAATTTACTTCTAGGGTCCTTAATGATATTCACTAAAGTTTCCCCATTTGATAACACTGATACTTAGTGGCTTGGTTAAAATAAGCATTTGCTCTCTAGTTATTTAAATACTGATATCTCTTAATGTGAAGTATCATTCAGATCAATACTCTTTTGGAAGAGTAAAGATAAACTACTCACTTGAGTTTCTGATAATTTTTATGAACCAAAAATATTGTAATTGAAAACATTCAGTTTCCCACTATTCATTTGATTTTTAAACCCTTCTTAAATTATACCATAAGCATAAAACCAGTTATAAAATACTCCTAATTTCTGACATGTTACAGAAATGGTTATGTGCATAAAGAAGTATGTAAGCAATCTCAGTGTTGGGCTATTTAGAAAATGCACAGGTTTTTCATTTTTATTTAATCATCTAAATTGAATCAGGTTTTGCAAGTAAGCACTAATGACACTTTAAAAGCCTGGTAAAAGCAGAATGAGTGTGGAGTGTTATAATACCCATGTTTCTGTAGTTTTCCCCTTGACTAAATAGAAAAGCCGTGTTAATGCAGTATTTCTTGCCTGCCTGTTTATCAAACCATGTTAGGGTCAGGCTTGCTGGGACTAAACTGGTAGCCTATGACTATAAAGAATGTCAGGTAAATGGATGTAAATTGTCTGTCTTCTGACCTAAGGGCTCAGACACAAGCACAGGGGACAAGCATTCCACAAATGCAGCCCATTAACCAGAAAAGCCCTGTGCCTGTGTATAGGGACAGAAGGTTTCCAACAGCATGCAAGTAAAATCCTCACTGCCACTTAGCCACAATTTTTCTTCCAAGTGTAAAAGAAATTCATTCTCTGAGCCAACAATATTCAGCTTGCAAATTCTGTCTATTCAGTTCTAAGACACCGACTATCTACCTAAAGGTCTGATTAAGAAGGAAAAAATAGGATAGTCTCCAGGGGCATACTAATTTCAAGCTTATGTGAGTGCGCTCATAGATAAATTCACCAAGGTTACAGTGTGCTTGCTTGGCAATTTATCTAGATTACATGACAAGAAAGTGCTATGAAAAAAAAAAAACCTGCCCAAAATACAAAAATAATATTTTATTTAAGTGAAGTACCTAAAGAAACACCAATTCTGACGGAACTATTAAATGTTAAGTACAGTAGTGCTACTTTCTCTCAAGAGCTTATAAGTAAGATATTAAGAGGAAGGAAGCAAAGATGAGAGGGAGGAAGAAAAGAAAGAGAAAGAGGGAGAAAAAAGTAAGAAAGACAGTGTACTTTCTACTCTAGGCTTGTTTAGACCCAAATTAATTTTGTGACACCTTTTACTTTACTTTAGCATATGACGTGGTATGTGTGGGGTATGTTTAGGGTTTGGGAATGTGAGAATTTGTGAGTTGCAAAGTCAGAAATTCTCAGTATTATATCTGAATTAAGACATTTGTATTAGGATTGTCATCAAAAATTTTTAACCAGAAAACCCATAAATAAAAAGACCCTGGGATGTTTTCTACCCGAGTCACTCCTCAAACAGTTTATATGTGGCCAGAATTCCCTGTCTTTTGTTTTTTGGGGTCATTCATTTATTAATAAACTTCTGGTAAAACATGAACATTGGGTTAAGGTTGGATATAGCAGTCAACAAAACCAGAATGGATTTCTGCACTTGTGAGGATTACATTTTAGTAGGTCTGGCAGATATTAATTTTTTTAAAAAAGCAGTTGCACTGAACTATATTAAGTAAATGTAATGCACACATCCACTTAAAACAATTATGTTTAAAAAGCATATGTGATCAATGTAATAAAGGAAACTCTCCATGCTAGCACGCCCAAGTTAGTATTTTATATTTTGATGGTCCTATATCGTGGTTTTGTGTTCAAATAGTTTTACAGAAGTTGTTTTTATTCTTTTATGTTCTGACTGTCTAAAGAATGACTTATTAGGTTTTAAATTTGAGCTATGATACAATTGGCTAAATAGAAACCTTTTAAAGTGTCTAAGGTATCTTGCAAAGAAGTCACCAGGAATATAAATAGTGCAAAGATGAAAAATTGCTATGAAAATATTTATGCTATAGCAAGCTTTTATCATTTATTTGTAATTTAGCTTCCTTGCTATGACTTCTTAGATTATTTAAATAGATGAAAGAAAAATCATTAATTCATTTTTCATTCTCTGTGACAGTTATCATGATCTGTCAGCCATAAATATGTCCAAGTGTGATACCACCAGGATTTGTAATAGTATTTCGTTGAATGATTTGTATTGATTTGCGTGAAAAGTTGATCAAAAGATCTTTCTTATCAAATTAATATACTTCCTGGTTAAAAACAGCTGTACTTTTGTGCTATTTATGTGAATAGAATTTATGACCATCATAAGAGACACTAAAGTTTTTCATATCTAAATATTGAATTTCTGTTTGTAAGAAGATGTTTGCCCTTTATGACTATAGTTAATAATTGTGTTTCGGGTCCCATCTTGACTTAGCTAGGTCATTCTTAAGTTTTGCACTGAGTATAGAAAAAGCACAAGTATCTAGACTGCTGATTTTATTTGCACATTATGAAATATTTGCCAACACTTGACTTATGCTCATTGATTTACTTCAGTCTTCACCTATCAGTGAAAAGATGACAAAGTATCCGTGTGTCACTTTTTCCTTCATGTTATGAAGGCATATACAATCTCTGGTACTGATAATAATTTAGAAAATTATCCAAACCTGAAGGCTCCAAGTTTCCATTTTTAAGGTTATATTTAGCTCCTGTACCTTAGGATACATAAAATTTAAGTGCAATTTTATAGCATTTCAGGAATTTATTAATCTTTTGAGTTTTAAACTTCTTTCACCCGTAAAATCGACACTTACTTTTAAATATAGCTATTCTGTTTCACAAGATGATTTTGTTGTTCAACAAAATTTTTTCTTTTCTTTATTTATTTATTATATTTAAAGTTCTGGGGTACATGTGCAGATCATGCACCATTGTTACATAGGTATACACATGGCATAGTGGTTTGCTGCATCCATCCCACCCTGTCATATACCTTAGGTATTTCTCCTAATGTTATCCCTGCCCAATTCCCCTACCCCCTGCTATCCTTTCCCTATTGGACCCAGCAATCCCATTATTGGGTATATACCCAAAGGATTATAAATTGTTTAACAAATTTTAAGGGGAAATTCAAATGTGAAAGAAAGATCATGAATCAAAGTACTGCTTTGTGTTTATACCGTGGGTCAGAGGACTGATTTTTAGAAGCTAAGTGATCTGTATGGGTACTGTGATATCTATTCAGTTTTCATGTACACACATTTAACATCCCGATAGAATTCTATATTTCATACCTCTTTCCTGGTATCTTTTCTAGTACACTGAATAGAGTAGTTGTTTAATAATAATTTTTGGTGCTGGGAATACAAAAGAAGAAATGGACAAATCAGGGTGCCTTTTTAAGACAGGCTGGGGAAAACCACTCATTCTGCAGCTGTCAATCATTAATCACAGAAGGTGTACTTTTGTGACAAAAGCGTTGTCTAAATTTTATTATAAAATTTTAGAAGTAAAAGCACCTTAAAGGGCAACTAATCTAATTTGTTATTGTGCATGTGTGGAGTGGGAGACAGCAGGTGGAAGGGAGAGGAGATAACATGCATGGCATTGGAAAATAAAATAAGACCTCTGCATATTTTAACTACTGTCAGGCTTTCGGCATTTACAGGCTAATTAGAGAGACCCTCCCTTTTAAAAACAATGAAGTGTCATTTGGCTTTTGGCACTCATGTGCACTGAAGTAGCCAGCACTCACTGGGCTGCTCAGGGCTATTGACACCACAGCAGATACCTCACTTTGACATCTTCCTGATTCCCATTGATAGTGTCTGTTGCATTAAGCCTCCAAGTCTGAGTATTGGAACAGAGCCCATTCATTCCATGTAGCCTTTGTCCTTTATAATAAATATAATATTTATATTCATAAATATAAATATAATTTGTTTTAATAAATATAATAAATATATAATATCATATTATTATAAATGGGCTTAAATTTCCCTTAAAACCAATTAGTTTTACATCATAGAAATCTAGACTCTGAGGCTGTAATAATCATTTTGTCTATCTCCCTCCCAAACCCAAATAGAAAACTTGAATTCCATTTGGCATAAAATCTCTGCCTTCCTGCTACCTTTGTTATTCATGAAACTTTTGATAAGATCTGCCTAGAGACCCATGTCTATTAATTTAAAATGTAATCTTATTTTTAATTTTAAAATTTGAATGCTACTCTTTTCCCTTAGTGTATCTCAACTTACCTGCTTATTAAAAGTATAGTTTTGATTGTTGTAATGTAGGGAAGACTGGTGAGATTTCAAAATCAGTAATTAATGACATCAAAAATGACTTCTCAATTACATAGGACCTTCCATCTTGAGACAGCACTGTTGGAAGCAACTTTCTTACATTAATCTAATTTTTTTGTTTTTTTTTCCTATAGAATTTCACTACAACTGTTACAGCCTATTCATTAAAGAACATGCTTAATACTTCTTCCCTATTACAATCTTTCCACCATATAAATGCTGCTCTTTGTATACAAGCATCTTATTTCTCCACGTTAGACATTTGCAGTTGACTTAACACTTGTTTGTCATCCTGCTCTTCCTCTGATACCATGCCCTCAACACACACACCTTTTGAAAAATCCTTTTCAAAGATACTTTGTGACTATTTATATCCGATTCAGAGTATCTCATTAGTTATGATTCCATTCTATATTTCCTATAAGATGCTATACTTTCATATAGTTCAACTTACAAGTGTTGTCTGCACAATGAACAGACATTGTGGAAGCTGTCACTGCTCAGACTCACAGAGGACACTTCTGCTAATGTAGCCTAAAGTTAAATTAGCTTTTCTCAGCTTCATGACACTGTTCACATGTATTGACCTTATTACTGATTAACACACTTAGGTTAAACTTCCTTCTGTCTACAGTATATATTTACGTATTTTTTTAACCCAGGGAATGATTTTTTTTTACCCAGGGAACGATTTTAGGATTGTCATTCAACTTGAATTATTTGATAAGCCAGGTACTTAAATATATTTTTGTCTTCATTTAAAATAATTACTTACGCCATTTTATGTTATTTATAGCATTCACTCACATACCCTATAACTTCATGCAAATCTCCAGATGCAATGGAAACATTTGAGTACAGAGACAGAACAATAACAAAGTAGAGAAGCTACATTATACGAACATTAATTCAGGAACAGCCTCACACTATAGAATCAAATATTTACCTGAAATTTATTGTTGTATACTATATTGAAGTAAGCTAAGAGTATAACAAAAATAACTAACTTCTGAAGATCTACTTTATAGCATGATGACTATAGTTAATAATGCTGTATTGCATTCTTGAAATTCGCTAAGAAACCTGATCTTAAGTATTGTTACCATACATAAAAATTATAACTACGTGAAAAGGGAGATCTATTAATTTGGTTAATTGTGTTAATCCTTTGACAAAGTATACATATATGAAAATATCATGTTGTACATCTTAAATACATACAGTTTTTATTTGTTAAGTATACTTCAATAAAGCTGGAACAAAATCTAAAGCAAAAAACAAAAAAAAATTAAAATAAACTCAATATATCTCTAGTCTTAAACGTTCAATAAATATAACCACAAAATATATACATAAAATAAGGAACTATGTTTGAACATAAAACAAACTTAAAAAGGAAAAATGTATAGTTAAATAACGAGGGACAAGAATTAATGGAATATTCTGAGTGGGATCTAAGTAGTCGCACAACATATCTTTAAAGAGTTTATGTTTGCATAACTTGGGAGATATGCTTAAAGACTTAAGCATATCTTAAGACTTAAAGCTTCCAAAATGAAAGCAGATGAAACAGTGTTCTTCTCATCACTAGAGACAGACAAATAACATCTGGCTAAACATATTCCTGATTATTATGATGGGATTCATAATTTTTTTGACAGCCCTGCTACTGTGCCTCTGGATTCTTTCTAACTTTGATATCCCATGACTCATAAAGAATAAAATATAAAAACAATTATTTTCTATGCTTACAACTATGGTTGGAGGATAACAAAGAGATGGGAAGGATAAAGTCTAATCGCACATTGGCTTACCAAAAATGAAAGAAGACTAGTATACTATGTTAAGCAATGATTTTCTGGACAACCTGGGACTGATGAGTGAGAAATCAGGTAGCTGAGAGATCCATGCTGATTGATGTTGTTGGCTGAGGTATTTTCGAGAGGTGACAAATGAGTTGTGCTTTGAAGGCAAAGAGTAGAGTGAGATGGATGTTCCAGGGAAGACTTTGGTAAACAGTGAGCTGTGGAAACATAAAGCAATAAGATTGTGAAAGAGATTGACAGGTCATCTTCATCACCATCCCACCTTACTTCGAGACTTTATCCATTCTGTCTAAGAGGGTTGGATAGCCTAGAAATTGTTAGAGTCCTAGGCTGCTTCCAGAGCAGTGGGTTTCAACTGGCATTGTTCATGCTGACTGCCGACTGGTCTTCATACATGTAGTGTCCTGTTGATACTAATATTTGGTGTTATTGCTTTCTAATCATTCCACATACCATGTCAGACTGATCTCTTAAAAATACTTTTTTCAAACTGAACTCATCCGTTTAAGAATCTATAATCATGGCCAATAGTTCATTTCTGTTATATAGCCTGATCGTAAAGTTCAGGCTATACTGCTCTAAATATTTTCCATGCATCCTCTAATTTAATCCTCATGAAAATCTAAGAAATGACAACTTAATATTAGCAAACACAAATGGACATTTGGTTGTGTGATGCCTCATATAAGTTTTTTTATTTGACTATTCATTAAATGAATATTATATGCTGGTTAATAGTGCAGGGTGGTAGATCTCAACTGGGGTGAATTTTGTCCCCTAGCTGAAATTTGGCAATGTCTGGAGACATTTTTGTTTGTCACATCTGAGGTGGATGGCTGCTGGCGTCTGTTGGGTATGCTACTAAACATCCTACGCTTTTTAGGACAGTCCCCCACAATAAAGGATTATCTGGTAATACATGCCAATAGGCTGAGGTTGAGAAATTGCAATGTAAGGTTAAGAGATATAGTGCCTAGCAAATCAGACACTCTGCCCTCATAGAGTTCATGTCATTTGTTTGGAAGGCAGATATAAAATCAATAACCACAAAATTAAATATATAGTATTAAATATGATAAACCAAAGGAAGATAAAATATAGGGGACCAGAAAGAATAAAACTGGAGGGATCGATTTAGATTCTGTTGGAGGGAAGGGCCAGGGAAGACTCTTTGAGAAAGCTATATTTAAACTGAAATTTAATGAAAAAATACAAGTTCACAGGGCTAAGTATGTGCAGAGGATCTAGAGTGGGAAAAACATCACACATTCGGAGAGGAGGAGAAAAGCCAGGAGGAAGGGACTAGAGTGAACTGGGGTATGTGGGTGAGAGATGAGGCTGGACTCTGATTGTCTTATGTATTTATAAGTCTTTTCTCTCCAATGATATTGTAGTTCCCATGAGGAGAACATTACAAATACAGTATTTATTTTCTATCCCATGGAGCCCTTTAAACAATATTGGGACAATATTGGTAAACAATAGGTAAACAATATTGGTAAACAATTCATATGATTTATAACACCCTGAATTATTACAATCCATTTAATACCAGGAGTAATCCAATATAAATACTCATAAAACATTTAAAAATATGATAAAGAAAATAAAAACCCTTTGGATTCTAAGATTTTCTTCGGAAAACATTTCAGTTACTATTGGACAAAATAGGTAAACAATAACTTCTTGCTAACTTGACTTGTGCATTTTCCCTAAGAATCCAATTTCTAGATTGTATTATGCCTGTTTTCACTTTGGGGGAATGGTAATGCATTTGACAATTTTTCCGATTAATTCGGGAATTGCTTCCAATCGCAGAACCAGCCTGAGTGCTGCCATTTGTCAGGCAGTCACCATCTCCGCAGGCTGCCCGGGGCTGCACTGAGCTTTTCATATAATGACTATTAGTAAATCACTTGTTGTTAACTGGTTTTATTTTTGAATTTGAATAAAAATCATAGATTTTGTTATTCTTCCTAAAGAATTCTTTCTAAATACCATTTTTCTCTCTATTAGATATTAGTAAATTGTTTAAAGAGTAGGGCAGATAATCATTTTGCTATATGAAGAATTCATATGATTTATAACACCCTGAATTATTACAATCCATTTAATACCAGGAGTAATCCAATATAAATACTCATAAAACATTTAAAAATATGATAAAGAAAATAAAAACCCTTTGGATTCTAAGATTTTCTTCGGAAAACATTTCAGTTACTATTAATATAAGGGAATAAATTTTTTAAAGGCCATTTTAAAAGTATTCCATAAAAAAATATTTTGATTAATTCCAAAAACTCCCTGAATTTATATTTTATAAAGTTAAGGAGTCAATCTAGATTAGTGAAAATATAAAAATTCTTCACACTTCTAAGAAGTGATGATTAATATATACATTATCATTTTAATTAAAATTAAAATAATCATTTTGGTCTGAATTGGTGGAATTTTGACTAAGCTTCCTCTAGAGGATAAAGGACTGATCTTGAAATTTTCATAAAAGGAATAATATGTTTTGATCAAAATAGAAAAATGAAACACTTTCATGTAATTGGCATCCAGTTAAGTATGCTGAGTTGAATACTTTGTTAGATTATTCTCTGTAATGTTTGTTAGTGTGTTTAGCATATCCTGGCTGCTTTATGTGCTCCAGAAGTGATTATTGAATGACATGATGAATAAATAATTATTAAATCCCAACTGTGTCGTACACCCTGAAATAAAATTTAAAAATATATGCACACCCATAGAGAGATGTTTTATGATTATTTTAATAAAACCTTGTTTTGGGCAATATATATGTTTAGGGGAATTCAAAAATATCTCTCTAATTAGCACTTTACTTTTTCTCCATTCTCTTTATTTCAAAAACTGCTTGCTTTCTGGAGTAAGCCTGTTATTATTCCTCTAAGGCCACAAAAATGGCACAAACTTATCAAAAGGTCAGTTCAATCTCATGTTCCTTTGGCCTCTTGCCACCTATGGGATAAAGTTCCTGATAGAGAACTGTGTAATCAATTCAGAGAATGTTGGGGTTGGAGTAATGAAAAAGAACCAAATATATGAAAAATTCATTGTTCTTCACTGACATGTATACCGTTTTTTTATTTTCATCAGACAGTAAATGAGGAGAACCTGAAGTCTTGTTTGTGTTAACAGGACTCTTTTAGATGCTGGACAACTCCTGTAAATAAACACTTAGCTGTCATGAAAAATTCTACCACTGCATACAAGAAAAGACTTTGTCACACTGGAGCCTAAATGTAGACAGTGATTTTCCTGACTGGCTACTGTTAAAAATAATTTACTTTAATAACAAAATGCATGGAAAAGAAGGTGCAGCATGAGATGATATTACCATATAGGATTCAGAGGCAGGTGTGAGATTTACAGTTCATTAGGCATGCTGATTACATTCAGCATTAAATTAATATAAAGCGATAAGAAGAATATCAATTTTGCAAGTATATTTTGGAAAACACTTTCTGCTTAATCTTTAAGTTAAGTGCTGCAGATGAGGTTAAAATTTTTCCATCTAGAACAAAATTTCACTAACATATTGAATTGTAGTGTAGTTACTAGCATGCCTTAAGTATGCAGATTTCTCTAAGTGATAATAATTTAAAGTCTTATATATGTGAATGAGAGGCACTGTATAATTTATGATATTAGAATGGCATAACATGTTAGAGCTGAAAGCGACCTTAGAAATCATCTAAAACTGTCTGCTTCATTTTACAGGTGATGAAACTGATACTAGTAGAGTCAAATGATTTCTTGAATTTTCATGATAAATTTCTGAAAGGTTTTCCACCATTTTTGCTACCCACCCATTTAGCTTAAGCATAGTACACAGTTAAAAAAAATTAAATCACATATTTTTACTTGCAAAATTCAAAATGAAGTTTTGTTCCATTGCTTCTTACTAATTAGTAAATAATTTTCAGGTTAAAACCATTGCAAAAACATAATAACATTTTATGCAAATACCTGATATATTTCACACAGATAGCTTGTTTCGGAGGTAGATAAATATGCTAAAGGGCTCAACGTGCATTTTGCAGTGTGTAGGAGACAAGCATTTTTATTTTGCTGTTGATCTGTTGCTTTTAGCCATGAAGGAAGGAATGCGCTTTGGTTTGCTTTTTTCACAGCTTCATTTCTCATGTGTCTTAGAGTGACACAAATAGACAGGCTGACAACAGATTCATTACTTAAAGCTCAGCTGAAAAATTAAACGATACAGCTAAAAGCCAGAATCGGCCTGAACACCCTCTGACCATTACAGGATTGACTGAACCCTACAAACTGCAGAATAATAAAGTAGTGAAATATTTGGGAGAAAAAGAGGTTGCGGATAAATCACTAATTTAATCAGTCTTGACTGACTAAAGACGGAAATACTTTTTAAAACGTCTATTCCATTTCTAAATTATTTGCCTTTCTAAATGTAGGAAAGTTGACTTTTTCCCAGTAATCCACTCAGTAATTGTCTCACGTTTTTACAAAGGAATATAATTATTTACTGTAACTTTTCCATATTCAGGTTATCTGTTGAGCATTAAAGGAAGCTAGTTTCAGCACCTGTGGCAGTGAAGGTGTACCAAACTGAAGTCAGGAACCTGAAAAATGTTTGCTTTACATACGTTCAGGTGATATTGTGTATAAATGAATACATAATTTATATTTGCTAAAAATAAACATTTATACACTAAAAATGGTGAGAACACTAAATTTTTCTAGTTTGTATTTGATGTCTTTTAATAATTTCTGAAATGGGATTGATTCCAAAGCTTTCTTTTCCAGTAAGAGACAAATTAATATTCTGTTTTGAATACAGAGGGTCCTGAATCCCACTTTCTTAAAGAGATTTTTGCATGATTTTCCTTTATATTGTTTCAGGGGGACTATATAATGAATCTTTTGTTATTTATTTATTTTTATAATTTTCACTTCAGGGAAAAATTATAAGGAAGTAAATGTATCTTCAGAGTCTAGAAGATTTTGGTAGGTGTGAATAACATGCCCAAAGGTAAAACTAATCTCATGTCTTATTGAATATGTGCCAACACTTTCTCCTTTATCATTAAATAAAGAAGTTATTTTTAAAAAGCTGCAGGGTTTATTATTCCGGGGTACCTATGTAATATGAGTGAAATAAAATGAAGCAAATAAAAATCTTTTTTACTGTGGGTACCACCTAGATAATAAGTATATGTGATCACAGAAGTGTATCTTATAAGGAGTTACATCCTGAATCATTTAACTTTTCTATCCCCCTGCTCCCTCTTGAAAGAAAATACAAAGGATGGAGGAGGAGAAATAGATTTAATAGTTTACTATTCTGTCTAAAAGCTTCAAAGTTCCCTAATGTGTTTATTCAGAATTATCCCAACACGATATTGTTCTTCATGGTTGTCTGATTTGCTTATACTCTATGATGCCCTCCCTGTCTGAACAGGTTAAAAACAGAATGAATGTCATAGAGCTGTGTGAGTCTTTTTCTGATAAATAGAACCCTTAGTGGAAGTCTAATAACTTCAAACATAAAATATTGATCCTGCTCTACTTATTCTTGTGAATTCATTTAATATTGCAAAATCTTATATTTTCACAGTTACATGAAAAGCAAAATATAAGGTTACAGTTTATTTTCCAGATGTGACTGGTGTATTTTTACAATGCTGAATGTCAAATTATTTTTGCTGAATAATTACAGCAACATTTAATATGATGAAATTTTCAAATTGCCCAGGATTATAATGAATCTAGCTGGTGTAAGTAGGAAAATAAAGTATTTTTATAGTTGCAATTGTGCTCTTGCTATCCTCAGATACATAGAAAACAGTGGAAAACTTAGCAGAATCCAGGTGGTCTAAATCTTTGTCTTTTTCTCCCACTTCTACAATGTGATCCTTGAAGGATAAGTCTTTTAAATTAAGTAGTCACTATGACCATTCAAACTGTGAAACTATTAGTAAGTCTAATGGTGCTGCCACTGTGTGTGTTTATGTGTCTGTAGTGCTATAGCAGAGAATCACCTTCCTCAGCAAGCTTTAAACGGATATAGCCTGGATACAGCCAGAACAAAAGTGGCATATGTTTACACCCATTGGTGGATCAGAGCTATCACTCACAAGATCTGGAAAAGGAAAACAAATGAAGCTTACATATAATATGCCTTAATATTTAAACATTATAAATCATTATAATTAACTATAAATTATTATAAAATATGTTCAAGTCTCCTATCTTGACAAATACAGCTCCCTAATGATCTGGAAGGATTAATTCAAATATAGAATTCTTGGACTCCTGTGAAACCTCACTTAGTATGGTGATGCAGATCCCTGGTCCCTTTCTACTCCCCTTCACACCCTGGACTACATCTTAGTAAAGAAGAATATTTGTTTGCACACTAGATCTTACATTCCCACTGCAGCTATGCTCCTAAAGACAACTGCCTATTGGTTAACAGTGGGCAAGCCAGAACCCTTTGAGAGAGAGTATCAGGTGGGCTCTGAAGTGATTCAAAGAAATTTGGACAGAGAGTTGCTAGGGTCTTGTGTATTAATCATTTTTATGCTGCTGTTAAAGATATACATGAGACTGGTTAATTTATACAGAAAAAGAGGATTAATGGACTCACAGTTCCACGTGGCTGTGGAGGCCTCAGAGTCATGGCAGAAGGCAAAAGGCAAAAGGCATGACTTAACATGGCAGCAGACAAGAGAGAATGACAGCCAAGCAAAAGAGGAGACCCTCAGATCTCATGAGACTTACTCACTACCATGAGAACAGTATTGAGGAAACTGCCCCCATGATTCAATTATCTCCCATGGGGTCCCTCCCAGAATATGTGGGAATTGTGGGAGCTACAACTCAAGATGAGATTTTGGTGGGCACACAGCCAAACCATATCGTCTTGTGAGGCTTGACCATAATCTAAAGTCCCCAAACAGCCACATCAGCAAAACCTAGCATCTTGCCAGAAATACAGAATCTCCAGCCACACTCCAGAACTGCTGAAACACAATCTACATTTAAAATGATATGTCAGTAATTTGTTTGCATCACGGTTTGAAACCCATTGGTCTAAAGGTAGGGTAAATGTGTCACAGATGCCAGATAGGCACATCCTCCTGGTCCTTCAGACTCTTCTCCCAGGGCTCTCACTAACTTCCAAATCTGGGATGTAAAAACTGTAAAAACGTTTGTATTAATTACCACAGACACTGGAACTAGATGGGGTTTCTATTTTTAGATACATGTAAACTAAAGATTTATTTTAATGAGGGATGTTGAGAATGGGGGAAGCTATGTATTGTGTGGGGGCAGAGGTTATGTAGGAAATCTCTGGACCTGCCTCTACACTTTTCTGTGGACTTAAAACTTATCTAAAATATTGTCTTATTTAAAGAGTTCTAATAAAATAATTTAAATATACTGTACACTTGAAACCTTTCATTTCTTACTGATAGAAAATAATGATTATAATAGTAGGCCTCTGTTTAAACAATCAAATGATTTTATATGGCTGTAGAGAGTTTAGTAGAAATTCAATAGTATTTGTTTCTGCTTAAAGGCACAAGCTCAAATTTTGTTCTATCCATGTGTTAATATATTTTGATACATGATGTATACAGGCAGCTGTTGACTATAGCCCAAAATGCCAGCTGCATAAATTCACAAACTACAACACAGTTCCTTCTGTTTAACATCTAATTATATTTCTAACATTGAAGACTAAAGGCCTAAAGTTGAAGTTTTATTATTTGAGTTTTTATTGGGGATTTGAGTTTTATCTTAAGCCTACCTTCACTTCCTGTCAACAATAATCATATACATATTGAAAAAATGCAGTATTTGCCATCTCAGTTGCCTTACATGGATTTTAAAATTTTGTAATACTCGTTAGTGTGCTTAAAATGTTAATGAAATTTTAATTAAATAGTTACAAATATTTTTTAAACACATCTTTTATATTTATGTAATCACACACTATTTTTGATGATGAATATTATCCTAAGAAGAATTACTAAGAGGATTAGCAGTCTTTTGGCTTAAAAATTATTTATAGATGATAATACTTTGTTATATAAAATATTTAGTATCTAAATGACTTCTGTCCACTTTATATGATCTAATATAATACCAAAACTTGGTTTAGAGTGTGAAAGGAAAAATCTTGGGGCCCCAAAATCACTAAGCTAAAGAGAAAAGTCAACCTGGAAACTGCATAGGGCAAACTCGCTTCCCTTTCTATTTGAAGTCACCCCTCTCTTTACTGAAATAAATGTGTATCTCATTGTCTTCTTTGGAAAAGCTAATCAGAAACTCCAAACAATGCAGCCGTTTGTCTCTTATCTATCGATGACCTGAAAGACTCCTCCTCTTTTCTAGTTGTCCTACCTTTTCAGACAGAACCAATGTTCATCCTACATATGTTGATTGATGTCTCACGCCTCCCTAACATGTCTAAAACCAAACTGTGCTCTGACTAGCTGGGGCACATGTCAGGACCTCCTGAGGCTGTGTCACTGGTGTGCATCCTCGACCTTGGCAAATAAACTTTCTGAATTAACTGAGATCTGTCTCAGGTTTCAGGGGTTCACAAGAGCATTTTTATTTTGTGTCAAATATCTACTTAAAATGTTATATTTATTTCAAGTAACTCTCAGCTGAATTTAATAGGATTGTGTGTCATAAAATTTTTTAAATTGACAATTATATTTAATAGGTTAATATAATTTTAAAATCATTATGTTTACTTACCAATTGACAGGAACATTCAAAATGAATTACAGTTAGGTAATTTAAAAGACTATTATTATAATAAATAACGTAATTAATTATCTATAGTTGCTTTTGTTAGTAATTATAAATCATCTTATTTAACTTTGTATAAGTTAGGAGACACAGAAACTAACACATGGAAGAATTGTGGAGATAAAATCAATGATGAAATAAAAATAATTAAAAACTGTTGTAAAGGGAAAAATATGATAGAATGAATTGCTCTTTCATCTAAAAATGGGAGATTTGTTACAAATTAATAATTCGGGAGAAAATAAAAGAAATTAGGAATTTGTACATTTTAGATGGAATTAGTATGTATTATATGAGTAATAAGCAATATTTGATATATTTTATTTTCTTATAATTATTTTAAGAGGAAGATGGAAGAAGACATTTTAAAGCAAAAGAGGTCAGTGTGCTAATATGCAAACGACATTGAAATATGTGGATATTTAGATATCTATAGTCCTCCAACTATTTCAACAAAACTACCCAGAGAATTTCAATGATCTAAAGCACAGGTCCCCAAGCTCCTTGCTTTGGACCCAGTACTCCGGGTCACACCGCAGGAGGTGAGTGGGTAAGCAAGAATTACTGCCTGAGCTCTGCCTCCTGTCAGATCAGTGCTGGCATTAGATTGTCATAGGAGTGCAAACTCCATTGTAAACTGTGCACACCAGGGATCTAGGTTGTGCACTACTTATAAGAATCTAATGCCTGATGATCTGAGGTAGAACAGTTTTATCCTGAAACTATCACCCTCAGCAACCCACTCAATGGATGTGGAAACATTGTCTTTCACGAAGCCAGTCCTTGGCGACAAAAAGGTTGGGGACAGTTTGTCTAGAGCTCCTTCCTCAGATTGACTTCACAGAGAGCCAATAGTTATAAAACATAGTGAATTATGAGCTGTGGGCCTGAGATAAGACCATTTACATACATAAAGAGCATCCAAAACTCAATAATATAACATCCACCCTTTGTGAAAATATTTAAATTATTTGAGCAGTCACTTCACCACAGAAGATACATTGATGGCAAAGAGGCAATTGAATAGACGCCTCACATCATTTCTCACTAGGGAAATGCAAATTAAAACCAAAATAAATCTTCACTACCTATCTGTTATTATATCTTAGATGAAACAGGCTTATCATACCAAGTGTTGGAGAAGATGTTGAGGAACTGAAATTCCCATGGACCACCACTGAGAATGCAAAATGCTATTCTCCTTTTGGCAGTTTATTTTGTATTTATTTATTTTTTCTTTTTTGAGATGATGCTTCACTCTTGTTGCCCAAGCTGGAGTGCAGCGGCACGATCTCGGCTCACTGCAACCTCTGCCTCCTGAGTTTGAGCAATTCTTCTTTCTCAGCCTCTGAGTAGCTGGGATTATAGGTGCCCACCACCATACCTGGCTAATTTTTGTATTTTCAGTAGAGATTGGGTTTCATCTTGTTGGCCAGGCTGGTCTCAAGCTTCTGACCTCAAGCGATCTGCCCACCTCGGCCTCCCAAAGTGCTGGGACTGCAGACGTGAGACACTGTGCCTGGCCAAATTTGGCCATTTCTTAAAAATTAAACACGCTCCTACCACATGATCCAAGCTTTCATTCCTGTGTAGTTACCCAAGAGAAACAAAATCAAATGTTCATGGGAAGACTTTGATGTGAATGTTCATAGTAACTTTACTTTTCATAGCCCAAAACTGGAAACAACCCAAATGTCTATCAACAGGGTCTATGCCTATAGAATGAAATAGTACTCAGCAACACAAAGGAGAAAACTGTCAACACACGCAAAAACATGGATTAATCTAAAAATTAATTAGTCAAAAATGCTGAAAAAAGAATACATATTGTATGAACCTATTTATAAAAGTCTAGAAAATGCAAACTCACATGTAGTGACAGAAAGATCAGTGGAACCTGGTGGGGGTAAGGAGGGATGGGGATGATGTGATCATATTTAAAGTATGTGCAGTTCATTGTATATAATTTTTATCTCTATGAAGCTATTTTTTTTTTTTGAGACGGAGTTTCGCTCTTGTTACCCAGGCTGGAGTGCAATGGCGCGATCTCGGCTCACCGCAACCTCCGCCTCCTGGGTTCAGGCAATTCTCCTGCCTCAGCCTCCCGAGTAGCTGGGACTACAGGCGTGAGCCACCACGCCCAGCTAATTTTTGTATTTTTAGTAGAGACGGGGTTTCACCATGTTGACCAGGATGGTCTCGATCTCTTGACCTCGTGATCCACCCGCCTCGGCCTCCCAAAGTGCTGGGATTACAGGCTTGAGCCACCGCGCCCAGCGAAGCTATTTTTTAAAAACGTTACAAAGAAAAAAAAAATAAAAAGTTGGGACCAATACAAAAACCATGAAACAGAAGATGTAACTCAGAAACATTTTATGTTTTATAATTTTACATTTTATATACAGTATGCTTGTGCATATGTTTGTGTATATATATGCATCACAGAGGACAGATAAAAAACTGTTTAGGATGGTTTACCAGAGAAGACGTTATCCAGAATTATTGAGGGATGGATTAAATAGGTGCAGAAAGACAAGTTGAGGCTAGATTGAAAATCAATATCAATTTTGCATTCAAAATTAGGAGTTGCTTGGTCATGACATGTTCAGGGCCATTCTTTAGGGAATTTCTAAGGTGTGGGATACAGAGTTGATTTAAAAAATATATTTAAAATGAGTAGATTATTCAGAAGACAATTGTAAAAGTATAGGAAGTGCTAAGAAAATTAAACTGGACTTAAAGCAGTGCCTGTGGAGAATATAAAGATACATAAGGTATGGTTTTCCTTCCCAGAAGACATGCATGGAACACGGGTATAAAGTCATTTATGGAACAGTAAGAAGCTTGGCAAGATGAAACAACAGAAAGAAAAAAGGCAGGGTAGTTTCTGCAAAATAATTGGAAGGTACTGCTTTTGGATACCAACTGTATCTGGGTAAAATTATTGCAAAGACCTTGAGGTCCCATGCAAAGGGCCAATGCAGAATGAGACAAGGAAGTGCTGTAGGTAACTGATTAGAGATCAGTTGCTTTGTAATTTTTTTTTTTTGTCACGGAAGAGGAGATAGTAAAGCTTCCTCAGAGTTGGAACTGATACATTAGTGATAGAATTAGCAGAGTGATTCTACCTCTAGAGAAGACCTCAGTGACTTCCCTGCATGGGGAGTCAGATCAAATGGAGTAGCTGGTAGAGTCAGTGTATGTAAGGAAGTTTCTGTGGGGAAACATGAAAACTAAAGGAGCTCTAAAGAGAGGTAAACATTTAATATTTAGTAAAATTTTAGATTTTACTATTTTGGAGAAGAATGAATTACGAGAGATGGAGTTAACAGGGTTCTGGTAGGTAGCTAAAGCAATGAGAAGTAAAGTTGGAAGAAAAACACAGGGCTTGTAAGATTCAAATGATTGTTATTACAAGACAAGGAATAAAAGTAAACGGGGGTGGGAGGAGTCGAGGGGAGACAAGGGAAGGACATAAATGGAGGGAGGAGAGATAGTGACAGAGTAGAAATCAATATCACAATATCCTTGATGAGGAGTAATTTTGGGTATAACAGCCACCGTATTGCTAGCAGTCAAGATAAAAAGAGAAGCAATAAGGTACATGGTTCATATTGCTAATTAGTAGGCAGTACACCAGATTGTAGAGAGAAAACTTCCTGGGACATTAGGGCTTATTCTCTTTTTTTAAAAAGACCTTTCTCCTCTTGCCTGGGAATTTTTTATATTGTGTTTCATTTATAAGTATTTGTGTGTATTTGTGGTACAGTGTGATACTTCTATGCTTGTATATGTTACGTAAAAATAGAATCAGAGCATTTAGCATGTCCGTTACCTTATGCAGATATCATTTATTTGTGGTGAGAATATTTAAAATCCTCTCTTCTAGCTGTTTTGCCATATACAATACAATACAGTTAACCATAGTCACTCAATTGTGCAATAGGAAACTAAAATGTATTTCTTCTAATTGTAACTTTATATCTGCTGATCAATCTCTCCCTACTCTTCCCTTCCCTCCCCAGCTTTTGGTAAGCACTATTGTACGCTCTACTTCTATGAAGTTGACTTATTTAGACTCCACATATGAATGAGATCATGCAACATATGTCTTTCTGTCCCTGGCTTACTTCACTGAACACAGTATCTTCCAGATTCATTCATGCTGCTGCAAATGACAGGATTTTATTCTCTTTTTTATGACTGAATTCCTCTGTGTATATGTGTGTGTCTGTCTGTGTGTGAGTCTCTCTGTGTGTAATATTTTCTTTATCCTTACATTTGTTAAAGCACTTAGGTTGATTCAATATCTTCGCCATTCTTAACAGTGTTGCAATAAACATTTGACAATATTCTTGATTGCTGATTTTTGCCAAAAATCTAGGTTGCTTCTTCCATTTAGGCAGGACAACTACCCTAGAGGGTAAATTAAGAGATATTGCCCCTCTGGTGAGAAGGTGCAGGCTATTGGGTCTAGAGCTTTGCTAAAGGATTGTGGCTTTGGGAATAAAAAAGTTCAGGCTTCCCTAACCCCAGCACAGTCCACCATCATGACCATGTCTTGACTGATCAGGTGCAGGCTGAATCTCAGGCCTACATGCCTTTATGCAGTACACACCTTGTGCAGGACCAGCAAATCCATATGTATTAAGATCATTTGAGTCACAAGTTTTATGAAATCTTGGTTTTATTCTACAACAAGAAGTTGTTTAATCCACTACAGAAACGAAAGTTAGAAAGTCATGTAGCTAGATGAAGAAAATACTGATAGCATGTTGTAATTTTTAGAATATGTTTCGATATTTTAACCCTCAGCCCTTAAATTTTAATTAACTTTTCCTGTAGTTTTAATAAATCTTTTACCTTACTGAAATTGTTATTTTGAATTCTGGTCTTATAAAATCATCAATTTAACTATCATTTAATCTAAGGCACTTGTTTATGTACAATTGTGACTGAAATAATTTTCTCCCTGGTGACTCATCACCAGTTATTCTTTTTAACAAAGACAATAGGTCATTATGATTTCTTTAACTGTTATATAAGAAATATTTAGTGTGTAGCCCTACTTCCACACTTAACCCAATTCTTATTTTCCCCAAAGAAAGCTCATTAAGCTTATTTTTGATGACTCAGAATTAGAGGATACCTCTCAAATCCCTTCTCCCACCTACTTCACTGGTTGTTCTGAACTTCAAAGAAAGGAACATCACAAAGAAATGAATGTTGCTGTTTTTGTGTTTTTTTGAAAAATACATATGAGGAATGGAATGACCGACTTTGGTAGTTTTGTAAAATTTCAGGATATTTTTATTTTCCCTTTTACTTTTTAGTACTTTTAAAGATATGTACTCCTTTTTACTTCAGACCAAGCGACAGTTTTTCTTTATCATCTTTTATGATGGCAGCAACAGTGAGTTAAAATACAAATGCAGGCCGGGTGCGGTGGCTCAAGCCTGTAATCCCAGCACTTTGGGAGGCCGAGGTGGGTGGATCACGAGGTCAAGAGATCGAGACCATCCTGGTCAACATGGTGAAATCCCGTCTCTACTAAAAATACAAAAAATCAGCTGGGCATGGTGGCACGTGCCTGTAATCCCAGCTACT
>NW_016107483.1:3115387-3155172 GCF_001604975.1 Cebus imitator | reverse complement strand
AAAAGAAAAAAAAAAAATACAAATGCAACAAACACGCTAAATATGTGTTAACAAACCAATTCTACTGCTTCCTCCCATTCATATGTTTAAGCCTTCAATGTGACTGTATTTGGAGATAGGGCCTTTAAGGAGGAAATTAAGATTAAATGAAATCATAAGGATGGAACTCTAATCAGGTAGGAATTCTTTGTAAGAGGAAGAGACACCAGTACACACAGAGAAAAGGCCATGTAAAAACACAGCCAGAAGATGGACATCTGCTACTTAGGGAGAAAGAACTCAGGAGAACTTACTCTTCCAGGACCTGCATCTGGGACTTCTAGCCTCCAGAACTATGAGAAAATGAATGTTTGCTTTTTAAACCAACCAATGTGTGGTATTTTGCTACGGCAGCCCAGCCAGTATATATTTTAAATATGCAATATGAGTATATTGATAAACACTAAAATGTAATTTATAAATATTTATTCATATTTTTCTTCAATTGCTCATTTAATTAAATATTTATTGGACTCCATCTGTACTCCAGGCACACTCCCAGCTGCCCCTGGGATTTTAAAGATGGATTGTGTCCACACCGAGTCAATGAAGTACTTAATCCTTTCCCTAGTTATTTCAATTATAAAAATCCTAAAATACATAGAATACAGACATAGTGGCAAACATTTGTTTTCCCAGTTACTTGGGAGTCTGAGACAGAAAAATCCCCAGAAGTTCAAATCCAGCCTGGGCAACAAAATGAGATCTTATCTCTTAAAAAAAAGATAGATGAAATGATAACTAATTGATTTTAAAAGGAAAATTGTCTGCCCTTCCCTTGATTCTCTCCTAGAACGTAAGCTCCCCTGATGTCTTGTGTTTTTTACTGTTTTATTCTGATTGTATCAGATACACTATGATCCACTCCCTAAGAATGTTAAAATGATGACTTAAATATTTATTGTTTCATATTGAAGATTTTTAATATCATAAAATGCAAATAATTTAGATTTGTTTCAATAGCTTTAGGGATACAAGTAGTTTCTGCTTACATGGATGAATTGTATAGTATTGAAATTTGGGCTTTTAGTGTACCCATCACCCAAATAGTGTACATTGTAACCAATAGGTGATTTTCTAATTCCATCTCCTATTCTTCTTCCCCCATCTAAGTCTCCAATGTCCATTATACCAATTTGTATGCCTTTGCTTACCCATAGATTAGGTCTCACTTTTAAGTGAGAAAATGTGTTATTTGGTTTTCCATTCCTGAGTTACTTCTCTTAGGATAATGGCCTACAGTTCCATCCCATTTGCTGCAAGAGATATTATTTTATTCATTTGTTTTGTTGAGTAGTATTAATACACACACACACACACACACACACACACACACACACACACACACACACTCTACATTTTCTTTATCCATCAATAGGTTGATGGGCATTTAAGTTGATCACATATCTTTGCAACTGTGAATTGTACTGCCATAAGCATACAAGTGCAGGTGTCTTTTTGATATGATGACTTCTTTCATTTTGTGTATATACCCAATATTGGGATTTCTGGATAGAATGGTAGATCTGTTTTAGTTCTTTGAGAAATTTCCATATTGTTTTCCACAGAGGCTGTACTAATTTACATTGAACAAACAGCATATAAGCATTCCCTGTTCACACAATGCCAACATTTATTTATTTTTTTCTTTTTAGTAATAGCGATTCTGACTAGGGTTCAGTGTTATTTAATTGTGGTTTAAGTTTGTATTTCCTTTATGATCAGCAATGTTTATCATTTTTTCATATATTTATTTTCCATTTGTATATATTCTTTTGAGAAATGTCTTTTCTGTTGTTTGCCTACTTTTTAATGGAATTATTTTTTTTTCTTGCTGATTTGAGTTTCTTGTAGATTTAGGATACTAGTCCTTCATTGAATGAATAGTTTGCAAATATTTTCTCCCAATCCATTGGTTATCTGTTCACTCTGTTGATTATTTCTTTTTTGTGTGCAGAAGCTTTTTAGTTTCATTAAGTCCCATTCATGTATTTTTGTTTTTATTACATTTACTTTTGTGGTCCTAGTTACATATTCTTTGCCTTGGCCAATGTCCAGACAAGTTTCTCCTCATTTTTTTTTTTCTTGAATTTTTATACTTCCAGGTCTTACATTTAAATCTTTAATTCATCTTGAGTTAATTTTTATTTTTATTTATTTATTTATTTTTTTGAGACGGAGTTTCTCTCTTGTTACCCAGGTTGGAGTGCAATGGCGCGATCTCGGCTCACCACAACCTCTGTCTCCTGGGTTCAAGCAATTCTCCTGCCTCAGCCTCCCAAGTAGCTGGGACTACAGGCGTGCGCCACCATGCCCAGCTAATTTTTGTATTTTTAGTAGAGACGGGGTTTCACTATGTTGACCAGGATGGTCTCGATATCTTGACCTCGTAATCCACCTGTCTCGGCCTCCCAAAGTGCTGGGATTATAGGCGTGAGCCACCGCGCCTGACCGTTAATTTTTATATGTGATGAGAGATAGGGACTTGGTTTCATTCTTCTGCATATGGCTATCCAATTTTCCCAGCACCATTTATTGAGTAGGATATCATCTCCCCAGTGTATGTTTTTGTCTGTATTGTTGAAGATTAGTTGGTTATAGATATTTGTTAGATACGTGTGGTTTTCCCCTTTGTTAGTAATTAAAATTCTTAATATTTACTTGTGGAATGTTTTTATTATGGGGCCAGTGCATTTTTTCTTGATGTTTGTTAAAACTTAAAAATGTATTTATTCTTAGAGTTCTCTTTAGGCTTACTATAATAGGCTTGGTATATACTAAGGTATTATTATCCATAAGAATTACAACATTTTGTATCTGTTGGTATTGGTCTGTAGTGTTATATAAGTACCAGGTGATAGCCAGGGTGAGCAAAAATCCTTGACTACATGCCCAAAAATGTTTCGCCTAATTCCAAAAACTAAGGAAGCATATTTTACCCTTTACTATTCTGTCTTTAGAAAATTCTTTTCATAAATAGAGCTGCACTATTTCTTTGTGATGATATTACAAGTCAGATATTTGAAACACTAATAATGTTTCATAGAGTTTGTATTGCAATAGCGTTACCCTATTGTCTTAAGTTTCTTATTGCATATATGTACAAGGCATCTCCATTTAGCTATTCTGAAAATAGAACAGCTAGATTGTATCTGTCATTGATAAAAATATATATTTTCTCCTCATAATTTATTCATGATTTTTTAGATTCAGAATCTTTCAAGAAGCGTCATGAATCCACATACCATTCCCAAATGCTAGATATTGTATTTATATATGTGATTCAGCTGTCAGATGTATAAAGTAACATGCAACTAGATAACCTTATAATGAATAAGTATCTGTGACTCCTGAAAAATGCTATTCTTTTGAAGTAGATATACAATATCATCTAAATAATCCAATCCAAATGTATTCCCCTAACTTAATTGCATATTAGTAACAGTAAAACTAATGACCTATTTTTAAATATTTGTAAAATGATACACAGAAACAATGCATGAAGGGAAAGAAAAAATGTGTTTTTGTTGTACTTCTTAAATGTGGGTTATAAACTGTGTGATTCTAGATGTTACAAAGTGATTATTTTTCTGTGTGGTAGTAAGTAGATGCAGTCTTCCCCTTCCTTTAATGGTGTAAAAGACAGAGAGATTAGGACATGGAATAGGTGAAAAGCATATAGGAAGACACAAATTATTGACAAAGTTCCATTTATTGGATTTCTTGTGTATTCCTCTTGATTATTATAGAATATGACAGACTCATGTACATTTATATTATTTTATATGGCACAGATATTATATTTTAAAACTTACGTAAGGGGAAAAACAAGGAGATGGTGATTTATTTGCTTTTCTGCCATGTGGTAGTCTGCCATGCGGTAGTGTGTGTGTGTTTTGCTGGGGAACTAAGGAAGCATTGGAGAGTTGCATGCACCCAAGCATTTATTGTGTGTGTTCTTTATTTACTCATTAAATAATAACTTAAAGATCAACTTAGGACACATTTGATTCATCATTCTCACTCATCACATCTTCTAATCTCTCCTAGTCTACTTATGTACCAAAAAACTTGGTAGATTAAAGTAACAGCCATTTTACCACATCTCAAGTTTTTAGATTCAGGAATTTAGCCAGGTAATTGCTGGGCAATTCTGCTTTTTAATGGCATCAATGGAAATCACCAACTGATATTCAGTCAGCAGAGGGACTGATATATAGGGTCCAAGAAAGTTTCACTCATAATGGACATGTCCAGTGTGTTGCAACCTCTACAGTGAGATAACTCCAGGTAGTCAGACTTCTTATGTAAAGTCTGAAGTTTCCATGAAGAATTTTTCTAGTAAGCAAGGTGGAAGCTCCATGGTATTTCTAGCTGTATTAGTTCACGTTTTCATTGCTATAAAGAAATATGTGAGACTGGGTAATATATAAAGAAAATAGCTGTAAATTGCTCATGGTTATGCAGGCTGTACAGGAAGCATAGTAGCATCTGCTTCTGGGGAGGCGTCTGGAAACTTACAATCATGGCAGAAAACAAAGTGGGAGACAGCACTTCACATGTTGGAGCAGGAAAAAGGAAGGTGATGTGGGAAGTTGCCACACACTCTTAAATAGCCAGATCTCATGAGAATGCCACCATGAGAACAGCACTAAAATTATGGTGCTAAACCATTAGAAACTGCTCCTGTGATCCAATCGCCTCCCACCAGGCTCTACCTTTGGCACTGGGGATTACATTTCAACATGAGATTTGGGTGGGGACACAGATTCAAACCATATCATTTCTGGCCCCTCCCAAATCTCATGTCCTTCTCACATTGGAAAGTACAACCATGCCTTCCCAACAGTCCCCCAAAGTCTTAACTCATTTCAACATTAACTCAAAGGTCCACAGTCCAATGTCCTGTCTGAGACAAGGCTAGCCCCTTCTGCCTACAAACTTGTAATATCAAAAACAAGTTAGTTACTCCCAAGGTACAATGGGGTACAGGCATTGGGTAAATTCTCCCATTCCAAAAGGGATACATCAGCCAAAACAAAGAGGTTACAGGCCCATGTAAAACCAAAACCCAGCATAAAGGCGGTTAAACTTTAATCTCCAAAATAATCTCTTTTGACTCCACATCCCACATCCACAAGTTGCTGGTGCAATTGGTGGGCTCCCAAAGCCTTGGGCAGCTCTGCCTCTGTGATTTTTCATGGTTCCACCTCCACAGCTCCTCTCAAAGGCTGATATTGAGTGCCTGTGGCTTTTCCAGGTACAGGATTTATGATTCTGGGTCTGAAGGATGATGTCCCCTTTCTCACAGTCCTTCTAGGTAGTGCCCTAGTGAGAATTCTGTGTGGGGCTCTAACCCCACATTTCCTCTCCACACTGCCCTGGTGGAGATTTCCCATGAGGTCTCCTCCTCTGCAGCAGGCTTCTGCATAGACATTTAGGCTTTCCATAAATCCTCTGAAATCTAGGAGAAGGCTTCCAAGCCTCAATTCTTGCATTCCGTGTACCTGTAGGCTTAACACTACATGGAAGCTGCCAGGGTTTATGGTTTGCAACCTCTGAAGTAGTGACCTGAGCCTTACCTGGGCCTCTTTGAACCAGAGCTGAAGCTAGAGCAGCTGTGATGTGGGGAGCAGTGTCCCAAGGCTGCACAGGGCAGCTGCGCCCTGGGCCTGGCACATGAAACCATTCTTCCCTCCTAGGCCTCCAGGCCTGTGATGGGAGAGACAGCCAGGAAGGCATCCAAAATGCCTTGAGGCCTTTCCCCCGTTGTCTCTGCTATTAGCATTTGGCTCCTTTTTACTTATGCAAATTTATGTAGCCTGCTTGATTTTCTCCCATGAAAATGGGCTTTTCTTTCCTATCATATGGCCAGGCTGCAAAATTTTCAAATTTTTATGTTCTGCTTCTCCTTTAAATATAAGTTCTAGTTTTCCTTTATTTCTTTGCTCATGCATATGAGCATAGGATATTAGAAGCATTCAGGACACATCTTGAATACTGTGCTGTTTAGACATTTCTTCTGCCAGATACGCTAAATTATTACTCTCAAGTTCAAAGTTCCATAGATCCTCAAGGCAGGGGCACAATGCCACCAGATATTTCTCTGAAATGTATTAAAAGTGACCTTATTCCAGTTCCAAATGAGTTCCTCATTTCCATTTAAGGACTCATTAGTCAAGATTTTATTGTCCATATCACTATCAGCATTTTGATCACAACTATTTAAAAGGTCTCTAAGAAGTTCAACATTTTCCTTCATCTTCCTCTCTCTCTTCTTCTGACCCCTCCAAGGTGTTCCAACCTTTTCCCATTACTTATTTCCAAAGTCACTTTCACATTTTCAGGTATTTTCTGAGCAACAACCCACTCCTCAGCACCTCTTTTCTGTTATAGTCTACTCTTATATTGCACACACACAAAAAAAGTGAGAATGGGTAATTTATAAAGAAAATACTTTAATTGTCTCACAGTTCTGCAGGGTATAGAAGAAGTGGTTTCAACTTCTATGGAGGCCTCAGAAAACTTAGAATTTTGGCAGAAGGCAAAGGGGGAGCTGCCACTTCACACAGTGGAACAGAAAGAAGAGATAAGGGGGAAGATGCTGTACACTTTTGAGCAACCAGATCTCATGAGAATCCTATCATGAGAACAGCACAAAAGTGATGATGCTAAACCATTACCTGTGAAACTGCCCCTGTGATCCAGTCGCCTCCCACAAGGCCCCATGTCAGCACTGGGTATTACATTTCAACATGAGATTTGGGTAGGGACATAGATCCAAACCATAGCACTAGCCTCAGAAGTAATGTGGCATCTTCTTTGAGTACTTTACCTATGCAGAGGTCACATGTTTGTCCAAATTTAAAGGAAGTGGGCAAGTACACAACAATAGGCTCTTACTAGGCTGTTTTTTGTTCAACTACTTGCTCTCATTCTTACCTTTTTCCTGTCTATCTAGTCTACAATGGAAAGCTTAAACCTGTGTCAAAGGCTTTGAAGAGTGACAGAGAATTTGGACCTATGGTTTAGAATCACTACACTCATACACATATAGCATTCCCTTTTGGCCATCATTTTATAGATTCTATATATTTACCAACTTTTTCCTAGAGGTTTCTGCATATCATTTTTCCTAGAGGTTTCTGCATAACAGATTCTAAACTGGTAAATTTTACAAGGACTGAGAAAGAGGCCCCAAAAAAGTGCTTTGTGCATTCTTTACACATTTTCTTTACATACATTGCCACTATTCAAACTTCTTTCACTGGTATAAATTGGTAGATGTTTCTGTAGTAAAATATAGATAGATGATAGATAGATGGATGGATAGATAGATAGATAGATAGATAATTTTATCTCTAATTTGGTACAACCGATGATAAGAAAGTTTAATCCTAAGCTTACGCTGTAGGTAGCATAGGGCTGTGTTACCTGTCTGCTTTAACAAGCATGCCTTTATCCTTGAAATTCTCCTGCAGCCTGACAGTCATTTATTTCTTTTACTTGTATTTGTTTTTTTCTTTCACATTCATAGACCCTTACCCCAAATCTTCTAGCAACTCAGGGTAACTGTCAGCAAGGCAGTTGATGTACCCTTGGAACCAATTCTTTTTCTATTTTTTCCTTTTCCTTCCTCAAATTGATACAGCTGGTTTTTATTAGGTGGTTCTCAGCTACTCACTGTCATTCTTACCTTTGTCCTGTCTATGTAGCCCACAACTAGAAGGCTTAAAAAATTATTATGAAAATGTCCAACGTGAATGCTCATATTTTCATTACCTTGCTGTAATTATCAACTCATTATCAATCAGCTTTCATTTTTTCAATGTGTATATATATATATGGTTTTATTGCTTTTGAAGCAAACTGTGATATTCTATTTCTATAAATGTCTCTTTATTTATTAGCCTAAATACTCCTATAGCAAGAAAATTAGTTTCATCAATGATTTGTATATTTGAAGTATTGTTCATATAGGAAAGATATGATAACTTTTTAATTTTTTCTTGAATTTTCCAAATAATCAGTGGATTTCTTGAGATCTCCCAAAGAGGAAGAAAGATGCTTTTGTTCGTTTATGTGTTTACTTACTTGTTTTGAGTATCCATGTTTGCTCATGAAATTAATCGTACTTCATTTTAATCCATTGAAGTAATTAGTCAAATGATCTCATATTTAATCAGTGAGCCTCTTCAATTCTTTTGATGTAACACTGATAAGCATTTATGACTTTCTGTCTTTCTGGACCTTGCATTTCTTACTCCTTTCAATGGAAATTTATTTAGAGATGTCAACTATGAAGCTAGGGTGCTCATTGTTAATAGAGTTGCCATTGCATCTGGGTTTTTCAGTGGAAATGCACACCACCACACATATGTTAATACACAAAAACACATGTAGACACACAAACACACAAATATGTGTGTGTGTATATATATACATATATATATATAAATTATATGTATGTTTTCAAGACAAAAATATAGAATATAGAGATTACACTTGCTGTCAAAAATGTGATACAGTTTTCATTCAAGTCAATGAAAAGGCAGAAAGAAAGTCACAAGAATTTTTTGTTAGAGTTCTTTCCCCAAATCCCAAAGAGCTAAAAGCCCTTCAGATGATTAGCAGGATGAGCACTCTGAACAGGAAAAATCAGGACTGCTTTATCTGTTTCACTCTTTTTTCCACTGTACTTCTTTATGATTAATATTCCTTTTATGAGGTCAAATAGAACAACTGCATAGATATAAAAGTCTTATATGTACATGCCTAGTATATGTAACAAAATGTCTGAAATTAATTCACATTAAGTGAATAATCAGCTCATCCTCACAAGGGCAAATGATTTATACACATCTTTCCTGTTTTCTAATGGAGTGAAGGATCACAACCTTAGAGTGGGGTAGGTTCCCACTAGGGGCAATATCAAAAAGAAAAGAAAGTCCAAGGAATCCAATTACCATGACATTCTCAAATCTCCATTTTGTAGATGTTTTATTGCTCAATTAATTAAATATAAACTCTAGTACCAAGTCCTTAGGAGGAGAGAAGGAGCTGACTGAAATAAGAGATAAGGTTTTAAGTGGTTGAAAAGGAAAATTGAGGAATGAGACAGAAGCTTTGTATATTTGTTTGTTTTTTCCTAAGTCTGTCTCTATTCACATTCAACAGGAACTGAACTGGCCACAATCCTCATGTCTCACCCCCATGACATTGTATACTATGCTAAATAGCAAAAACAGTGTCATCCAAAATGTATTATAGTGTGCACTGCACACCTTCTATATCTACCTCGTGAAAAATTTTCTTATGGCCAGTCTTGTTCTACAACATTGATGCAGAGTTCTTAACAATTTTTCTCTGTAACTAGTCAACTTGCTTTTTATAGAGCTTAAGTCCAAGAATATCCACTCATCAAAACTGCACCTTAGATGACTCAATACATACTACCCAGAGTCTGTAACCAGTTACTCTAAGGTGGATGTTTTCCTACCTTTTGTTTTAAATATGTAGTCTAGAACAGATTTCTTGTTTCTGGGTTTTTCTACTTCTGGATGAGGTTTATCATTTTAGGACCTTTGTTATAGGCAACTGAGCACTCCCAATGGGCTCCCTGAATGGAAATTCAATTAAAACAAACAAACAACAAAAAAAGCATGGCTGGAAGAAGAGAACCATGGCACCTCCAGGAAACCTTGTCATCTACACCTTGCCCCTTTCTAATCTGTTTTCCCTTCTTTTTCTAGTATGGCTTCAGCTGTGTACCATGTGAGGCTTTTCAGCTTCCGGTCTCTCATTGCTCATAATCTTTTAGTTATCCAAGCATATATATCTGAGAGAATCTGGTGCATCCTTTTAAAGCAGGTGAGGTAGCAGAGGACTGATTGGACAAGTTTTACAGTAACAAATATGAGTAGGGTCACTCAGCAAGAATTTCACTGGGGGAGATGGATCTTACCCAACTATGCCTGCTGCAGGATGTATTCATATAGCAATTGTGTGATATAGTTACACTAGTCATTTTTTCCTACCTTTATACTCTAAATGTTTACAAATATCTCAATGGTCTCTCACCTACTTCATACTTGGGGACTTCTTTTCCTTACCAAACAAAATAACTGAGTATTAGATAAATTGGAAAGGTATCTTAAATATTTTATATTATTTTGTTTAGAACACTTTGTTTTGCTAAAATTTTTTGAATGTTTTCTAAGCAAATAAAAAAGATAAGGGACATACGAAATAACATATCGTGTAGTCAATAAAAAGTTAAAAAAGAGACAAGGGACATATGAAATAACATATTGTATAGTAAAAATGTTAATGAATCAATGTTTATAAGCACTCTGGGACACAGTCCCAGAGTGCTTATAAACATTGATTCATTAACATTTTCATTATAATTCTACAAGTCAGGTACTGTTATTGTCTTTCTCTTATTAGAGATTTCTGGCACAGATATACGGCATACCTTGTTCAAGTTCACATTAGTAAATGATGAGGACTGCTGTCCTATATGAGATATTGAAAGCTTATAGTGAGTAGACCTGTTAAATGAACATGGCAATACACACTGTATAGACAATTTTAATAAAAGTATGTAGATCATCTGTTGAGAACATATTCCTGCAATTACATGCTTTTTCATGTATATATAATTGCATTTTAGATTCAGGGGTACATGTAAAGAACAAGCAAGATTGTTGCATAGGTACACACATGGCAATGTGGTTTGCTGCCTCCATCCCCATCACCTGTACCTGGCATTTCTCCTCATGTTATCACTCCCCAGCTCCCCACCCCCCACTGTCCCTCCCCACAGACCCCAGTGTGTGATGCTCCCCTCCCTGTGTCCATGTGTTCTCATTGTTTAACACCTGCCTATGAGTGAGAACACTCAATGTTTGATTTTCTGTTCTTGTGTCAGTTTACTGAGAGTGATGGTTTCCAGGTTCATTCATGTCCCTACAACGGACACAAACTCATCATTTTTTATGGATGCATAGTATTCAATGGTGTATATGTGCCACATTTTCCCTATCCAGTCTATCATCAATGGACATTTGGGTTGGTTCCATGTCTTTGCTATTGTAAACAGTGCTGCAATGAACATAGGTGTGCGTGTTTCCTTATAATTGAAGGATTTATAATCCTTTGGATATATACCCAGTAATGAGATTGCTGGGTCAAATGGAATTTCTATTTCTAGGTCCTTGAGGAATTGCCACACTGTCTTCCACAATGGTTGAACTAATTTACACTCCCACCAACAATGTAAAAGTGTTCCTATTTCTCCACATCCTCTGCAGCATCTGTTGTCTCCAGATTTTTTAATGATCACCATTCTAACTGGCATGAGATGGTATCTCAGTGTAGTTTTGCTCTTCATTTCTCTAATGACCAGTGATGATGAGCATTTTTTCATGTTTTTTGGCCTCATATGTCTTCTTTTGAAAAGTATCTGTTGATATACTTTTCCCACTTTTGAATGGGTTTGTTTTTTTCTTGTAAACCTGTATCAATTATTTGTAGGTTTTGGATATAAGTCCTGTGTCAGATGGGTAGATTGCAAAAATTTTTTTCCCATTCTGTTGGTTGCTGGTTCACTCTAATGACTGTTTCTTTTGCTGTGCAGAAGCTGTGGAGTTTAATTAGATCCCATTTGTCTATTTTGGCTTTTGTTGCCAAAGCTTTTTGTGTTTTAGTCCTTGCTTATGTCTATGTCCTGAATGGTTTTGCTTAGGTTTTCTTCTAAGGTTTTTATGGTATTAGGTATTATGTTTAAGTCTTTAATCCATCTGGAGTTAATTTTACTGTAAGGTGTCAGGAAAGGTTCCAGTTTCTGCTTTCTGCACATGGCTAGCCAGTTTTCCCAGCACCATTTATTAAACAGGGGATCCTTTCCCCATTGCTTGTTTTTGTCAGATTTGTCAAAGATCAGATGGTTGTAGATGTGTGGCATTGCCTCCGAGGCCTCTGTTCTGTTCCATTGGTCTATATCTCTGTTTTGGTACCAGTACCACACTGTTTTGATTACTGTAGTCTTGTAGTATAGTTCCAAGTCAGGTAAAGTGATGCCTCCCGCTTTGTTCTTTTTGCTTAGAATTGACTTGGCTATGTGGGCTCTCTTTTGGTCCCATATGAAGTTTAAGGTGTTTTTTTTCCATTTCTGTGAAGATGGTCATAGGTAGCTTGATGGTGATAGCATTGAATCTATAAATTACTTTGGGCAGTATTGCCATTTTTCATGATATTGATTCTTCCTAACTATGAGCATGGAATGTTTCTCCATCTGTTTGTTTCCTCTCTTATTTCATCGAGCAGCCGTTTGTAGTTCTCCTTAAAGAATTCCTATATATCCTTTGTTAGTTGTATTCCTAGGTATTTTCCTCTCTTTGTAGCAATTGTGAATGGGAGTTTGTTCTTGATTTGGCTCTCTTTAAGTCTGTTATTTGTGTATAGGAATGCTTGTGATTTTTGCACATTGATTTTGTATCCTGAGACTTTGCTGAAGTTGCTTATCAGTTTAAGGAGATTTTGGGCTGAGATGATAAAGTCTTCTAAATATACAATCATGTCATCTGCAAATAGAGACAATTTGACTTCCTCCTTTCCTAACCGAATACCCTTTATTTCTTTTTCTTGCCTGATTGCTCTGGTTGGAACTTCCAATACCATATTGAATAGGAGTGGTGAGAGAGGGCATTCTTGTCTAGTGCCAGATTTCAAAGGGAATGCTTCCAGTTTTTGCCCATTCAGTATGAAATTGGCTGTGGGTTTGTTATAAATAGTTTTTATTATTTTGAGATATGTTCCGTCAATACCTAACTTATTGAGAGTTTTTGGCATAAAGGGCTGTTGAATTTTGTCGAAGCTTTTCTGCATCAATTGAGATAATCATGTGGTTTTTGTCTTTGGTTCTGTTTATGTGGTGAATTACATTTATAGACAATCACATTATTTCTATCATGATTCCTCAATTTTTAATATAGGTACAAGGATTTGGCTCCTAATTATAAGTTCTGTGGGCCTTCTTTGTATGTTTTCTTGAACTCCACATGTGGGGACATTTAAGTAGATTTTGTTCTACATAACCTTCTGCCATTTTTAGTTTACCTGATGAAATATTTTTATACAGGCTGAGAAGTCTGGTACTGACATACCGAACTTCACAATCAAAAGGCCTAAGAAAAAAGGAGTAAATTGGAATCCAGTTTAATTCTGAAAAATTATTCTCCACTTACATATGGATTTTTCCCTTCACAGTTTTTCTTTCATTATTTGTAGTGAATTCCTTCTCATTCATATAATTTGCTCATTGTGGCATCAAACCTGGAACATGTGTCCATGAAATAGATATCCTAACATTTAGTATGACCTCAGATTTATCTCTTAAAAAATGTTTCTCAAAACACGATTTGCAATCCTTCTACTATAAGGACACGTGCACACGAATGTTCATTGCAGCACTGTTTACAATAGCAAAGACCTGGAACCAACCCAAATGCCCATCGATGATAGACTGGATAGGGAAAATGTGGCACATATACACCATGGAATATTCTGCAGCCATCAAAAACGATGAGTTTGGGTCCTTTGTAGGGACATGGATGAACCTAGAAACCATCATTCTCAGCAAACTGACAGGGGAGCAGATGAAACACCGCATGTTCTCACTCATAGGCGGGTGTTGAACAATGAGAACACATGGACACAGGGAGGGGAGCACTACACACTGGGGTCAGTTGGGGGGAAATAGGGGAGGGACAGTGGGGGAGGGGAGCTGGGGAGAGATAGCAAGGGGAGAAATGCCAGATGTAGGTGATGGGGAGCAAGGCAGCAAATCACACTGCCACGTGTGTACCTATGCAACAATTTTGCATGTTCTTCATATGTACCCCAAAACCTAAAATGCAATAAAATAAATAAATGGGGAAAAACAAAACAAAACAAAACAAAACAAAAACACGATTTGCAGAAATAAGTTACTTTTATAGATTCTTTGACATTTTATTTTCCTTAGTAAATCTAATAATATGATTAGAATTGCTCAGATAATCTTCCATCTCAAGGTTTTATTCATTTCTGATTCATTGTGTCTATTATTAAAACCAGCTGTTGATGTTTTTGAACAAAGTGATTTCTGAATTAACTCTACATTGTATTCTATAATAACCCACTTCAGAATTATCATGGGTTGCTCCCAATTTACTTTTAGATAATTAAAGCCTCTCTTTATTTCTATCCAATTTGCCTGTTTTATTTCCCAGAACACAAGGATATGATTTCATTCATGTTGCTCTAGGGGTCTAAAGTTGATAATCATTTTTCTACATCTGCCCTTGTCAGTGTCTGCTTGCAATATATGTTGCTATATCCCCACCCCTTAGCTTCCCCTCATTACCATTCACATTCCTACTGATACATTATGTTGTTCTGCCACAGGCCGTTCCTTGATGTTTTCCTATAAAGCTGGTACCTTTACATCAGAATTGTCCTAATTTCCCTAGCATATTAGATATTTTTCCTATATTGACTTGTTTGTGATGATTATTTACATGTGAATGCATCTGCCTCAGAACTGATGACACCTCTAACTGAAATATGAAAAAAAAGTACCTTTCTCAATATCTGAATAAGCAATCATAAGTTGGTAGATGGAGAGAACAAACTCTATGTCATCACATACAAAAATTCCTTGCTTATTTCTTGTTTTTTCCGTGATGAAAGCATGAACCCCATTAAAATGTACTTATTATTTGTTAAATAAGAATAAAGAAAAAGGGGTTTAAATATTTGTCCTATTCAATATATCCTGGAGGAGGCTGACTTTTAGAATGGTACAAATATAATTATGCATATGTATTTGAATGTGTACCTATAGAAGTATAAGTATATCTTATTATTATTATTGTTATTTTAATTTCTGAGACCAGCTTGAGCTTTGTCACCCAGGCTGGAGTGCAATGGTGAAATCATGGCTCACTGCAACTTCAGCCTCCTGGGCTCAAGAGATCCTTCTACCTCAGCCTCCCGAGTAGCTATGATTACAGGCAGAAGCCACCATGCCCAGCCTTACTTTATCCTGTATATGCTTCATATTAATATTTAATTACTATTATCTATGGCTCCTTACCAAATACCTACAGCTAAAATGACAAAATAGAATAATATAATTTTGGGTGAATTTGTGGAATTGCTCTTTCTCTGTAGTCAGCATTTAAAACTGATTTGATTAATATGAGTTTCTTAGATTTCATAAATTCCACTGTTATTAACACTGTATTTTCTAGGATTGCCCAGTGTACATTTTCTAGTAAGACGATATAATTGTGTATATGTTTGTGTGTGTGTGTGTGTGTGTGTGTGTGTGTGTGTGTGTGTGTATAGTAAAATAGGCTTTGGAAAATATATTTTACATAACCAGGAAATTTTCATAAAGGTAAAAATTACCATCTCATTATGTGTCTGCATTACTTTTTATTTAATAACATTCTTGTTTAATTGCTTTTTCTTAAAGTAACGTCTACACTGAAAAGTCTATGTTCCCAGAAGACAGGAAGGCACATTTTGAGACTGTAAGAATGAATTTAATGTTATTTAGTGATGTAAAAACACGTCAACTTTCTGTAGAAGACACTCAAACCTCTCCATTTTCCCACAATTTTTGTGGAGCAAAAATACAAGTTTCCTTTAGTTTGGCATCTTTAAAAATATAGATTTCCCTTTTTAAGTATAAAATTTCTTTCAATCTTATTTTAATCTTTCTAACAGCATGTTCTTGAAAATAATTAGATTTAAAATTGCAGTGATCCAGATTTTCTTCTTACTTACCAATACTTCCCACCATGTGGAATATATCATAAGAATTCCCATTACCAGATGTGAAGTGTTTTTTGGAGAGCTTATCTATTTTACAAAAGGTAAGTTAGAAATTAATTTTTTTTTGAGCTGGAGTCTCATTCTGTTGTCCAGGCTGGAGTGCAGTGGCCCCATCTCAGCTCACTGAAACCTCCATCTTCTGGGTGCAAGCGATTCTCCTGCCTCAGCCTCCTAAGAGGCTGGGACTACAGGCATGTGCCACCATGCCCAGCTAATTTTTGTACTTTTAGTAGAGATGGGGTTTCACCATATTGGGCAGGCTGATGTCGAACTGCTGACTTTCCGATCCACCCACTTGGCTTCCCAAAGTGCTGGGATTACAGATGTGACCCACCACACCTGGCCCAGAAAATAAACTTCTTGAAATGTTAGTGCTCCTTTCTGTTTTTAGTAAGGGGATGAGATAGTTATTGCAGTTTTTCTGCCTTTAGGATTTCAGGCAATTGACTCAACCTAGGAATAGAATTTGGATGGTGACGTCTGATATCTAGATGTTTTTCTGTAAAGTACTTGTGGTTTAATATATTTCTTATACTATAAGCATCTCAAATATTTTTAGTACGTAGGAAGACTGTAGATACTAAAATAAATAAAATTACCTTTAACAGTCACCATAGTGATATTTCATTGTCAAAGTATAATCTTATAATGTTTTTCTTAATGTCATTGATTACCCTTTGTCACTTACTTAATGTCAGAAGTAAGTGACAATGAACTTGATGTTTGCAGGGGAAGATTGACCTGCCTGAAATATACATTAAGGTGGCATGAGGAAAAAACTTTTTAAAAAGGTTTTATATGTGGGACAATTCAGATTATGGGTTTGTTAAACAGTTTGTCTGTTTCCTTTTTTAAAAAACTATAGCCCTCTCTCTAGGCTTTTGCCTGATACAATGATTAATTTTCATGTAAAATTCTCTCAGTATTTATTACCCAATGATATTCTCTTTTAGTCAGTGAAAACCAGGAAATTACTATTACAATCTGTTTATTATCCTTAATGAAAATTTAGGTCCCCAAATTACTCAGATCTCTAAACACATATTATAAACTTTTCAAACATTGGATATTTTTCAACTTGGCTTTTAAGTTGAAAAACCTCACCAATGCTTCCAAAACCAAGAATTAAGTTAATGAGTTAAATCAATGTATTTACCTAATTCAAAACATGGTTTTTAGTTTAAAATTTAAACAAAAAAGTTGCTTTTAACAATTTGTCTTGGCATTTAAGCAGGCTAAACTGCTATCTGACTTAATACGTAAATGTCAGTGAAAAATGCCAACTTCGAACTAGTGACACCACATTACACCTTTGTTTGTGTGTTTTGTTGTGTTACATACAAGGTTTTCCTTATAGTTTATCTCTCTCTAAGAGGCAACGCTTTGTTAATATGGCTGTGTACAATTTTCTGACAAGTGCTGAACCTACGCTAACAAAAAATGGTTCCTATTTATGATGTGTCAAATTACTGTTCTGAGAGTAGACCTTTTAGGTTGCATTCAGCCTTTAATTTGACTGAATTTAAATGGCATAAAATGCCTTTTAGTTGGGCCTTGGCTGGCATATTATATATCTCATTTCAATGAAAAACATTCACATGCAAATATGGTTTGTTTGGAGTGAGGACAAATGCTCCTATCATGACTGATGAAGGCTTTTGATCACAATTCTACAAACTGAAACCTTAAAAAAGAAGAGGCTATTTGGACTGGCATCTGCAATCCCATGAATTATTTAGTTCACATTATTCATAAATCTCTTTGAAGAGGAGGTTTTATGAGGTTTTTAAGGAGGAATGGTCATGGTTGTGTTGCCAGCTTGTGTACGCGGTAAGTGCCGTAAGTGGCTGCCTGCATCTGAATGCTTTCTTTAAATGTTAAGTATTCTATAGCCTGGAAAGTGTGTTACCTGAGTACGCTAGCAAGTTAATCTCACAGCTGTAAGGAAATGGAATCAGATGCCCATTACTCTTTTACTTCATCCACCAATGGGTCTAAAAACTGGCGTGAACATAATGTGGAACATTTCCTGTAGTGTATGTATAGAGGTAGTTACCACAAAGCTACAGAACACAATGTCTTATTACACTTTTTCATAGCATAGCAAGCTAAAAGCCTTCCTTCCTCCAAACACCATGATTCTTTTCTTCTCAGGGCCTTTGCACTGATGCTGTTGTCTGGAAATGCTTCTCTTGCCCTAGATTTCCAACCAGCTTTGCTGCTCTGTGGAAATGATCTTTCTAAAAGTTAATCCTGCTGCTGAAAACACAGTCCTGATTTTACACTTATGTTCTATTTACATTACTCGTTTAAATATGTGTTTCTTTTTCTAGACGATGAAATTCCTGAAAACAGGGACTTGCATCATTGACACTATTTGTCCCAGAACATTATCATACCTGTAATTTATGGTGCATGTTTAATAAATGGCTGTTATATTATCTTGACTTGAATTACTCTCAAATTATGTCTAAACAGAACACTGGATATATTTTATATTATTTCCAGTTTACAGAGAGAAGCATAACTTCAAAATTGTTTCCACATCAGAAACATTGATTGAGCAAAGTTTAATACAGAACTGCATTCTGAATTTTGAACTTCTTATTTAGGAATCTTGTATTGGCTCTCAGCTGCCATAGGGATGCAACTCATGTTCAGACCTGGTGTTTACAGCATGAATCAGAATGCTGAATTATAACTTACTCATTGAATTTTTAAGTAATGCTTTCCAGCTTTTGTAGTTTATGCTTTAGAATAGCTGTCTCTTGCCCTTCTATTTAGAGTGCATGGTATTTGATAATCAATGCCAAGAAGGCGGTTAGACTTGATAACCTTTGATGCTACCTTCTAACTCTTGAGATTCTCTAAATCTCTGAAATCATGTCAGGTGGGATTTTAGGCTTAACATAGATTCAAATGCAAATAACATGAATAAATTTAGTTACAATTTGACTATTTGAAAATCATGAGAATTGATTATGTTTTCCTTTTCATATAAATTATATTTTCATGTAAACTGTTGGGACTTCTCAAGATGTTTATTAATATCTACAGTAGTTCATAAAATTATGGAAAATAGCATCATGATACAAACATTTTCTTTCTGAATTAAATATACTACTGTTCAATAGATAATATAAACTAGTATCTGGGTACTGAAAGTTATGAGGTATGTCTTCAGGGAAAAATCCCAGTGCTGGCACTTTGAATACTTAGAAAATTCTAGATATCTCTCCTGTGTAGATGGATATTATAGAGAAAAATCGTTTCCTATCCCCTAAGGTCTCAATTCCTGCAAACACAATTTGAAATTAGCACTGTCTGACTTCAGAGCTTCTTTATGAGTCTTTTAGAATCATAGATATGGAAACCTTTTTAAAAAATATTAAATTGATTCTTTTTGAGATTTACTAATATCAACTCTAAAAAATTTAGGACAGAACATTGTAAAGAAAACTTTTTAAAAATTCATTTTCCATTTAACTTAGTGAAGTTGTTGCTTGTTGTGGGTTTATCATCTTTTCCAGTTTACATTCTAGATCACCTTAGTGTGTTTGAATATATCTTTCCTTCAAAGCAATCCCATTCGCAAGTAAGAATAAACTATTTTTATTTTTCATTTTAAATATGGCTATTACAGATATTCAACCTCAAAGCAGAATGCTCCAGTTTATGAAACAAAAATAAACACAAACACAAATAATGGCCTACTGTAATTTATAAGATAGATATTTATTAAAATATGAACTATTATATATTATTATCTTATAGATATAAATTTAAAACCTTATTGCTCTATGCAGCATTTGCTATGTAAAATGAACATAATGACTGGCAGATGAACATTATATTAGTAGCCAAAAGCTAGCAGCTCACTTACCTTTAGCATGGTATGAGGTAATCTTCCCACCTGCACTCCATAGCAATCTGAAGTACTGGGAAAATTAGAATCCAGAGTATATTTCTGTACTTGATAAAAATGATTTTGACAACACTTATTCCAAATGACAAGCTTTTGACTATCATTTTAAATTATCTGTATCTAAGTTAGTTATAGAATAATTTTACTACTAATTTTCTTGAATGAATCATGAAATTTAACTTATTGCTTTGTATTCATAATTGTTTTCCTCTAGTCCTTCTCCTGAAATATCTGTACTATACTAGAGATGAAAGGCAGTTCATGACATTCTAGGATATTTGTAACCTAATTTGCTTTCAAATAGTTGTATTATTCTAGAGGTGAGAGACAGTTCATACTCTTCTAAGATATTTGTAACCTAATTTGCTTCCACATACAGTATACTTGTTTAATATACCATAATTACATAGTTGGTAATTACAAGAGTTTTCATTTCTCTCTGCCATCCCCTCCACCATTTTGTCATCATATTTTAATAACGGAAACTGAAATACCTTTTCTCAAGTGATCTTTTAAACAGAATTAGTGATAACTTTCAAAGAAATTTTCCACAAAGTAGAAGATAGTGCCACTATACCTAATACATGTTGTGAAACTGAACACTTAAGATCATTTTCCATTTTATTTTCATCTGACCTGAGTACTGTTACCTATTGACATTTTACCAATTGGGGCAGACTATGTTTGGAAGCTCCTTCCCCCCAAGTATTGGAATATTAATAGTAATAATGCCCCACTCAGAATATTTGACTCAGATGAAAAATATGTTTACTTCAAACCATGAAAAGCTTTTTTCCTCAAACACTAGTATGTTTATTAACACTATATTTGGCATAGAAATATATAGAAATATATGCCATGTTTGATATTCAATTTCTTTTGTGTATATATATATATATGTATATATATATATATATATATATACACACACACACACACACACACATATATATTTTATTACACTGTAGGTTCTGGGGTACATGTGCAGATCATGCAGGATTATTGCATGGGTACATACACGGCAATGTGATTTCCTGCCTCCATCCCCCCATCACCTATATCTGGCATTTTTCCCCACGTTATCCCTCCCCAACCTCCCTGCCCCCCGTTGTCCATCCCATAGTCCCCCCAATAGACCCAGTGTGTGGCGCTCCCCTCCCTGTGTCCATGTGTTCTCATTGTTCAATACCTGCCTATGAGTGAGAACATGTGGTGTTTGATTTTCTGTTCTTGTGTCAGTTTGCTGAGAAAGATGGTTTCCAGATTCATTGATGTCCCTACAAAGGACCCAAACTATTCATTTATTATAACTTTTATAATACTTTTTAAATAAAATATCTTATGTCCCTAAAGTGGGTCAGACTATGGCATATTTAATATGCATTTGTTTGTATGTCTTGAAAAAGAGTTATGCTTACCACATCTTTAAGAAATGTCATGTATATTGCTCTTGCTTGCTTTTGTGAATTTCAAATTGAGATGTAGTCATAGGAGATCTTCAGTTGACCAACATTTGTTACAATAAAGATATAATTCTATTTCTTAAACCATAGTTTTGTGAGTTTTTTTTTTTTTTTTTCCAACTAGAATTTATCATATTTCAGGAATATTGAAGATAGAGTCAAAAAATAATTTATGAATTTATTTACACATACATGTTTTGAGATGGAGTTATGCTCTTATCACCTAGGCAGGAGTGCAGTGGCGCGATCTCAGCTAACTGTAACCTCTGCCTCCTGGGTTCAGGAAATTCTCCTGCCTCAGCCTCAGAAGTAGCTGGGATTACAGGTGCATGCCACCACAACTAGCTAATGTTTTCGTATTTTTTGGTAGAGACGGGGTTTCACTATGTTGGCCAGATTAGTCTCATACTCCCAACCTCAGGTGATCCACCCCTCTTGGCCTCCCAAAGTGCTGGGATTACAGGTGAGAGCCACCTCGCCCTGCCTAAACCACAGTTATACTCAAAAATTGTAGAGAAATTTGCTTTGCCTGCTTCATGAAAATGATTTCCTTTGGATATCCTGGGAATTGAATAGGTTATTTGAAACCACACTGAAGTAAATCAAACAGAATTCCTTAAATTATTCCAAATCGCATTCACCATTTGCACAGCTTTTCCATAATTGACTTATCTAGTAATAAAGAGTTAGGATAACACTGAATTTATGACTGCTTGCTCGATGTTTACTTGCTTGAACACAATAGGCCTTAACAGTACATGCTCCTGAGTTTCCTGTCTCTCTGTACGTAGTAACATCACCTCAAAAGCTAAGTACTTCTCTAATGAAAACATTTGATTTTTTCTGTCAAATTTTGTTTTCTGTGTATCTATTTTTATTTGACTCTATTCTGCTTCTTTTCCCACCTCCTGTTACCCCCCTAGTTAAGATGATGCTATAAATCTTTGGGATCTGTGCAATCCCCAGGTGATGGTGTCCTTTACATCAATGAATCGTAATCATCCATTACAATCATTACAAAGCTGTTAGCAGTCAATAAATGTGCTTACTAGGTGATACTTTAGTTTTATAATTGCAAACCATTCTCACCACTAATTCAGAGTCCAATCATTATTCTTCCTGTAAAAAATATTATCAGCAGTATAATATGCATTTATACATTTATGTAATATATACATTTATAAATGCATTTGTAATTATACCATTATGTAATTCTCTATACACACACACATATATATACACACATAAATCATAGTCTATACACACATACATATATGTGTATACAGAAACAGATAAATGTATAATTATATACATTTATGTCATAAACGTTCTCTCTCTATGCATATGCATATATATATGTGTGTATACAGAATCACATAAGTGTAATTGCATATGTATTTATAAATGTATTTCTAAATGTACACACACATATATATATATGCATAAGCATAGGGAGAGAATATTTATGACACAAGATTTTTTACATGTCACATTCTGCCTTAGCACAAAAACTCTTAATGGTAGATGCCATTCCATTCTTGATTCTACATGACAATCATGACAATAAGAGACCTTTGTTGACTCAAAAAGTTTTCAGAGAAGTATTATTTTGCTTATTTTACCAATACCGGTTATCAGCAAAAAGTATCGTTTAATTTGCATACATTTCAATTAGTAAAATAGAAAGTATTTTAACATAGATTAGTAAGTAAAAAGTTCAAATTAAGGTAGTAACTAAATAGAAGAAACAAATTAGAACTTCCTGAAAATAAAAAATCTGATGAATCTCATGGATTTTAGAAGTAGTTTTGTTTTTATTTATTATACTTTAAGTTCTGGGATACATGTGCAGAATGTGCAGGTTTCTTACACAGGTGTACATGAGCCACAGTGGTTTGCTGCACCCATCCACCTGTCAACTGCATTAGGTATTTCTCCTAATGCTATCCCTCCCCTTGTCACCCATCCCTCAACTGGTCCCAGTGTGTGATGTTCCCCTCTCTGTGCCCATATGATCTCATTGTTCAACTCCCTCTTATGAGTGAGAACATGTGGTGTTTGATTTTCTCTTCCTGTGTTAGTTTGCTGAGAATGATGGTTTCCAGCTTCATCCATATCCCTAAAAAGACACAAACTCATTCTTTTTTATGATTGCATAGTATTCCATGGTGTATATGTACCACATTTTCTTTATCCAGTCTAAGACTGATGGGCATTCAAGTAGGTTCCAAGCCTTTGCTATTGTGAACAGTGCTGCAGTAAACATATGTGTGCATGTGTCTTTACAGTAGAATGATTTATAATCCTTTGGGTATACACCCAGTAATTGGATTGCTGGGTCAAATGGTATTTCTAATTCTAGATCCTTGAGGAATCGCTACACTGTCTTCCACAATGGTTGAACTAATTTACACTCCCACCAACAGAGTAAAAGCATTCTTATTTCTCTGCATCCCACTCTGCATATGTTGTTTCTTGACTTTTTAATTATCACCATTCTAACTGGCATGAGATGGTATCTCATTGCAGTTTTGGTTTGCATTTCACAATGACCTGTGATGATGAGCTTTTCTTCATGTTTGTTTGCCACATAAAAGTCTTCTTTGGAAAATGTCTGTTCATATCCTTTGCCCAATTTTGATGGATTTGTTTTTTTTTTCCCTGTAAATTTAAGTTCCTTGTAGATTCTGCATATTAGCCCTTTGTCAGATGGATAGATTGCAAAAATTTTATTCCATTCTGTAGGTTGCAACTTCACTCTGATATCTTCTTTTGTTTTGCAGAAGCTCTTTAGTTTAATTAGATCCTATTTGTCAATTTTGGCTTTTGTTTCAATTGCTTTTGGTGTTTTAGTCATGAAGTCCTTGCCCAGGCCTCTGTCCTGAATGGTATTCCCTAGGTTTTCTTCTATAGTTTTTATGAGTTTAGGTCTTACATTCCAATTTTTTATCCATCTTGAGTTAATTTTTGTATAAGGTGTAAGGAAGGGGTCCAGTTTTAGTTTTCTGCATATGGCTAGCCAGTTTTCCCAATACCACTTATTAAATAGGGAATTCTTTCCCTATTGCTTGTTTTTGTCAGGTTTGTAAAAGATCAGATTGTAGTAGATGCGTGGTGTTATTTCTGAGGCCTCTGTTCTGTGGCAGTACCAAGCACTTTTGGTTACTGTAGCCTTGTAGTATAGTTTGAAGACAGGTAGTGTGATGCCTCCAACTTTGTTCTTTTTGCTTAGGATTGTTTTGGCTATATGGCCTCTTTTTTGGTTCCACATGAAATTTAAAGTAGTTTTGTTTTTTTCTAATTCTGTGAAGAAAGTCAATGGTAGCTTGATGGGAATAGCATTACATCTATAAATTACTTTGGGCAGTATGGCCAATTTCATGATATTGATTCTTCCTATTCATGAGCATGGAATGTTTTTCCATTTGCTTGTGTCCTCTCTTATTTCCTTGAGCAGTGGTTTGCAGTCCTCCTTGAAGAGGTCCTTCACAGCCCTTTCTAAGTTTTATTCCTAAGTATTTTATTCTCTTTGTATTAATTGTCAGTGGGAGTTTGGTCATGATTTGGCTCTTTGTTTGCCTATAATTGGTGTATAAAAATGCTTGTGATTTTTGCACATTGATTTTGTATCCTGAGAGTTTGCTGAAGTTGCTTATCAGCTTAAGAAGTTTTTGGGCTAAGACAATGAGGTTTTCTAAATATACAATCATGTTATCTGCAATCAGAGATAATTTGACTTCCTCTCTTCCTATTTGAATACCCTTTATTTCTTTCTCTTCCCTGATTTCCCTGGCCAGAACTTCCACTACTATGTTGAATAGGAGTGGTGAAAGATGGCATCCTTCTCTTGTGCTGGATTTCAAAGGAATGCATGTTGCCCATTCAGTATAATATTGGCTGTGGGTTTGTCATAAATAGCTTTTACTTTTTGAGATATGTTCCATCAATATTTAGTTTATTGAATGTTTTTAGCATGAAGGAGTGCTGAATTTTATCGAAGGCCTTTTCTGCATCTATTGAGATAATCATGTGGGTTTTTTGTTTGTTTGTTTTTGTTTTTGAGACAAAATTGTGCTGTTGTCACCCAGGCTGGAGTGCAATGGCACAAGCTAGGATCACTGAAACCTCTGCCTCCCGTGTTCAAGTAATTCTCCTGATTCAGCCTCCCAAGTAGCTGGGATTCCAGGCACCCACCACCACGCCCAGCTAATTTTTCTTTGTATTTTCAGTAGATATGGGGTTTCACCATCTTGGCCATGCTAGTCTTGAACTTCCGACCCCAGGTGATCCGATTGCCTCATCTTCCCAAAATGCTGGGATTACAGGTGTGAGCCACCATGCCCGGCCAGAAGTTAGATTTTTAAGGATATGCTAATAAATATTTTTTACACCTAATAGTGTTCATGTAATTGGTAACACATTCTAAAATATATATATATTATGTGTACCCATAACAATTTGCCATTGACTATATGGGGGATAACATGAAATGAAATAAGTCATCAATACTCTATTATGTTCCAGTTATAGATTTAGGGTATTTCTAATACAGCTTTTTGGTTTAGTAATGTAGACATAAAATATAACTTCAAAGGTTGCCCATGTACTTTAGTTATTGAGAAACTTTTAATCCCGTACTTCCTTTAGGCTCTCATAATAATAAATGGCTGAGACATCTAAGGGTTTGCATTTATCTTACATAGTCTTTTGTAGAGGCATGACTTTAAGTACTATTCTTGGCTTGAAAACTTCCCTCTGTAACTATTGGGGCAAAAGTAATAATCTTACAAGGAAATTGTGAAATATAGCTTAAGAAAAAGAGATTTAAAAATTGGTACTGACTCATGAACTTTAAAGAGATTCTTGTAAGCAAAAGGAGTACATAAAGAAAAAGATCAGGTAAATATTTCATGTATAAACTATCTGTGCTAGAAGCATGGAAACAATAGAGAGAAAAAAATTCTTAATGCAAAATAACAGTTATTTTGATATGTATAATTAATTCAGTATTTATAAAGTGAGGAAATGGAAAATAAGTAATTATATAGATTACTTAAATCTCAAAATACACACAAATAAAGTAGATAAAAGCTTACAATAAAGTTCTGTTTTGCCTCTATAGAAACCAAATGGTTATTTTATAGTGGCAATTAATGATATTTCATGGGTTTTGTTTGTTTGTTTGAGACAGTCTCATGCTGTCACCCAGGCTGGAGTGCAGTGGCCTGACCTTAACTCCCTGCAACCTCTGCCTCCAAGTTCAAGTAGTTTCCCTGTCTCAGCCTCCCGTGTAGCTGGGACTACAGGTGCCCACCACCAACACCCAGCTAATTTTTGTATTTTTGGTAGAGACAGTTTCACTATATTGGACAGGCTGATGATATTCCATATTTTTAAGGCAGAATTTCATAACTAAAATTACTTCCATTGTGCCTGTTTGTGTTGCACATACTGTATACACATATGATAAATTGACTTCGTTGTATACAATTATCAATAGGAAGCCGACACTGCAGTGTTTTATATACATTATCATATTAAATCACAGGAAAAGATGTGTTGAGAAACACTTATACAGTTTACCCTTTTTTCCCTTGAACAACATGGGGTGAAGGCCACTGACTCCGCAGTGCAGTAGAAAATTCAGGGATAACTCTTGACTCCCCAATAACTTAACTGCTAATAGCCTGCTGTTAACTGGAAGTCTTACTGATAACATAAGGAGTCGAGTCACATATATTTTGCATATGTATAATATACTATATTCTTAAAGTAAGATAGAGACTGGAAAACATTACTAAGAGAATCATAAGGAAGAGAAAATATATCTACTCTTCATTAGGTGGAAGAACATATATACACTTACTATATTTATAATGAAGAATATATCTATTCTTCATTATAAGAATCTACATCCTCGTCCTCTTTGTGTTGATTAGGCTGAAAAGGAGGAGGAAAAGAAGGGATTGGCTATTCTATCTCAGGGATGGCAAAGGCAGGAGAAAATCTGCATGTAAGTGGACTCACGCAGTTCAAATCTGTATTGCTCAAGGGTCAACTGTACCTGAAATACAAATACATCTGAATTTTCTTAAATATTTAAAACACTTTAACATTTTTTTCCTGTCAAAAATTTCAAACAAACACATACAAAAATAGGAAGAAAATATAATAAATATTGTATATCCCAAGATTATTATGAAATGGTTTTTATTCATTATTTATTCATTTCATAAGCATTTTATTTTGTTAAAAAATCATGACTTAAAAAAATAGTCACAATATTATTTTCTCATCCAAATATTAACAGTAATTTCCTAACACTATGAAGTATCTAATGCTCAACTCAAGATCCACCGTCGCCTACATGTGGCAATTAATTGATGTGTCTTTTAGGTTCCTTTTCTAACTGGTATTTTTTGCCATGAAATTTATTTGCTAAAGGAACCAAATGGCAGAATTGTGTGTCAATTCTCACATTCATTATTTTACTCATTCCATCATTTGACTATTTTTTGTTCGCTGACTTTGTTGGACTTTGGAAGTTCAATGTAGAGACATGGTGCTATCCCAGTTTCATTGTTGTGAAAAATTCTAATGTGGTATTGTGTCCATCCAGGAGGCATATAATATCTGGTAAATTCCGTTTTACTGATATTACCTGAGTGGTAATTATTGCCTATACATAAGTACTTGCTAAAATTGCAGAATGGTGATTTTCTAATTCTTTTATTTCCTCTTTATTTATTACCTGGAGTGTTTCATTTAAGAGTGATTTCCATCCATCAGATCTTTAGTTACTCTGGAGTATATCTCTATAGCAGATATTTATTCCTGAAACATTTTTAACATCATTTTCACACTTTTTTCCCTAGGATGAGCTCTGTGTGATTATTAAGAAAAAAAAAGAAATAGTGAAAGAAACTAAAGCCACACTTTTTCGAGTCTTTTAACTCTAATGAAGCTTAGAAAAAAATCTAGTACTTAGACAATGCTAGGTGATAGTTAAGAAATATTTTATTTTCCACAAGTTTCAAGTGATTGGTGAAAAAATGTGTTTAACCCTGTCTTTGATGATTAAAGAAAAAAAAAAAAAAGAGGGAGAAAGGTAGGTGGTTATCTAGACTTATACAGCAGATATTTTAATTTCTGTGTCTTGAAAAACAGCAATAATTTGCTATATGATAAATTAGATATAGTAGCATGTCCCCTTGTCAAATCAGTGTTACTTCAGTCATTTTATAAAGTAATCAAAATCATCTGCTATTGACTAGCATTATCATGCTATATAATAGCTAATGGTTACCATATTTGGACATAGTAAATTTTAAAATATATGTAATCAGAAGTGTGTTTTTTTCTTTTTTTCTGCTGTAAATTCACCTACAAAGGTGATTACAATTGCTTCTGCCATGAAGCACTTTCTAGTCTCGAAATGGCATTTCTCTTCTCTGAAGCAGTTTGTTACATGATTGGTTGCATTGTTTTCACTGTATTTATTCTAGGAAGTAGTGGCAATGTCATTCTCTTTCATTTTAATAATTTGCACTGTGTACTATAAGAATAACTTTTGGTATAGAAAAACTTTATATTCCACAGTGTCTGACAATAGCAATGTTTTGTTTTGTTTGCTTTGCTTTATTGCAGATATATTTGAAACAAGGGAAACATCTAATATATCTGAATATGAAGTTATGAGATCTTTGATGTGTCATTTTTCTTATCAGAAATTTCTGTAGTCAGTGGCACCTTTGCCTGAGTTTTGCTCAGGCCTGCTGGGCTCATTTTGTTCACTTGGCCAGGCAGGCTGCACTCGGCTCACACTACTGTCCTGGGTATCATGCCTGCCAAGGGTGAGTGAGGTGTGGAATGGTGAGGAATGTGTGAGGGAGCATGGGTCCAGCCACTGCACATAGTCAGACATGCCCGCTGCTGCAGTGAGGTGGGCAGCTCCAGGTGCTGGCATGGGCACCAGCTCTCCATGAGGCTGTAGTTGGACCAGGTGTACCAAAAACAGCTTCGACAGCTGGCACCAGGAAATATGGTAGTGCTTGGAGGCTTGGAAACTCTAGGAACTACAAGGCCCCAAAGAGGGAGTCATAGACTTGGCCTGGGTGTGCCCATGTCTTGGCTCCCCGAAGGGCCACAGATCTTCTTTTCTTCTCTTTGCCCACAATGTGGCAAGCAAGAGGCAGGTCTCAGCCTGTTTATATTACAGCTCTTTTAGCCTTGTTCGGTGGATCCTGAATTCCTGTCCTATACCCAGGATGAATGATGTATGCAGAAATGTATAGGGTGAGCAAGTCAAGGAGGAGCTTTATTGAGTGACAGTAGCTCAGAGGAGGTCCTGGAGTGGGTAGCTCCTGTCTGCAGGCAGGTTGTCACATTGAGTGTTCAGTTCTCAGCCAGGAGGAGACCCTGGAGTGAGTAGTTCCTCTCTGCAGCTGGTCTTCCCACCTTCTGCAGCTCTCAGCCGAGAGGAGGCTGTGGAGTAAATAGCTCTTCTCTGCAGCAAGGTCATCACATTGAATGTTCAGCTCTCAGCAGAGAGAAGGCCCTGGAGTGAGTAGCTCCTCTCTGCAGGTGGTTATCCCCATGTCTGCTGCTCGTAGCAGAGAGGAGGCCCTGGAGTGGGTAGCTTCTCTCTGCAGCTGTCATGATGCAGTGGCTGCTCTACATGGGCTGCTGCTGCCATCAAAGTTGTAGATGTCAGGAATCTCTGTCTCTTTAAAAAATAAGCTCTAACTTTATTGTCTCCTCTTTTAAGAAAAATTGGTTCCTCATCTACAAATTTTTGCTAAGGAGCAAGAATAAAAGATACAAAACCCAAATCAAAATATTTCAATAAAATTCTACATAATCTTAAAAAAAAATCCATGGTGCTTTAGCTCTCTGCGTAAATACCAGTAATGTCTTTGCTAACTATTTACAAAATGTTTCATTGATACATAACTTTCTAACAAACACTTCTAAAGGCATCGGTAAATCCAGTAAGCTCTATATTACCCATGTATTGCAAATACTCTAAAAATGAATGACCCTTTTGTTATGACAGTAATTGTTAAAATAAGAAGCAAAAATAAAAGAATAGCAAGAATATGACTAGTTATATCAGTGTTGAGATATGTGAAATTTATCTAATCTCTTCTGAGAATGCCTTCATACACTGTTGATAGTCCCTGAACTCCAGTTTAATAAATGTGGTTTAATTATTTTTAATTCTTTGAAAAAATATTAGTTAGACAGATATACCTCTTCCAAATAGCCAGACAGGTATCTAATTTAAAGCCAATTAAACAAAACAGTAACATAATCAATTATATTTGTACTTTATGATTATTTTTATTGAATTTTTTTCAGATAAACTTTATTAATATAATGACTAACATTCATTAACACTTCAGCCTTCCTCCATAAATAGCTATGGTACTTATTTTATTATTCACATAATTTTTGCTGACATATATATACACATTTTTCACAAAAGTAATTATGTAAAATCATAATTACATGTATGTAAAATCATGTGAAATCAATATAATTGTCACCATTCACAATTTTTATATTATAATTCATAATCTCTGAAAACAGTAGTATGAATAACTGTGTATCTTATAGTTACAGGTTGCTGCTTTTAATATAATGACAAAAAATGATGTCATATCTAAACTTTTTCTCTCATCAAAATATCTTTAATTCTGTTCTTTTTGTTTTATCTACAAACAGTTAAAATTGCATTTTTAATATAATTTTTAGTCACTTGGGGTGGTGCAATGTGTACTTTACAATTGACTTATAATTGGACTATGCTGACAATGGAAACATCTTACAAGTATTGAACATGACATTTATGGCAGTATTGCTATCATCTTGGCTTCTTTTATTGAATATGCAGAGAATTATAATTGGGCTAACAAGCCTGATAGCCTGGCCTCTTTCCAATTATATTAACCTAGTCTGCTATTAGCTGCCTGAACACACACAGAAACAGGCATAAAGATTTTTTTTTCTTTCCATTTTATGTTGGTACCTGCCCTAATCGAAGAATAAAATCCTCTATCCTCCTGTAATGTTTGAGAATTGTGAATAACTTATCACCATTCCACTGATAAATGTAAAGATTTGCTTTATCCAACAATAAATTGTTTTGAAACAATTGGTTTTAAAATTGGTTGTATCTGTTACAATTTAGATGCTAATTAATTATTATTGTTCTAAAACTTTATAAAGTTTTGGCATATTTTCTTTGAATTGATGTTAAAATTTTTCAAGTGATGAATTTGAGTTTGAAGCAAAATTTTTCTTCAAATAAACAAGTCAATTTACTGATGCATTGTAATCTTTTCTTTGAAAATGAGGCAAACACTATTTTAGCATAATCTAAAAATAAGTCATTTAGGTTTGTGTAGTATTAAAAACAATACACAAAAACCAGAAGTAAAAAATGAAGTAAAATTACATATAATTATTTTCATTTAAAATCTAACATTTTACCAAGGAATCCAATTAAAAACAAATAATAAGTAAAGTTAAATAAACCAATTTTTGGTTTTAAAGATATAAAGAATTTGCAGTGTGTAAGTTATTTGAAACATTAGATTCTGTGTTTTCCTTCTCTTCCTTTTTTTTTTTTTTTTGGCTTTTTCCAGTTAGCTCTTATTTTAGAGTATGCAATATACTTGCACACTTTCTCTCTAAATAGTTCCAAGCCTTCCCTTTGCAATATTTAAGTCTTCATCTTTGTCCAGGAGTTTCTGAGTAGAAATATGAAGACCACTAGGAAATTTATGTCCTGAAGAAATAAAGCACAACTACAGTGCAAAAAAGATATGCCATAAAGAAGTGTGTGCCAAAACTGTTATTAGCAAAAGACCAAAATACAACAAAATGCCCCCAAACCACAAATATGTTGATAATAGGAAACAGTATTATACTTCCTATAAACTACAGAAAAACATGCAACTATTAAAATGAATCAGTTAGCACTCCATGTATTAACCTGGAAAATGTGGAGAAAGAAGACTGCAAATTAATGTGTATAGTATAGTCTTGTTCTGGAAACAAAATGCACACAATAATTTTTTAGGTTTTTATAAGAACTGCAAATTTAATTTTTTAACATTGATAAATTGCTGGCATTGATTATCTCAGATGCTGACATTGGAAAGGGAGAGGCGATATTGTTTACTTTGCTCTATCAACTGTAATTTTTGATATGTATCAATTTTGTCCTTCAACAACTAAGCTGAAGCATTACATTCATTAAAGGAATGTAGATTTTTTGATGAAATTCAATTTTTAAACTTAAGAATTGATATTAGGTATTTTAGTGAATAATGGGCTTTTAATTTTATGAATCATTGCATCATAATTTGTAAAAATATCAAAGAACAACTAATAGTTACACTCTGAATTTTATGTTACTTAAAAATATATTCACATTAATGTTGCTAGTATTCTCCCACTCTATGTCCATTTTAAAGCTGTGGAATGAAAGAGTTTGAATGGGTCAAGTACTTAATCCAGATTTTCTGAAATAATTTTGCTTTTACTTAAGGTATTTTTGTCTGGTAAAATATATATTATTTTAAAAATAGGATGTTCATTTTAAAATAAAGTAGCAGAAGATACATGCAAATAGTAAGGCAGTTTTTGTGATTGTAGATGAAAACTAAAATTATCTGTAAGCATCCTGTGTGTACATACACTTTGTAATTTTATTTATGCTCTAGGAAACCTGCAAAAAAGAAGTGGAAATTAAAAGTTTTCATATGTAGTTCATGATTTCTAGATCTAAAATCTGTATTAAATTTTACTGAAGGTCAGTCCACGAAACTAGAGACTGAACATTTCCCAATTAGGAGATGGACTACTTCCTCCTTAACATCATTTAAAAAGCCAAAAAACACTCCTGCTTCTGTCAATCTTCATTTTCACATAGTAAATCAAAGCAGAATATAACTTCAAAAGTATTTAGAACTATCTAATTATGCATTTTGAATACCAGTTTTCCTTTGAGTAAGGGACTGTCCTTTAGGACTGTTCTAATTTTCTTGTTAACTTTACTTCTGCCCTAAACAATGTTTATCACTAGATATCAGCTTATATTTCAACTTATTAATGAAAATAATGCCATTTAAAATAGTAGACTTTTCTAGTCTCGTGGTTATGTGGTCAACCAAGCACCAAAATAGCTGGAGTTTAATGAACCATATAATTTTTATTTGGCTTTGTAGAACTGATTATTGCAATTTAGTGAGTGAATCAGTTCCCTAAATCCCAATAGCTTAAGGTAGTATTCTACAGCACGGATTCTGGATTCAGATACACCTAGAATCAAATCCCAAATTTGCTTCTTTCCAGATGTGTCATTTTCAGCAAGTAATTTATATCTCAGTCCCAGTTTCCACATCTATGAGGCAAGTACAACAAAACTTACCTCTCAAAATTGTCATTACTAATTGGTAAACGTATGGAAAGTCAGTCCCTGGCATTTAGCAAGCACTCAAAATAATGGAAGTGACCTGCTTTTCTAAGTTACTCAAATATTGTGGGGTTACAATCTGATTATTAAATAGTATTAAATATACTTAAACTACATATAGTTTAATTCATTATTAAATAAAATTTAGAGTTAAGAAGAACTTAAAAAATTTATACATTCCATTAAAGGAATATAGTACTTGCAGTGTTTGAGTACGTGGCTCCTGTCTGCTCATACTTTTTCCTACTCAAGAATCTTAATCATAACACTAATGAAATTTAACAATTGTCATTTTCTTTCTTAGTCTGTTGATCATGTAATCTCAAATGTACTCTTCAGACTTTAATAGCAATAACATCTCTGCTTTCTTACTGGTTACAGAATCTCTCTAATATCTAATATGTTTGTTCTCTTCTTGTGCAACCTTTCCTTGGTACCAGCGGCTGCTTCAAAGAATAAAGTTAAAGGTGAGCTCCTATTTATTCTGCATGACTCATCATCATTTTTCAGCTCTGTGTTCTCAGTTCTCTTAACTGATAGAGCCAATTCTGTTGGTAATAATACTATTTCAGTGTATAGTTATTGTTCATAAATTCCTAAAATACAAATATCAGTTATTTCAGTTATCCAGTTTCTGAGACACATTTGCATGGTTGTTTGTGAGTTTGTTTTCTTGTTTCACTTCCCACTTTATCCCTAAATATTTCAAAGTGGAATCAAGTGCTTTTGTGCACTAACATGTTGCATGTGGACCTTAATTTCCATGAGAAAATTGAGAATTGGAAAAAATACAGCATAAAATAAAACTGATGGAAAGTCTCAAAATTGAGCATGTTTTATAGAATTGTGTGAGAAGAAAATTTAATCTTCTAAAAACTGAATATTATAAGCTACAGTTTTCTATTGATAATTTGTTTTCATTTTTGAGTTGCATTAAGTTTGACTTTGCTAGAAATCTGAAAATGTATTTTCATGATAGAGGGTGCACATGTCCAATCCTGAACATATCTCCTTGGAAGGAAAAATACTTTTGGCTCCATGTGTCCCAATTTTTATGTGTTTGAAAAATTCAAATGTATGTATGATACTCTATCATAGATCTATCTTTTATGTATTTCAATTTCATTCTCTTTAGAGCAATCTATATACCTAAAAATCTTTTATGCTTTTGCTTCTTAAGTAGCAAAAAAACAATTTTTTTTCTCTTTCAGTTCCAGGTTCTAGTTTTACAGCTAGCTTTAATACTATGACATATGCCTGTCTTTGAAATCACTGCTCCCGATTTTTAAGGTCAATCCTTTATTGTGTAATTAATATTGTTCTAGCAATGCATTTGTTTATAGAATGTGAAATATGTAAAAGATGAGATGGCAAATTTATTGTCACCTTTCTTATAGCTCAGCTAGACTTGTTTCTTTTTCCAGTAAATTTGGTAGAAAAATCAGCCAATCCTTGCCACAGTAATTTTCTGCCTGGCTGTGAACAAAATGAATACATTCACAGAGCATCTGAGACATTATCTGATAATGATACACATATAAAATATATAAGCCTAATATGTGTATATAATAAAAGGGTTAGAAATGTAGTTTTAGAAATGAGGAATTAAAAACTACACAAACGATTCCAGCTCTAGTGTACAGTATATGAGTGATGGGAACCAGAGGAGATGCATATCGGCACTGGAATCGCTGGAGAACACCTTACATAGTAGGTGGAGCTTGAAGTGGTTCTTGAAGAATAAATAGGATATACATACAGAAAAAGCAGTATATTAAAAAAAAAGTAAGTGTAACTAAAGGTCTGGAAACAATAATGAATACAGTCAACTTTAGTATAGTGAGAAAATCTCTTGAATGAAACCTTGTACTTTTATAAGAAAATAGAGAAAAATAAATTTGAAGATGATACAATAGACAATGGAGTGATTATGAGTCATTACAGTATATGCTCACATAAAACCTCTAGTAATCAATTACTGTCCAAAACAATGGAAAATAATTTGAATTATAATATACAGGCTGCTAAGTTTTAAATATGAAAAAGCCATTTCATCACTGGAGGATTATAATCATAAATTATATTACAGGTATCTGTCAGGTCATTTCAGGACTGAAGCTGGCCAGAATTTTATAATGCAAGCATATTTCTGTATCTAATTTAGTGTCTTCCACATTTCCATCCCTAGTGTTCCACACTTAGCCATTTTATTTGACTCTCCCCTTTCTTCTTGGTTACTAGCCTACAGGGGGGCTTAGCAAATAGTTTTCCCCATGCTTATAATTTTGCATATACAAGGCAAGCAATGACACTTTCAAAAATTAATTGTGCCTCAAGTGGAAACTGAAATTTTATTCCTAACCATTGCTGAAGAAATATGCATATTATGGAGAGATAATAGAAATGATTACTCAGTGATTTTCTTTTTGGTCAATTTTCTATATGAAGGCAAATGGTCTTCAAACAGAAAAGAAAAATGTGGATGAGAGGAAAATAAAACCCAAGATAATATAAGAGCAGATGGTTGCTTCAGAATAGTTCATTTCTCCTGGCCCAGAAAAAGTACTTACGGGGGACTGAGAGAAGTTTGAAAGAGGATTATATCTCATTTATTTATCCTTATGGAATCATGCAAATGTGGAAAGATTCTGGAATATTGGAGAGAGGAATGCATTCTGATTTTTTTGTAAGGAGTAATGAATTCATTTCCAGAAACCATATACTGGTCCATTTGACATCAAGTTAACAGTCAGATTTGTAAACACTCTTAAAACAATAATTTGTGGTTATTTAGGCTAAAACAGAGTTCACTGAGAGTCAGTCAGAAATCATTAGCAATAGCATAGGAAATTACTCCTCCTTTTTTTAATGTGAGTTACTATACCAGGGTTTGAGAGCAGTAGCCTAAACATAATATATCCTAATTTTATCAAATAATGTAGCAACTAGCTCTTTATTTCTGCAGAAACTGTTATTCTAAAGATCACTAATTATTCTCCAAAAGCCAAATCCAATGGTGGTTTTTCAATCCTCATATTGCTGTTGTTTTCCTGGTGAACATATATTATCTCTTTTGATTTTACATTTCCTTTGATTTCAGTGGCACTGTACATACTTCATTTTTTAAAGCTTCTCTTTGCCTCTTTTTTTCTCTCTGCATTTATATCTTGTTCTGAAATATAGGTTTCATTCAGGATTTCTTTGATTCTTGAAATGATCAACTATTGCAGTGTAGGTTTAGCTTTCCACACTGCCTTTGAGAAATAAACTTCACTTCCTGCAAAATAAAGGATGTGGCCATTTTCTGTGTAATTGTGTACCCGCAACCAACCTCTCTTACCATTGTTGCCTGTCAAGATGAACATAAATGACGCAGGCCAGTTGCTTTTCTGAAAACGTAGAACAGGGAAGAGGGTAGAGAGAGAGAGGGAAAAGTCAAGGAGGTATGAGAAAGAAGCAGAGATGGTTGATCAGCTATGTTACTCTTCATGCATAATTTTTTATGTAGCCTTAATAAAAGGAAGTAAGCTTGAGAAATGACACAAGAAGGTGGGAGGACTGTTTGAAGAGTGAAAGACTGAGAGAGTACTCTGCTGGTGTACAAGCCTTCTGTTGTAACATGTTGCTAAGGCTCTATTGTATCTTTGCTCTTTGGCTGTATGACACTGGTCTCTTTTAATATAAATTTCCAGATACGTTTCTCTTGCTTAGAATCGTAAGAGAAATAGTTAGTATAAATGTTTTCTTTCTAAGAGTTTCTTAGTTAATTTTGATATCACTTTTCTGAACTTGATTTTACTACTAAGCTTTTATCTGATATTTTCATCACTCTTCTGAATATTTCCACTTTAATATTAGAAGCTGATATTTTTATTTATTTACTTATTTTGTAACTAAGAATCCTCTGGGTTTACTATATGTTCTCATGACATGATTATTAGTCCAATTTTCTAAGCTTAAAAGATTGGAAACATCTTTAACTTCTCTTTCTTAATGGCCATCACATCCAATCAATTATCAAATTGTCTTAATTTTATCCCTATAGTGTCATTTGCATGGATCATTATTCTTCAAATCTCTCATTCCTGGATGGGTGCAGTGGCTCATGCCTGTAATCTCAGCACTTTGGGAGGCCAAGGCAGGTGGATCACTTGAGGTCAGGAATTGGAGACCAGCTTGGTCAACATGTTGAAACCCCATCTCTACTAAAAATACAAAAATTAGCCAGGTGTGGTGACTGGTCCCTATAATCCCAGCTACTTGGAGGATGAGGCAGGAGAATCTCTGGACCTCAGGAGGCAGAGCCTGCAGTGAGCTGAGACTGCACCACTGCACTCCATCCTGGGTGACAGACAGAGGGAGACTCTGTCTCAAAAAACAAACAAAACAACACCAAAAAATTAATTCTTCAGAGATTCCTTGAAGCAGTCTCTAACTTGTCTCCTGATTCAACTTTCAATACACTACAATCTATCCTACATTTATATGTCATGCTGAATTTTAGCAAGATCATCAATGCTTTGCCACTTAGAGGAAAAAGGTACTTTAGAATAATCTTAAAATTTCTTTGTATAAAATAATTTCATTTCACTCTGTCATGAATTTATAAAAATAGACTAAATGTAATATAATGATTGTTCTAAAATGTTACAAATTTTTAAATAGCTTTAAGCCAGAAAAATAAAAATACTTTTAGTCTTTAATCCTGATTTGGGGGCTTTATTTTTTATTCAGAATTTGGCAACTATGCTTTTATGCTATTTCTAGAATGCCAGCTTTTAACTATTATTTTCAAAGTGAATGTCAAATCTCAACAATCATATAATCATTGTTCAGTGCTCAAATAAAAATTAACATAATTATTCTAACTTTGCTTAAGAATTAAGATAATGCAGAGCCCTTAGCTATCTAAATTGAGATACATATGGTTCAAAGGAGAATCAGTATTTCAATTTGCTGGGTTTATTAAGTAATAGTCATGCATAATATTATCAAATAAATGATTTATTCATATGAGAATATTAGAAATCTGCTATAAAGCCAAAATATGACATTTGGAGTATCAGGCTACCCATCGCATTATAATTTTTGGAGGTGAATTAAAAGGTATGTAAAATGTTGAAGTTGAGACATGTCTTAAAACTATTTTGAGATTTTATCTTAACTCAGGTGCCTACATTTTAATTTGTATTATATAGTATATGTTTTATATTAAGACTTCCATTTTGTAGTCAGACAGGAATAGGTTCAATCTTTATTTTGCAACTAGTAGATTTGAGCACCTGGACAATTAAACTTCACACAACATTTGGTTGCTGTGACAATTTTACTGGATAAAGCACGGACAAGAATTGACACATAGTGAGCGCTTAGCAAATTTTACCTATTACTGTTATTACTGTAATCACTATCACAATTTAAATTATATCTGTGGTAAAAAATGAACAAACACAAAAACATGTAGTGCAAGGTCAGTCCTAAAACTAAAACTTTTCTGTAAGTTTCACTATATTTCATCTTCTTAATGGCATTTATATGTTTATATTCATTAAAAGATTAAAATGTAGTATCAGATGTAAATCACCTACTAGGTATGTGTTATTTTTCTTTCCTCACCATTAATATTAAAACACAAAGTGAATAAATAATATTATTAAATTATTTCAACCCAAAATGAAACCAAAAGTTTGAGAAAATTATGACAAAGAGAGGCTTATATAATACTTAAAATGCAGAAATATCCTGCCTTTACTATCAGTGAAAATGAGTAATGAGGCCATAATGTAATTTCTTTTGAAAAGATTGCTTAACTCCTTTTGTTTAAGCTATGTTTATATATTAATTTAAAAAGTGGGCTGAGTGGAGTGGCTTATGCCTGTAATCCCAGCACTTTGAGACGCTGAGGCAGATGGATCACCTGAGGTCAGGAGTTCAAGACTAGTCTGGCCATTATGGTGAAACCCTGTTTCTACTAAAAATACAAAAA
>NW_016107483.1:3111606-3115197 GCF_001604975.1 Cebus imitator | reverse complement strand
AAAAAAAAAAAAGATAAGAAACTATTCAAATTCTTGCGTAACATCTACACAATCTACATCAAAAATAAAAAATCAGGAGATAATTATTGAAGTTTATGCTTATTCTCCGCAAGACTGATACAAGATAATGTGTGTCAACGGTGTTAGACATATAGAAGGGAATTTAATAGCATATTATGTTTCTGTAGCACATATTTCACTTAGGGATTCAGGTGAACGACCTCTAGGTAGTACCTTTAGGAAGATTGTCTTCTAAATTTGCCTTCTAATTCATCCCACTTTTCTAAGAAAAATGCCAAAGATATTGCTACATATGACATTGCAATAATGTTTATTAAGATCTATTGCTGCAGGCTTTTTCTAACTTTTAAAAAAGTAAATAACAATAATAATGATAATAACTAATGTGTCTTAAATGTTACTATGTGTGAGGCATTGTGCTAGGCATTCACAGGTGTTTTCCCTTTCAATCCATACAAAACCCTGTGAGATAGGTACTGTTATTATACTCAGTTTCAAAAATGTGGAAAATGAAGCAGAGTTAAGAAATTTAAGTTCAGAAAATGAGTAAGAGACAGGGTAAAAATTCTAAGCCAGGCATACTAACTCCTGAATTTAAGCTTTTTAATCTATTAAATCCTCTAAAGAGATCAGATTAATCGATATTACAACTTACCTGAATCTCATTCATTTAAATATGTTTACCTAGATACCATCCACCCAGATAGGAGTAGGGGTGGGGGCAGGGATAATGTAGTTTGAGGAGTACCTAGCAGGACCAAATACATTGAACCAGCTTGGTTGGGTCCACTGGTCAGAAAAATATTCTCCAGGTAAACCTGGTATTTCCCATTCTTTAAAAATTCTCCTTCTTCTAGGTCTCTCATTCACTCACCTCATGTTAACCTCACTTACTCCCTCTTGGGAAAGTGAGAAGGTAATTAGTTTCTCAATAAGATGAGTAATGTTCTAGAAAAGCTTCAGGCACAGCTAATGTGAAGTGCTGAACTCCGAAGTGACAAGCAGGGGTAAGGAGTAGTGTGCTCATAAAAATTTTACTGTAAGATGACCCACTGGGTCGAAATGTAAGTAATTTTTGTTGTTTCTAAAGTGGAGCTTCATTTGATGTGGTCTGTGTTTTTTATTTCTCACTGTATAGGGATATTGACATGCATTTGCTCTATGGAGTATCTCATTACTTTCTGTTGTATAACAGTCCCCTTTCATGTTGCAAAGTACAAACCAGTCTGGGTCACAATGGAAGGAAAGTGTCATATATTCCATTTGCAAGTCTAAAATAATATTATTTCCAATTGATTTAATGGAGGTGCATTTTCTCCATCTCTTTTCTTCTTGAAATGCAAAAATAGGTTTGAGCTTCACTGTGCACATGTGGATAAACACAACTCATTTGCCACCAAAACAAGGCTCAATTTTGTATAGCAATTAGAAATTAGTTTAAGCATTGCTACTTTAAGTTTATATCCTCATTTCTACCACAAATAAATCATAATACTTTTTTTATTCTGTCTAAACACATTTCATCTGAAAGGCAAGATCTTCTGGGACTCAATTCATTCCGTTGGTTCATGTCATTCTATTATGCTAATCAAATTGGTATTTGCTTATTCTCCAGCTGCTGTGTGGGGGTTTAGAAAGCCTGTAATTAAAATCCCAAGGTTCATGGCTTCTTACCAGTTTTGAAACAGAAAAATCTCCGTAATAAGGAGAACCAGTGTGATCAATGTGTAGCATTTAGTGGGGCATTTTTGAAACAATGCTATAAGACCAAAAGTTAGGCAACACTAAAAATAAATGTAATTTATTATATTTCAAATTTGATGGAATTATGGTTATATGTTTTTAATGGGAAAAAATAAAGCTTATCCCGATATATAATGTCTGTCACTAGCAAAGTGTATAGTTAAGAGCTTTGGGGAAGGGAATCAGAATTCCTGGGTTCCTGTGTCTATTCAATTATTAATTTGATCTTCAGTCAACCATCAGTGTTTAGAGGACACTAAGACCCTACTGCTTTAATCATGGTAAGGAAATTCAATGCCCAAATAGGAGGAGTCATGTAGTACCCTATGTAATTCCTAAGGGATGTTTCCAAATGAGAACACATGGCACTCTCAAGGCAGAAGACTGTGTGTGAATCCTGCCTTACTCCCAGTGTGGTACATTTTGGAGGTATACAAACACTTACATGTAGCACTGTTTTAAGATACAATGGAGATAAATTATATATATATATATATATATATATATATGTATATAAATGTATGTATACACACACATGTGTGTATATATATATATAATTTGACACATACACACATATACGTATATATATGTGTGTATGCATATGTTCTTTATTTTTTACTCCATGGGGATTTCACTCACTCAATAATTCATTCATTTTTTTTAATCAAAATTTCCAGAAACTCCTGGAAATACATCAGCTTAAGAAAAATGTTATATACTGTCATACATTACAATGTAGTAGCCATCATTAAAAATAAAGTGGAAGAATGAGATAGGAATACTTGGGCAGAGTAGAGAGGAGAGTGGTTCTAATTTTGAGTTGGTAGACCAGGAAAAGTGGACATGTGAACAGAGAAATGATAATGCAGAAGGAAGCCATGTGAATGGAAACATTCCAAGAAGAGGAAATAGCAAAGACAAAGGCCATCAGGCAGTAAGCAGTCTTAATTATTTAAGAGATGCTCAACAGCCCTGTAAGAATAGAAAAGCATGACTCAGGGACAGCATGTTAGAGAGAGGGTCATAGAGGCAGTGGAGACACAGGTCATGTAAGGATTTTTGGTAGCCTTCCGTGAAATGGAGAGAGAGACATGGGACGTTTGAGCAGAAGAGAGATGTGTGCTGGCTAAGTTTTAACAGGATCAATTTTGTTGCTTTGGTGAAAAAGGCTGCAATAAGAGTTTTTGGATGCATTTCTAAGAATTCAGGGGAAAAATGATTGTGATAGGATGAGAGTCATAGGACTGGAGGTAAAGTTATTTCTGATAGAATTTGCTGATTTAAGTAGGACATGATTTAGAGGGTGGAATGTAGAAGAGTATCAGTTTTGTGTTTTTTTGTATGTGTGTTTGGTTTTACTTAAAAACTGGAAGGATAAAGTTACATTTGCAAGATGGAAAAGACTGGAAGAACACAACAAATTAATGAGAGCTCAGTTTTCATCGTGTAAAGTTGAAGAGACCCATTAGGCATTCATGGGAAGATGATAAGTAAAAGTTGAGTTAATGAATGTGAAATTTAGAAGAAAAGTCTGCACTTTAGATAAACTACCTGAAAGTCATGTGGACAGTCAATAAAAACATGAGACTGAATGAGCTCATCAAATGCATGAGGGTAGCTAGAAAAGAAAGCAAAAAGGTAAGGATTTGAGGTCTCACATACTCAAAACTTAAAGAGATCAAGCAGATGATAACATACAAGCAAAAATGTCAGAGAAGAAGAAGAAAATAAAAAATGATAAGAAGAAAATATATTTAAAAAGGAAGCAGTGTTCAACTGGGGCAAATGCTCTTGATGGGTCAAGATAGATACAAATGGATTTAGCAA
>NW_016107483.1:3103925-3110566 GCF_001604975.1 Cebus imitator | reverse complement strand
AATAAAGTTGAAATGGTTAGCAGTCAGAAAAAAATTAACTGAACTTGAATTAAATAGGTGCCCTTAAATATTTGTAAATTATTTAAAACACGTTGTTATTCTTCCTTTCTCTTCATTGTCATCAATACTGGAGACCAATAAGCAGACCCCTAGAATGACAGTCCTGATCTTGTGCTCATGATAGCCCACGGGAAAGTACATTTATGCTGTACTGTGTAAGACAAGTGAAATTGAAGGGAAAATTATAAATTTTATCAGTGGATTAAGAAGATAAGAAAATCTTCTTTACCTAAAGTAGTTCTTGTCTTTATTATTGATTCTCATAATTGAAAATTTCTTACATATAAATAATTTAGGTGGGGGAAACTTTATATTAAAAATAGCTTGTCAAGAATGCCATGCCAAAACTCATGTAAAAACTCTACACCTGAATTGTACATTCTAGTTGTTTCTATTTTGAATAGGGCCAATGCAAAGTTACTTGTACATTTGATTCTTGACTATAGTGCAATACAAAGTTATTTTAATGACATCCAAGCAGAAACAATATATCTGGCCTAAACTTTGAAAGAGTCATGAATTTAACTCACTATTTATGTGTTCTCCCATCTTGGCCAAGCAAAAATTACCTACCAGCAGAAGAGGATTTCAAATTGTTTCCATATAATCTGTTTTCTTTAAGATGGGATGATCATCTGATTGGCACTGAGTTCGCTTAATAAGCATGCTGCCTAGAGACAAGGCCGGAGTGCTATTTGGCTTGAACAATCACCAAATAGTTCATGAAGTCATTATCTTCCACCTCAGCCAGACGTTATCTTAGAAAAGACGGTCAAATCTCTTGGCTGCTTATCCAGAGTTTGAAAATCCCAATAATATATATTCACAGTGGCATAGGATTGTGATAACATATGCAAATGGAAACTAGGGAATAAGGATCTGATGTCTGTGTATATTAGATACAGCTTGCCCTAGAAATAGACATAGATGCTCCTATGTAATCTGATGTTTGATTCATTGAAGAACTGAAATCTGATTGTCAGCAAATAAAATATTACTTTTCATGCATGAAATATTTTTCCTTATAAAACTGAGGGATTAACTTAGATTTAGGTAAAATATAGCTGAGATACAAGGTAGGTTTTCAAACTCTTTACAAGCCTTTTGGGAAGTGTTAACAAATGCTTTGGGATTTTTCATACTCAAATGTTATTTAACGCATCTGGCACAACAGGTGGCATGGCCAGAAGGTCATTTCAGCATGATAATTTGACTTCATATTTATTAGAGCAAAATATGTGTTTAATGAGTATGTCTATTATCAGTATTTCAATCATCATAATTTACCTTATCTCTCTTTCTTTCTGTCTTTTTCTTTTTAAATATAACAGACAGGTTAAGGGAATGCAAGCTTTAAAAAGTTTTAGTCATTTCCAGAAGATTCCTTAAAACAAAGAAAAAACCCACAGCATAGTTAAGAGATATACCGAAAGAGTATTTCTTATCATCTTTATTTGTTCTGTTTTAAAATGTAGCAACTAGAAAGGCATTTAGTGACACAATGACTCATTCAAATTTATTTATTCATTTATTCATTACCCAAATATTTGTTGAGTTTATGGGTAAGGTCCTAGTTAAAAGTAGTGTAGTATATATTTTATGTTTTAAAATTGATTCTAAAACTTAACAGGTATATCAATCTCAATAATTTAAAATAAAGTATATATAGCACCAAACATGAGTGTATGTTTAAAATTTAATTTAAAAAGACTACACATGATTTTGGCAAAAAATTACCCCAGGAAAATAAACGTCACCATTTTGCCTTACATTGTGACATTTATCATTGGCTTCCTAAAACAAAGTGGAAAGGAAGTTTGCATTATCATTTTATACATTCTATTATTAAACTTCTACTTATACTGATTTCCATACCCAAATAAGTTTTGATGGAATAGAGTCATGCTGCTTTGTTGTTCAAAAGTTTTCTGTAGCCTTGTAAGTAATGTTTCAAAGTAGATTAGAGTCTGAACATTAAGTTTTAGAGGTCAATTAGATTATCTTTGTAACTTAGAAAACTGATAGAGATAAATACATGTGGATACATTCTACATTAGTAAAGTTTAAACAAATTCATCAGAATCTGCTTTCTTTTAAAATTATATAACTGTCTTAGCTCCAGCGATTAGTCGTGAAAATATGAATGAGAGATTCAAAATTAACCCTGCATAATTAGGGAGGAGAAAAAAATAACTTAAGTGAAATAATAATGTTGCTGATAAATGAATCAGATGACAATACAGTGATTAACAATTCATATAAAATTCAAGTTTCATCAATTATAAAGAACACAATGTTAACGGGTGCTCTTATTTTGAAAGATAATAAAAATTATTTTAATTTTAAGTATCAAAGCACTTATAGTTAGTTACAGGTGAGGAAGCACTGAAAATATATAAAATTTAGATAATCATCTAAATGTCAAAAAATATATCAGCTATCTCATATAACATAACCTATTATTGGTAGTTTTAAAATCAACAAAAGAATGTCAAGATATCAAAATTTTAAAATTCTTATGATCAAAGCCTGTGGTAGTAATGCCCACATCTGCATTCAAAACAATTACTTTTTTCTTTCGAGTATTTAGAGTAATATGCAAAGTGCACAACTCATCCCTAATGGGAGATGAAATATTAAATTCTTATTCTTGCAAATGGATTCAGCTGAATCAGTTTTACCTTCGAAAGAGATCTCTTACGAAGAACAGTATTAGAAGTTAAAAGTCGCCAAGTACAATTAATGCAGGGTCAAACAACTGATTGCAAGCAAGGAAATTAATTTTACAGACATTCTAGTTGGAATCCAGTTGGAATGCATGATCAAGTGGGTTACATTTTTTTTTTCTATGGAATTTGGTAAACAAGAATTTTTGATATCAATACACAGAGTGTATTATTGCTACTCATTTGATCTTATAGAATGTTACAGTATTTCATAGGTAAACTGATTTATGCCCTATCTCTATGCCTTATTCCAGTGAGCCCTGTAACAGCACTTGGTGCAGTAGCTGAGATAACTCTTCCTGGCACTGTGGAGGTCAAATGATTCATACAATTCAATAATAATTCCAAAGACTTGTTTATGTGACCGCTATTTCAATCTAATTGACTATTCTTTAGGTTTGTTGTTTGGAAGGTCTTAATTTTTGCTCTGTGTTGGTATTTATCATTATTATTTGCACTGTCTTATTTATTTTGTCTTTTTCTGCTTCTTTTTTTCTTTTCTTGCAACTATAGAGAATATAAGGCCCTAATCATTCTCTTTTTGTATCTATGCAGTTTATCTCCAGACCCTGCAGGTTTTAAAATTACATAGGAATTCACATCCATAGTTAAGAGTTTCAAGTCCCTAAACATCAGCTGGCTCCCTTCAATTAATTGCTCTTTTTTTGCAAAAGGAATCTGCCCACACAACTTACCTCCATGTACTTGGAGCCAATTTCTTCTGACTCACTGCCGCAGCTCTGTATCTTCCTGGCTGTGATTAATTCTCACACCTGATATTAATTTATATGCTTACTTTTAAATCATATTATCTTCATTTGGATCTTGGTTCTGTACTCACCTGATCTAGCAGCTTTATCCAGAATAGTCCAAAAAAGCATAGGTAATTCTAGTTCAGTACAATAATTCTCCTTCTTCTTTTTCCAAATGAACAGGCACTTCCATGTTTCCAATTTCCGCTGAAATATCAATCTACTGTGATACATATTAGCCGTTAACATAATTAAATTGAATCACACAATGAGCTTTGTTCAGGTCTAGTTAAAGGAATTAATAGAACTCCAGGCAAAGAGGAGGTTAAAATTCTTCAACCATTTCACCTAAGCCTCTGAGATGTTTAGCTATCACCTTCTATTTCAGCATAAGGAGATCTAATTTCAGCCAATAGTTGCCTTTTTTATATTTTTGAAATGTCTCCAAATAACTGGAAAATGCATTAGTGCAAAGTCACTCCTGCCTTTGATGACTTATTTTCCCTCAGGAGAAAAAAAGAAATAGAGTGACTTGTTATTTAGTTGCAAAATAAAAAGTTGTCTTAGCCAAGGGCTATGTTTCACGCCTGTAATCCCAGCACTTTGGGAAGCTGAGGCGGGTGGATCACGAGGTCAGGAGTCTGAGACCAGCCTGACCAACATGGTGAAACCCTGTAATTGCTAAAAATAGAAAAATTAGCCAGATGTTGTGGCCCCTACCTGTAATCCCAGCTACTCAGGAGGCTGAAGCAGGAGAATCTCTTGAACCCAAGAGGTGAAGGATGTAGTGAGCTGAGATTGTGCCACTGCACTCCATCCTGGTGGCAGAGCAAGACTCCTCTCAACAAAATAAATAAATAAATAAAAGTTGTCTCCCATATGGAAAATTCTATATCTGTTCCACTACCACCTTTATTATTCAAACTGAGATTTAAAAATCAAATGTACTTGTTACTCCACCCATTTGAGTTATGTATTCTCTTCTTTCATTCACTTAAAAAACAAAATTGGAACTTAATTTTTCTTAAAAAAATTATTCTATACTTCACAGAGACTATTGGAAACTACTATTTCATAAATTATTTGACGTATAAGGAATCATGCAGTGAATTCCTAAACCCCAAACACTTCTCTTTTTATAAATTACTACTTCCTTAGAAGTTCTAGATGGATATAAGTTTCTTGTTTTTTCAGTAAGTAGACACCTTATTATGTGTTTAGCACTGCTGTAGCAGCTAGATTTGAAAATAAAGGGCTATTTCTAGCAGTACCTAACACGATCACATTATAGAATACAAAAGCACATACTGACTTTTTCAGGAATTTTAAAATAAGTATATTGCTATTTCATTTTCCTCATTAGAGGCTTAGACGTTGGTCAGAAGTAGCATTATGCAAGTCATCTAGTGGTTCCTATGCCAGGTTGTAGGCACTGGCCTATAGAGGTATTCTTTTACATCCAGTGGGCAATTCACCTGATAAAGCATGTTATACATGTTATACATGCATATCTTTCTACACGTTAACCTTCCCTGACACCTTGTGTGGGAAAGCCACTATAAAGAAATATTCTAAATAGGTCACTGACTGTGGTGATCTGGTTGTGTCTGTCTCTCCCTTATGTACCTCTATTATCCACAAGTACATGATAGACCCTTAAGATAATAGGCTGGGCGTGGTGATTCAGGCCTGTAATCCCAGAACTTTGGGAGGCCAAGGTGGGCCGATCACAAGGTCAGGAGATCGAGACTATCCTGACCCACATGGTAAAACCCTGTCTCTACTAAAACACAAAAAATTAGCCAGGCTTGGTGGTATGCACCTGTAGTCCCAGCCACTCGGGAGGCTGAGGTAGGAGACTCTCTTGAACCTGGGAGGCACAGGTTGCAGAGATCACACCACTGCACTCCAGCCTGGCTACAGAGCAAGACTCTATCTCAAAATAATAATAATAATAATAATAATAATAATAACAACAAATTAAGTTCAATTGGTATTTTTAAAATTAACTATCAGAGACATATTACAAATGAGGTATAAATTGCTATTTTTATTAATATTATTTGATAGAGTAGCTATTTCAAAGCAAAAATTAAAAACATAATTTGAGAAGTCATGAAATATAATTTTGCAAAACAGATACTTTGAAGCTATGTTGGCAATTATGGCATATCTGAAATCCTCTATCTAAAATTTATCTTTTCCACATTACAATATACTTAACTATTAACATGATTCTAGCGTTTCAGTTGACAATCCTGTGACATTCCTCCTATCCAAAGACAAAAGCCATCTCTAGGACATGAATACAATTTTCCAATGGAGCTTATTGGAGTACTTCTGAAATTCCTATCCAGAACCATCCTTCTACAATCTCTTTTCTTTAAAAGGGAATATGTTTTCAACTGTAAGTACTTCACTGATTTAGTTTTTCTACTAGGTGATCGCATTTTCCTTTTTCAGAGTCTACCGATTTCTGCAATTTATGGCCTGAGCATCTCACAGTACTCTCTGTGAGTTTTATGTAAATAACAATAATAAAATCCCCTGAAGCTGCATCCCTGTTCCCAGTGGTACCCCACTGACCTCTTTGCAGCTTGAAAAGGTTCTATCTATCTATTGCTGATTTTTTTTTCCTTCCCACTGGCAATTTTCAGCCTACTGTGCTTCTTCATCTCATTTCTTGACTCTTTCTTGACTTAAGAATTAATTATTGAAATGTATCAGATGCACTCTGAAAATGTCAGTGTATTTGGTTGGATTTACTAAAAAGCACAGCTTTTCAGCCAACATGATATTAGAACTGAATTTCAAGTAGCGCCTTTCTCTATACATCCTTTTCACGGGCAACACAAAAACATAATGCAGATGATCTATACCATCTCTGAAAAGGTTTGTGCTGCATAAGGCCATTCGTCTCTATCACTTTAAAGCAGAATGTTTACCTTTGCATTTTAGTGCCTTTTTTCCACATTGAAACTTTAACAAATACTTTGTATAGAACTACAAGAAACTCACAGAAGCTGTCCATCTATCCTCCTGCCTCCTAACTGGCCTGGGCTAATCTGTCCAATTCAGGGAGTTATTGATCCCAGTAAAAAAA
>NW_016107483.1:3051346-3103880 GCF_001604975.1 Cebus imitator | reverse complement strand
CTTGTATTGGGTAGAATATTCTACTAACCTGTTCTCGCAAATCCAGACAGAGGAATTCATACACTGAATAGCGCAAAGAGGCAGGCAGCTTTCAAGTGAAAGCAATTTAAACACAAAGATTAAAATCACCTGAAAAGAGATTCAAAAGTATTAAAACATCTCAGGTATAGATTTAAGAATAAAAGAGATGTCTTAAGCCAAAAGACATGATTTTAAAAGATATTTTAATCAATATATATGTAAGCAGTTAAGATTTCATCCTTATTAACTTGTAAAATAATTATTAGGCAAGTTCTACTTTAGGCACTTCTGTTTCAATAGTGTGTGCAAATAACAAAAGAGACAAAATCCGTAACCTCATAGGACATATATTCTGGGGGCGGGGGGGAAGGACAAATAACAATAGTAGCAAGATGAGCAGACATTATAGTCGTGTTTAAAGGTGATTAGTGCTATGAAGAAAACACAGGAAAGAGGTCTCGACATGCCTAAAGCTGGGCAACTGTTGTTTTAAAACGGAGTAGTCGAATTCACGGAGAGTGCAATGATGGTTAGTAGAGGCTAGGGAGAGTGGTGGGGGTTTGGGGAATGGAAGAAGGAATGGCTAATGGGCACAAATAAATAGTTACAAAGAATGAATAAGATCTAATATTTGCTAGCCCAATGGGATAACTACAATTCAATAATAATTTATGTGTACCACTTTAAATAACCAAGAGTATACTTGGATTGTTTGTAACACTATGAGTAAGTGCTTGAGGTGAAGGATATCTCATTCATTCTGACGTAATTATTACACATTGTATGCCTGTATCAAAATATCGCATATACCCCATAAATATATACAGCTACCATATACCCACAAAAATTTAAAATTTAAAGATAAAAAATAAATAAGTAAATGGAACGATCGGGGTAAGGTCTTAACGAGAAGACGTCTGGACAAAATGACGGTGAGGAGGGAGTGGCCCTGAGGCTATTGGGGGGTGTGCACTATGAGTTAGGTGTAAGACCGCAGCGAGGGCCCCGAGGCAGGAGTGTACTTGCCATGATTAAGGAGCAAGGGGTCTGGTATGGGTAGGGTATGGTATGGGTGAAGAAGATGGAGGCAAGGATCAAAAGGAGGGCAGGTAGAGAAAGGGTAGATGAAACAGGTGGAGTAACAGGACCTGGGTGCATGGGGCCAAGCAGGTTAGCTCGCGGGCTCCGCTTTTACTCTGAGTGTAATGGCAAAGCACTGGGAGGCCAGCAGAAGCATGACATGCTCGACATGCTCTACCTTGTGAATGTAAAGGGCTGTTATGGGTGCTGGGTTGGTGAGGGTTCAAGATGTTGTTGTAACACTACAGGGAAGAGATAATGGTGGCTTTTATTATCTGTTAGCATGGAGTTGGTGAGATGAAATTGCATTTAATTTAAAATTATAGTCAAGGGAGTTTTCTGCAAGTTTGGAGGCAGAATGCAGAAAAAGGAGAGAGTCAAGGATGTCTCTAAGGTTTTGGCTGATTCCACTATAGCGATATCATTCCCATTAACTGAGATGAAAAAGACTGTAAGAAATAATATACAGATATAAACAAAAAAGTTCATAGTCTTGATCCTATCTCTACAGCTGAGGTAAATAGCCACCTGATATATATATATATATATATATATATATATACACACATATATATATTATTAATAAATATATATGTGTGTATATGTAATACTCATGCAATTGTGTTATATTCCATCATCTGAATAACTTAGATTTTCCCATTCATGTAGAAACTTAGATTGTTCCCCTTTTTCCTCTCACTACATAAAATGCTTCAACAGACAAATTTTAAATATGTTCTTATATTATAGCTCTGATATTTCTACAGAAAGACTAGCCATAAGTTACACTGCTGGGTTATATGATACAACTATTTGTCATCTTCTGTTGTTGTTGTTTTAGAGATGATGTCTGCGTTACCCAGGCTTGCCTTGAACACTTGTGCTCAAGCAATCCTGACTCCTCAGGATCCTGAGTAGTAAGGACTACAGGCATGTGCTACTGTGTCCAGCTATTTGTAAAATTTTTGTATACATTATTCTAGACAACTTCCTTAAGGGATTATGGAAATTCACACTTTTATCAATATACATTCACAAATACAAGAGTTGCCACCTCCCTAAAACTTAGCCAGCATCACATATAATCCCTTAAAAAGAATTCGTCCCATATGATGGCTAAACATTGTCACATACTTGCTTCCATAATCTCCTTGACTGCTAGATATAATTATTTAACTGGAATTCTAAGCATTTTTGAATCATCATTATAGAAATAGAGAAGTGTTAGTCAACCTGTTTCTCTCTCAGGAGAATGAGAATGTATGTATTTTAAAATATACATTTTATTTAAAAAAATTTTAGGAAAACCAAAATATACTAGAATGCTAATTTAGTAGGTACCTTTTTCAAATTTAATAAAATCTCAAAACTGATGTCCGAGAGTTTTAATTTCAGAGATTAAAAATAAAATAATTAGAAATTATGTAATCTGATCAATAACATAGTAATTGCCCCTTTCTACTAACTGATTTTCTCTTAACACAGGATTATCTATACAACAGATGAAAAATTTACACAAAGAATGTTATGTGGACTGGGTGTGGTGGCTCATGCCTGTAATCCTAACACTTTGGGAGGTGAACATGGGAGGATTGCTTAAGGCCAGGAGTTCAAGACCAGCCTACACAACATAGTGAGACCCCCCATCTTTACAAAAATTTAAAAATTATTCAGGCATCGTGGTGCATGCCTGTATTCCCAACTACTCAGAAAGCTGAGATGGGAGGATGGCTTGAGCTGTTGAATGAAATTATGGACTTACTTTTTACTTCTGAATCATGTTGAATATTTTCTAAGATTCCTTCCATGCTAGTCTCTCTTTGGCCTATGTTTTTTGTTTTCTCTCTCCTTTTCTCCATGATCCACTTATTTTTTGTGTGGGAATCAAAACCTACCCCCAACCGTAGCCTTCCCCACTCCAACACAATGAAAAGATCAAAAACACTTATGGTCAACTAGGAAATAAAAGGAGATACATAGTCAGAAAATGCCATTATCCAGCAAAATAAAAATGTTGTATTATTACTAGCACTTTTTAAATGCATGGAAATTTTGCATTTTTAATTTTAACTACTTCAATGTAAAACTTCCCAAAAGAGCAACTAGAACCTCATTATGAACAATTATTTTAGGGCAATCCAGTAATAACATCAAGCACTGCAGCTATACAAGATTCCTTCTTGCTTATTTCTGATTTCCAGAAATATGCTTGTTGATCTGTTATTTTATTGCATAAATACAATTGATGAATGTGTATTTGGAAGAGCCCTGTGTATTGTTCTCCACTTACTCATTTAAAACAAAGGCCTTAGGAGGAAAAATATGGATAATTTTCTTTTTCTCTTTCTCTTTCATTGTCAGCATTTTCCTCATATCTCTCAGGCCAGTGGCACCATCCTGCAGCTCTTGAATAAAACTCTCTCTCTCTACAGTTACTGTCTCATGTCTCCTTTAGAGTCTTATTCCAGTCCTAAGATCTTCTGAGGAAAAAATTCTCATGAATCTCTCTGAACCATGTAGAGCTTGCATTGTTTTCCTGTGACTCAGGGGGTAACTCTCCCCAAGCCCCACTTCCAATTTCTCTTCTACTCATTGATTTTTCTTCCTGTTGTCAGAGACAGATGTGTCTTATCTCCCCACCTCCAATCATGTCTTTTCAAATCTTTTGTTAAGTCCAAGATTTTCCTCTTAGGGATGAGTCTTTTAAAATCAAAAAGCCAGGAAAGACTTCTTTTTCCTCTCATTTTTGAAAATACATTTTCCCTGATGTCAGGATACTGAATGACCTGACTTCTGCCTGATTTAGGAAGGCAAAACAGGGTGAAGAGAAGACCTAAGCAGATCTGGAAATATAAGAAAAAAAAACTAATAATATTTCAAAAATATTGAAATTACTACCAGAAATATTACAAATAACATCTGATACTCACTTGACTCATAAGTTGCTTATTTGCCACTTCACCAATACTAAGCAATTTCACTTACATTTTGGAGAATCGTGTATCCTGTTTTCAATGTTTTCTTTTACTCACACATTCTTCATCTATGAAGATTCCATCTTACAAGATGGAAATTACATAATTTCTTAAAATTAGAAATTGATTTCTTTTATGATCACCTATGAATAAATAATTCACACATTACTTAAACACAGATCTTCATATTATGTGACAAATAATTTTCTACTTAACGCTTCCTTACATATTTGTATATTAATAGAAATAAATTGTCAGCCCTCCATTTAGAAAGAAAGTGTAAATAAGATACTTATAGTACCTGATGAGAGCTAATAGGATACAGGAGAAAGTGAAAGCAAAATCAATGGGAAGAAGAAGAAGAATGAGAGGCAGAGATTCAACCCCTGTTGACTGAGCTGTTCAAAAGTGGTTAGACCTTTAGTCTTCTATGATGTTCTAGTGCCTTCTAGATAAAAAGAGGATATTAAATGGATATGACGGCAGCAGTACAATAAATCAATAGTCCCAATTGTAAAATGCAGACTGTTTCAGTGTTTAAAATAGAATGAAAAATTGGCAAATTCGTGAAAATTTAGTATCTCATTAGTTCCATAAATAACCACAGTCTCAATGAGATCATAAAAATTGCTGGCATAATTAAGCTTATATTGATTTACTTTTTTGTATCACTCATTTTGATCATGAGGAGCAGTTTCTGAATGAACTATTTGCTGTAGGATGACACTGTATGGAAAAGAGAACTAGAGTTGGTCTCATATGAGGAGGCATACCAATTGATATAGTAAAACTTTTGCTATTAAGGACTTTCTGCTATAAGCTGATATGGCATTTGATTCAAAGAAATATGGTTCATTTTTAATATTTTATTATAATATAAAACATCTTTTCAATGTGTTTTTAAAAATTCATGTGTATGAAATTGTTTTATAAATTGAGAACTTTTCCCCTTGTTGAACCATAAACTCCATTGGTAGAAAAAGAAGATTATGTAGATTTCTTTCGCTATCAAACTCTCAGGAACATTCCTTTTCCAGACATCAAACCCTTTCTCTCATCATACTGCTCTTAATAGGCCTCAATGTTGTTAGTTTTTAAAATAAAAGTACTGAGAAGCTCATTTATATTCTTCTTATAATCAACTTTATCTTATTTATGCCTAGACATCCATTTAAACACACACACACACACACACACACACACACACACACACACACACCATTGCCAAAAGAAATGAAGCAGGCAAAAATAGGCTAAATTGTCCTTGTGTCTCCTTTGTAGTCAATTTATTTCTCTACCCAGGTTTCTGATGGGTATCTGTGTTTGTGCAGGAACTCTGACTGTATCTACTTCAGCTGAATGCTCACTTATCTGAGTCTAATAATGTCAGAGCCCTAGATGCAAATAAGATGGAGAGGACTACAAGAGAGATTGTGTTAGTCACACCATGCATGGCTGAGTTTCACATCACCTGAAAACCTTTCCCTGGGTAGTCTCCTCAGTCTTTCCACAGCTGCCCTCGTTCCAATCCCATTTAGGCGGCTTTCCTTTATGCACTTTTAGGGTGCCCCATACTTGCCTCTCTCATGTGTTTGCCACATGTTATTGTCTTTATCTATGTTATTTTATCTTTCTAAACTATAAAGAACTTTACTAGTTCCTCATATAGCAACTACTAACCTGTAACTATTCAATGCTGTCTGGTGGATAAATGAACTAATTATAAAAGGATTCAGCAGTGCACATGAAAGAAGGCAGCCCAAGACATGCTGTTAATATGAGATAGCAATAACTTTTGATATTAAATGGAAAGCTAGAAGATATCAGAAGTGTCTTTAGATAAGTTCAATAAGCTTTTCAGAGTATAGCTTCAATTGTGCTTACAATTCATAGTTAATGCAAAATAACAAAAGTAATTCAGGGGGAAAAAAATCATCTACAAGAAACAGGTGCGCACCATACTCCTTATGATTAGTAAACAGAAAATGTCAGAACAGGTATATACTTTTGAAACAGAAGAGTTCAACACCATACACAAAACAAACAATGGCAAGAATAACAACAAAACCTGATATCAAAGGTATCCCCAATTTCTTGTCATTAGTAATAACAATAATGCAAGTGATACTAGGCAACTCTTATGGAGCACTTACTAGGTGCAGATAGTTTTCCAAGCACTTTTCACTCATTTTCTCACTTCATCGGTTTTGCAAACATAGAAGAAGTAGAGTTATATGAGTTTCATTTTTATAAAAATAATTAGCATGATAATTATGCATCAGATATATTCACTTACACAGCATAACCTATTTTTTCCTACTTACCTTTATATTATTAAATGCTTTAATGAAGTACAAATCAATTTTGTTAGAAATTGGCAATCTTAAAAGAAAATTATTACTTGTTCTAAAATAGATACAATCCAGGATATATCTGTATCTTAGAACATTTTGTGGTATAAATAAATTTTTAAAATTCTGACAGGGAAATCCTTACAGCACAGGATAGACAAATTTTGTGTATTCGTGTTGTGTGACTGTGCATACAGTGGAAGAAATATGTGGTAGTAACACAACAATCACTAAGTCCAGAATATTTTCACATGCAGATATTCATGAATTGCTCTAGTATTAAAGCACATGTGCTGTGAATTTTACGATTCCTCTTTTAACTTTTCAAGTGTTGATATTTGCCTATTCCTAAATTGTGTTTGTTTGTTTCGTTGGAAGAATTTGGGTATACAATTGATACCAGTTTTTTTGTTGTTATTGTTGTTGTTGGGTGCTTTGTGTATGGTATTAGATTCCTTTGTTTTAGAAGTATATACGTCTTCTGATACTATCTATTTAGTAATGATCAGGTGTATGTCTAATCTTTTCCTTTCAGGTGATGTAAAATTTTCTATTAATTACTCTTTGTCATTCTGCATTAGACATAAATCATAAGTTCTGCATTAGACATAAATCATAAGTTCTGCATTAGACATAAATCATAAGCACTATTAAAGCTATAGTCTAAGAATTTTATTGAACTCATCTTAAGACTTTTTTAGATCCCATATCTTTCTGTTTAATATCAAAAGTTCATCTTTTTATCATGCATTTTCATTTTCTGTCTAGTAACTTTCTCACCAACTCCATCTATTTTGAGATGTGTTTTCATCTTGAATGAGTTTATGTTGACATCCAGATAACATTTGCTGGAATGTGAATGGTCTGTTCTTTGCTACTTAATTTTGTGAGGTCATCCCTCCAGCTTTCTAAAATTTGTCACTTTTTCATCTGGTCCTTAATCCTGCAATTGGAAATTTGGGAGCAAAGTGGAGTTGCATAACCAGCAGGACTAAAAATACAAACATTCTTCCTCTTGATCCTTGTCATATTGGAAATATTCTGGGAATCACTGAAGAACACTTTGAGATACAGAATAAGGGGTAAATATAGTGAATATTCAACCACTGTGTTCTTTCAACGTATTTATAATACATATAAAATAAAACAAAAATTATTTTATTATTTTCTTTTCCATTGGTACGAACAGCTAGATCCTTTAATGGGGCATTTTTCTTAAAATAGGTAAGTGCCATGTGTACCGGATATTTACTATTTTGGATGTCTGATGTTGCTCTGGCACTAGGATATAAAGAATTGGAGTATTATTATTATTTTTTTTTTACTAGTTTCCTAAGCTAGGGTCCTCCATGCTATCGATGTGCATACATCAGGGAACAAATGTAATTTTATATGTGACACCATTTACCATATGTTATAATTTGGTAAGCTTAGTGAGAACTTGGTTCATGAAAAGCAAACATTCATAACTTTCTCAGAAGCATCATTACAAAATTAGATATAATATAGGTATTAGATTTAGAAGTTAAATAAGGGAGGAATTTAATATCAACTAAAACAAGCATAAAAGGACATTTTGAAAACTAATTACCCAGAAATCTAGAAAATAGAAAAGAAAGAATGTAAGTTAAAGTTGGAGGTCTTCATGTACACTGAGTCATTCAGCTCTGGAGAAATCCGAGAGGCGAGGCAAAAACTGGGTAGGGGCAATGGTGGTGGAGGCGACAGAAAAGAACCTAGGATAAGAATCCCGTCAAGGAGTCTAACATTCATTGAGAAAGTATGTTAGTGAGGAAAGGAACAGCTATGTCTGAACATGAAGCAAACCAGTTGTAAGTTGAGCTTCATTTTTTTTCCAATGGTAAATAGTTTTTATACATATTCAGAATTAAAGATTTAAACATGCCATTAAGATGATAAAGGTTAAGGATAATCTTGGTATATTATTAGATATCATCTTACAATATTTATTATCTTAATGGCATGTTTAAATGAGAACATTTTATAAAATGATTGAGAAATAGTATTTTATTTCTATGTTCCTGTTTCATGGAAATGTTATTCAAAATTCCCACATACATCTTTGACATCAGAGTCGTCCATCAATACATCTGTGTTGAGTGATTTAACTTGAGTTTTTCAGAGCATGTCTTCACATCCATTTAAGGGTTTTGAGATGCTGCAGCACTCTTCAAATTGTCTATGGTGCTGGCACTGCAACTTTTAATGCAAACTCAAAGTACCCATTTGCTTTTCATGGTCTTCACCAGAGAGTCAGTCAACATATTTCTTAAAGAATCTTTTTAAAAACTTGACAACCAATACTTCCAATTATCAAGCCATATGCTTATGACTAAGTCCACGTTAAATTGTTTGCTTTCATTTTATGTTTGTAAAGATTATCTCAAATGACCTTTATAAATATCAGAACCATTAGTACAGGATGTCATCTGGTAAATGTCTCTTCTGACGACAGTAGTATGGGACCACTTATAAAGACTAATACCTATGGTTATTTTTCTTGGAAATGATTTTAGATGAAATGAATCAAAAAGGGCCCTAGCATAAAACACTCAACTTTAAGATAATTTAAATAGAATTTAACAAACAGATGTTTAACAAAGTAGTGGATAGTGTATAGGAAAATCACAAGAAACAGTGCACTACCCCATGGTTGGTAACAGGGCAGCTACTACCAATACTCACCCTGAAGATGCAAAAGGAGATAATGATTTCCAAGATAAGAAAGAGAGAATAGGTATAGAGAGAACAACTTTCAAAAGTGAGGCCTAGCCAGCATGATGCAACTCTGCAGGGATATGAGATTCTGACCTCTTTTGTTCCTTTCTCTGATCTCCTGAAAAGCGTCTGCCCTTGTCTAACTTAATCAGAAGCTTCCCAGGGTAGAAACAGGTAAAGAAGGATCATGTGTTTAGTGTACATCTGGGCAGTCAAATATAAGATATGCAGCCCAGGAAGAACTTCAACATCTTTCCTCCCCTCTCTTTTCTTCTCTCCCTTCTAGTGATGTCTCATATACACGCGCGCGCGCGCGCATACACACACACACACACACACACACACACACACACACACACACACACACACAAAGTTGACATAAGCTTTTCCAAAGTCCATCAGCAAGGGGGATTTGGATTCTGACTACATTAAAGGATTAAACTTTTGCATTGCTATCCAGGAAGAAAGAAGACAAACTATTTGAAAACAAGAATAGCCATTCTGATGCCTCCTATCTCATTGCCTAGTAAGGCGCCCTAAAGTTATTGCCCAAATGCAAACATTGATATTCCCATTAACAAAAAGAAAAAGAGTCAGGGATTTTTTTTTCTCCAATACAAAAGATTCAACATGTAAGTAGACTGAAGGTAACACAAATAATTTTCAGATAAATTTAATCATTCAGACATTGAATATAAATGACAATCCTAAACATATGAGTCAATTAAGATGAAAAAATGTAAAGAGTACAAAAGCAGAGGCTGGAAAACAAAGCACCTTAAAAAATACTAAGAAGGCTTCCCGGGCTTGCCATGGTGAATGTTTTCCTTACTCAGTAGGTACAAATAGAAAATGTTCACAGAGATATTTTTGTCATGCAGCTGCAAAGGTAGGCAGATCTGCTTTATGATTGATGATTCTGTTTTTCCTTTTAATATGACAGAATTTGTTAAAAAACAAAAAACAAAAAAAAAGTCCTTTGCTTCCAGGGATATTGGGAGCGGTGCGGTAGACAGCAGATGTGTGGTTTGTATCTAATATCTAAACACATTAAAATGTTTTTTCAAACGCTATGGCATTATCAGAAAAGTGGAAAGATGGTCTTGGCTTTGGTGAGGCAAGAAAGAAAGGACATTATAAAGGAAGGTTGGAAGAGGCAAAAAGAAGAAAGAGGAAGGGGAAAGTAATGTAAAAGAAAATAATTATCAGAAAGTGATGTGGAGAGAGTATAAAAGTAGAAGCAGGAAAATAAAATGTGATTGAAAGAAGAAATAAGCAGACACCAGAACCGATATGTGACATTGTACATATAACTGTAATGAGAGACAGTTACGGTTTGTCCTTTTATAATAGCCAATGGGTTAAAACACACACACACACACACACACACACACACACACACACACACACTATGCAACCTATGTACTTGTTGGCATAATATAAGAAGTCAGTCTATTTCTGGGCTACCTTCTCAAGTGCTGCCCCCGGCCTCTTCGTGGGAGGTGTTATGTGCTAGCTAGGAACAATTAGGAACATGAGCAGGGAACAGGGGAGTACAAGAGTGTGTAGTAAGGGTAGTGAAAATTACGACACCTGTTCTGATATGCCTCCTATTATTAGTGGCTGTGAATACTTACGGGTGTGCAGCAACCTCAGTTCTTGCCACAGCAGAAGAAAGAATTCAACCGAGGGGCATAAGGCAGAGTAAGAGACTGAGGCAAGTTTTAGATTAGGAGCAAAAGTTTATTAAAAATTTGTAGAGCAGGAAGGAAAGTACACGTGGAAGAGGGTCAGGTGGGCAACCAGAGAGATTCAAGTGTGTGGCTTGACCTTTGACTTGGGGTTTTATAGGCTGGCATTCTTCCAGGGTTTGCCTTTCTTCTCCCTGGATTCTTCCTTTGAGGTGGTGGCCTGCCAGCACTTGGGAGGGGTGCACGTGCCGTGTGTTTACTAGAGTTGTATACATGCTCACTTGAGGTGTTCTTCCCTTACCAGTCTAATATTTCTAGAAGGTAATATACCAGTTAAATGTGGCCATTTTGCCTCTTAATGTGCATGCTTGAGCCCACTTGCCCAATTCCCGAGATCTTATTGGGAAGGTGCTGATCACCAGCTTCAGGCGTTTCAATCTATTGGGAGACTGCCATTCCCTGACACCAGCTGTAACCAATTATTATTTTAGCAGGACAGTGTAGCAGCCAGCTGACCATCGCCTGATGGTTGCTTGAAATTCCTGCTGGGAGACCCTGTCCTGCCCTGATCATGTTTAACTAGCTACCTACTCTAACAATGTGAATTCACTGATTTTTAAATCGCTATCTCATATTGAACACACTGCAACACTAGAAAGTTATTCGAGTAGTTTTTGACTTTTCTTCTATAATACACCCTAGTTATTTTATGAATTTTCATATGCTTTACATATAGATCGTTGTTTATTAGAACCATGGGTCTGCACTTTGTTTCATTTGCCAGTTCGAACATTTATTTCATTTGATCACAAAATAGTGCTAATCAAGTTCTCCAAACAAGATTTGTGAGAATGTAAAAACAAGAACAAGCCAATAATAATAAAAGGCGTTACTGATTTCAAATTTCTTCAATAAAACAAACATTACCATTGTCATGACTGTCTCAAATGTTTTAAAAAGAAACTAACATTTTAACAAATTAAAACAAATACCACTACAGAGTATTGACTTTTTTAAAAAAGCAGCATCCAACTCACAAGGGATCTTGGCTTATAGAGAAATGAAATACAAATATCTTTAGATAGTAAAATATATTGATTTAAATGAACAGCAAATTATGAATGATCAAGAGTCAGATCTTTTCAGTTGCACGTTACAGAAACCCAATACTAATAACTGTATTTGATGGTTTTTTTACATTCTGTGACACCAGCTGAATGTCCTACAATTTAACTCAATTCTGATACTATCTAGAGTTAGTGCAGTTCCACAAATTAGGGCTCAGTCGCCCAAGACCATCCCCAATTCCACTGTCAGCCAAAGTCATGGGTATACTCAAGTGACCCATACTTGAGCTGGCTGACTCAAAATGTGGGGATTCCCTTGAGCCTTTCCGCTCTTCTCCTTCCAGGTTAGAACATTTGTTAGAATAATTTACAGAACTCAGGAAAGCACTACCATAATATTTTTATTATAAAGAATAGAATTCAGGAATAGCCAAATGGAAAAGATGCTTTAAAATGGTATATGGGAGTGGGTGGGTAGCCCAGAGCTTCCTGCCCTCTCTGGACATGCCAGCCTCTCAGCATACTGTTGTGTTCATCAACCTGAAAGCTCCCTAAACCTCATTGTTCTAAAGCTTACTGAGGCTTCAGTACTTGGAAACTGCATTGCTAGTCCATTCTTGCACTGCTATGAAGAACTACCTAAGACTTGGTGTGCGACCCCGGCTGTGGGACCCCGACCCACGGAGGCAGGCGCTCAATAGACTCAAGGCAGGACATGTGGTGACCGGTACCGACTTTATTGGGATCTCCGGGCGACTCAAGCGGGAAGAGAGAAATCGCGCACGCTTTCTTTGTTCGGTCGACTTTATAGGGACAGAGGGCCTGGGGCGGTAGGAGAGCTGACCTGGCGGGTAGATATTGGCTAGGTTGGTTGCTGGGCAGGAAGCCTGCCGGGCCGGGGCTTGTGGGACGGGAGGTTACGGGAGAGCTGGTGGGGTGGATGGTGATTGGTTCAGTGGGCCGCTGGGGGGGAAGGTTGCTGGTCTTGGGCCGGGCCAGGATAGAGTGAGATAAGGGACCCTCCCTGTGGGGGAGGAAGGGCCTTCCTTATCGGGAATTAGGCCCTTTCCACATGGCTGGGGAACGGGGCCAAAAGTCCTCTACCAGACACTTGGTAATTAAAAAATCAAGTTTAGTTGGCTCACCACTCCACAGGCTGTACAGGAAGCATGGTTAAGTCGGCCTCAGAAAACTCAATCAGGTGAAGGGAAAGCAAGCACATTTTATAGGCCTGGAGCAGGAGGAATTGAGAGAAGAGGGAGGTGCTACACACTTTTAAACAGCCAGATGGCCTGAGAACTCACTATCATGAAAACAGCAATCCGGGAATCCACGAATGACTTCTCACCAGGCCCCTTCTCCAACACTGGGTATTATAATTTTACATGAGATTTAGGTGTTGACACAAATCCAAACCATATCAGGCAAGATTGATTAAATCACGGCCACTTGAGGAAACTCAACCTGTAGCAACTTCCCTCTTCTCCCAGGAAATGAGTTTGTGGGCCAGAAAGTTCCAAACCTCTAATCACTTGGCAAGTCCCTCCCTTGACATTATCTAAGAACCCACCCTGACACACCTTGTTAGTATAAACTCAAGTAGTGTTAAAAGGGGCTCATGATGAATAACAAAAGACATGCCTATTACTCAGGAAATTCCAAGGGTTTTTGAATCTCTTGCGACAGAAATGTAGGACAAAGACCTTTTTTTTTTTTTTTTTTTTTTTTAAATTACATTGCAGCATAAAAAAGATTTAATGGTTTCTATGTCTGGAAAGTTCAGAGTGAAGTTTAGACATGATTGAATGCAAGGGCTCGAATTATATCTCATCATGTCTTTTTCTTACAAACTTCTTGTCTGCACTTTCTTCTGACTTACTTTATTCTTAGATGGTCTTTAACTGAATTAGGCACTGACTAATTTTAATTATTGTATCCGAATTGCTCCAGATCCATATCTTCTTATATACATGATCACTGGCTCTCCTAATGTTTGAAGACATTACATATTGAGTACATATGTAATTAAATTTTATTTGACCCATCCATTATAGTAGTTTTACTGCATGTTACATTTAAGTCAAGAATGGGATTTGTAAAGGAGATCATGTAGTAACTCCTCGATAATGCAAACATTGATATTGTATGTACTATATTTATTTTTACATATGGACGTCATATTAAATATACAGCCTACATATGTAAATATCATATTAAATATGTAACCTAAATCAGATTAATATCAAAGAATTAGTTTTCTTTCAAATTATCTCAGCATAGATATTAGGATATTACTAAATTTTTAGTCTTCTCTTAATCCAATTTGAACAGTATCTAATGGTTTTTTTGACTGAAAATAAATTATTATTTTATTTTTGAATCAGCTCTATGATTTTAAGAAATATTGATCGGATTATTTCCCAAAGTTGAAAATTTAGGACAGACACAGAAGTTTTATGTAATTGGATCTCCTGCACAGGAGAAGGAGTGGAATAGCATGATGGATTAATAAAAATACCCTTTGACTTTTCACAACAGTGAAGTGATTCATTGATCTCTACTTGGGTTGTCAAAGCTTTGGAGATGAAAGTCTATCAGAAGTGAAAGTTGCTGAATCGTGGCTATTTATGCCTTTATAAAATAATATTGGCTGTTTATGGCTTTATAAAATATTATTAAGTAAAGGAATGTTTTAACTGATGAAATTTCCCAAATGCCTAGACTTAGCTACCAAAATGACAACTTGGAGAAGAAATTAATATTTGTAATGCTATTAGAAGACTATAAGAAAAGGACTAATGATAAGAGTTTGCTCGTAGACACATATTTGTTCATGCTTTAACTTATTTAGCATTCAAATATTTTAATTGAACCCCTACATTATGGAAAACAAACCCTAAGTTCTTGGTTTACAGAAATAAAGAAACATGGTTCATGTATTTAAGGAGCTTGCAATTGAGGAGTCCCAATCCTTTATTGTTTCAAGAAGCACAAAATCTGGTCACAGAAATAGATGAGTAAATGGATGATTCAGACAGTGTGATAAGTATTAGGTATATATATATATGTGTGTGTAGATAGATAGATAGATAGATAGATAGATAGATAGATGATACAGGAACGTGAGAAGGAGCATTTTTCAAAAACTGGAATAGGCTCTAAAATATGAAGAGTGATAAAGGCTAAAATTTGAAAGCTTAATGGAAGTTGAGCCAGATTCTGAAGGGATGGCTAATGTATACGATGAATGCAATTGAGGAGATGCAGTGTTTTAGATGTAGGGACTTCAGGTTTTTATGGCTTAGTATATAATGCAAGAATAAACTGATTGGAGATGAGGCTGGGTAGTGAGAGATGATTGAGATACTGAAGGCGGCATTTGATTGTAATCTTTGTGACCTATTGAAAGACCATTAATGATTGATATTCAAATAAATGTTTGAAAAGATTCCTCTAAGTATTAGTAAAGTGGGTTAATTTATCCTAGGATGACTGAACTTAATAAACAAGTGGAAGGTTTATAGCTTTCACCAGGGTGTGCAGAGGATGTGAAGTACTACAGACCAACAAATGGAAAAGTGTAAAGTTTAGTTGCTTTATTTGTTTTTTAATTACTCCGGATATACTGTTGACTTGGCAGTGCTCACTAAGAGACAAAGGGAGGTAGAAAAACAATAATGGACAGGGATATATATATATATATAAGCTGGGAAATGTTTTGGTGGTAGCTCAGTATTCCGTAAATTAGCACCAGGTTGGTACTGTCACATAATTTGTTGGTAGGAGTACAACAGAGCAGCTTGTAAGAACAGATGAGCCAGGGAACAAATAAAACAATGAACATAAATCAGCAAAACTTAATTTAGCATTGGACATCTAGATGGCAGTCGGTGATGCTGATCATTATTATCGTACTGCCATGCACAGAGGGACTCAAAAAATATTACTTGATGGTAATTATAAACTCAATGAGAAACATGACTAGCATTTCCCACCCCCATTTAGGCTATCCTTTCCAGAAAACATTTTCGTGTTTATGACCACTAGTGAAAGACACCTTGTGGAGAAATACTTCATCCATTATCTGGGCCTAAAGATACTCTTAACTCTTACGTGTTTCTTTCTAAAACAGAGGCAAATTTATTCATACAGTGCATTCTATTTCCAGTAAAATGTTTTATCTGTGCATGTTCCCCATGACTCAATATTTAGTTTGGTTTTATTTGAGTCAGAGGTTTAAGTATGTAATCCATTAAACTTAAAGATAAATATTACTAAATATGACTGAGATTTTCAATGTAGCAGTAATCTCACCAAAGATTAATCTTATTGGCTATTACATTGCCAATTTCACTTGAAGTTGTCAATCTCACATTAATGAGTCATTTTTTTTTGTACTAGAAATCCTAGTGTTCTTGCTTGACTGTTTAAAAGTTTGTCTGCATGTTTCTTAATTTTGTCCTAAAGAGAGAAAAATTACAAATATAATTTTTAATGCATACTGCTGAGCATGAGTGGAGGCGGGGACACAAAACTTAAAATATTCAAATATAATGTGCTCACACCTAATAAAGTCCAAATGATAATAAGAAATAATGCTATTGCACATGTAGGTCCCGTTATTATTTGGAAGAGTTTATCATTTACTATACAAAGAGGGAGTCAAACAGGCTGATTTCATTTTTTAATGTTTTTAAAGTAATAAATGTAATTAATGCTCTCTCATCTTTATTTGGTGTTTAGAATATCTTACAGAGAATAAAAGACATTGCTTGAGAGCCTCTGTTATGGTTCTTTATTCCTGCCTAGTTCTCTTCTGCATTGCCCAAATTTCCTCAAATGTATCCACTTTAAGCATTTACATTTCAAGCATGGAATGAAAAGAAAATCAAAATATTGTTATGTTTTAACATATGAATAAGGTCCATTAGATAAGCATTTTACTTCTGATGAAATACAATATAATACAATGCAACACAATAAAATAATGTGTTATATTTTATAAGCAATAAAGATCACTCCTACCTGGGTATTTAAAAATTCTCTAGAATTTGTCTGGCCTCTATGGCATCATTCTAGATGGCAACATCTTTTATTTCAAGTTTAGCATTGTAAAAAATGTTGGTAGGAAAGAGAAGGAGTTTAAATTCTGTTTATTCATCAGCTGCCATATAATACTTTGCCTTATATTTCACTGACCATAACTTAGATTGCTACATCTAGCTGCAAGAGATTCTGGAAATATAGCCTTTATTCTGGAAGTCACCTGCTTAGATAAAATTATGAGCTGGGAGAACAGAAGTTGGAAAATGATTTACAGTTTCTGCCATACTGGGGACCTTGGGAACATTACATTGTGTCCTTTCTCTACTTTGATGTTTTTGATTTCAAACAACAGAATTACAAAACTCTTTCTCCATAAACGTCTCCAAATTATATTATAAAATATCTTCTATGACAATAAAAGACTTATGATAAATAAATTTATCATGATAAATATATAGACTTAAAAATAAGTACATAAATTTATGAGAAAGAGACCCCACCAGCACTTCTTTTCTTAATGTTTTATAGTTTTATAAAGTATTAGAAGGACATTTTGTGATCTCTGTTTGAGTGTTTTTATAATTTCACTTATATAAAAGATATATCAACATATAATGTCAGATTTGTTAGATATATGAAGTTTTCTGAAATCTCACTGCTCGGAAAGAAATGCTTTTCTAAAAATGAAATGTACACATTGGGAAAATGTTCAAATCAATGTACTTGTTGTTATGTTCAAAATTCCATTACTGTTAATGAGATTTGTAGGCATAACTTGCACAGCAAGTTACTCTGAAATTTTTCCCAGCTGTGTCCTTGAAAGATGGATATTTTTTTTTTCCTTTAAGAAAATCATTTTATCTGAGCAGGTGCTTTTCAATGTATCCATTTGTACGTTGATGGCATTATTTCTACACAAAATGTGGGACTTATGTGTAAGGGGAAAAGTAAGATATTTGTCCACTGTATTTGTATGAGTCATAAACAACCCATGGACATGAGCTTTAACACCTTAGCATAGTTCTGGTATGGAACTTCTGCATAATTCATCATAAAAGAACACGAGGCATTCAGAAGTCAGTGTTCACTCAGGGAAGTGCTGAATATTAGCAGCACAGGAAATACGCCTTCTCTATACCTAATTTACACTGGAGAGCTGATAAGTTTTAAGGTTCATAATAGAGCTATTTTGATCCCTTTATACTTGTTTGAGAATATTTTTGAAGTAATACATTAATAAATCATATTGAAATCAATTTTCTTAATGTATTATATATTTGTGTACATTTCCTTGGAAGGTTAGTTAATAGCAATTATATTCAAATTTATTTAAAATATTATTTAAAAAATAGGTAATATATTAACATTCAAAGAACAAAATGGTAAAAAGTTATACACCCTTTAAATATTGTGAACATGATTGTTATCTTGTCTTTCCTTTTAGCACACAGGCTCGCTACTTGATAAGAAATAGAAAACTAATTTCTGTCATGCATAAGTCCTGCTGTTAGTATTTTATAGTATCAGAGCTAATGCCTTGGCCATTTTCTTTAGTTTGATTCTCTCCAAAGCAGGAGACAAAGTCTCTATCAGGATTACCTGCAGAAACACTTGTAAAACACTCCCGAACACCACTATCTTCCAAAACTGTGCCTTACTAAGCCAGAGTATTATTTTTTATTGGACTATTTTGTAGCATTCTGTTCCTGACATAAATAAGGATAGAAACTCCTTCTCTAGACATTATAAAAAATATAAGCTTTCCATTTTTAAAAGTAATTATCAGTTATGTAAAGCAAAATATGTAAATAGTTATTTATCAACCTAAGTAAAAGCAATAATGTTATGAACAAAAACTGCTGATATACAACACAAAACTTATTTTAATAGATACTGACTTTACGTTAGTAACAGGATAAGGAATTCAACCATTGGGAATAGAGATGATTTTATTCTTGTATGTTTGTAAGCAGCATTGTGCTGTCTTTCATATAAAGCAGGCTTAGAGTACTTATGAATTCTGCCTTCAAAGAGCTTACAATCTTTCATGGATTTCTTTGACTAAGGACAATTTATGAAAACAGCTCAGCTGAGGATCACCCAACAGGTAGAGAAATGAGTGTCTCTGGCCTGAGGTGAAATGTGGGTTGCACACACTGGCATCCACTCCTTGTTTTAAGTTAGTGAATTTATGTATGGCTAACCTGAGTTTTGTGGAAATACTAAATGAAAGGGCGAAGAAACATTTACTGGGGTTAGAAAGATTTTTCAAATCACTAGGGCATACTTGAAGCAAGCAAACAAACAAACAAAGACGGAAAACCCTTTACATAATTAAGTGTGGAACAAGATAAGTTACACAGCAATCAGAAACCTCCTTGCCTAAGGGAGACAGGAGGGTTTGTTGCAAATGAACTTAAGCATTTATAGAAAATCTGTTAATAGTGACATAGTCGTCCCCCTTGAGGCGCTTTGCCATGTGATACCTACCTATCTTCTCCAGCGTTGTTTCATTTGGCATAACTCCCAGTTTGTTTTACTATTCAACATTTTCTGGAATCAACATTAATGTCACAAATTTGAGATATTTTTCATGCTGCTTTTCCACCTTCCCTTTCTCCATTTCAAGTCCTCCCATCCTTAATGTTCTATCTGAGTCCTCATTCTCTACGAAGCCTTCCCTACTACCCACACCCCCAGATCACATCCCCATCTTGAAACACTTTCCTACATGACTACTCCTCTTTCTCTCTCTCTCTCTTATTTTATCTTTCTTATTAAAGTTTTTGCTATTTTCCTTTTCACCATAAAGGCATGAATCATATACTATATATAGGTATGTACTATATATACACCTATACACTGTCTATAAAATATGTACTATATAACATCCATTTATATGTGTATTACTAATTACATGCTGAAATATCCCTGTACTTTCATATTTTCTTTTCCCCACTTCCCATGTCATCTTATAAAATGTATGGACAAACTAAATATAAATTTAGATATGGGCAAATTTGATTTATTCACTTTAGCTGTATATAGCATTTTCTTATATATTTTTAAATGTATTTTATTGGCTGATATCTCTGATAATAGTTCTTTGGGTTGTTTCTAATTTCTCATTATTACAACAAAGCTATAATACACATTCTTGGGCATTATTGACATATATTTGTTAGAGCTTTCTAATAAGACAATGAACTGCTCAAATGAAGAAGTGCTTTTTTTAAAATTCCTCACTTGGAAGGTAGCATAGAGCTGACTGCATAATTGCAATATTCTGCTGACAGATTGGATGGAAAGCAATGATCCTGGATCCAGAAGCAGGAGCCTCTGTTCTGTACGTAAAGAGGAACTATCAGGCAGGCAGTGACTCCAACTATGATTATTTGGTATCCTGTGCTAACTACTCGTAATATGGGCTCTAACAACCAAGATCATGTTGCATTCTCCATTACTTATGTAATACTTATCCTGATTTATTTTATTTCACTGTCTTATGGCACTTTACTGATATCTGCAAAATGCTAAAGTTGTATGGAAATAATACCATCTTCACTGGTACAAAGAAGCTTTGTATTCATTCCACTTCTGGTGGTTCATTTATAGAAGCACATGATTTATTGCCACCTTAACAAATTATTCTGAGTGAGCAAAGTATCTCTTCATTCAACTGTACCTTCTTAGAAACATTTCTTACAACATTTAAGTGGGTTGGTGATGTGGCCATCTCTCATTTTGACCACTGCACAACTCCTCCTTAGTCTTCCTGCTTTAAATGGAATCCACCTCTAATCAATTGCCAATCTGCAGCTGCCAAAATGATCCTTTTCTCCAATTGCTTTGACCGTGATTCTTTTCTCATTTTTATCCTCCTGCAGCTGCATAATCTAGACATCAGGCTGGAGAATATCAGCTTTCATCCCATAGCTTTTCATCAGAGAGCATTCGATTTGTTTTCTCTGTCCTTACCCATATCCTCTTTACTGATATTGCCTGGCAGTCTTACCACATTCCTTTTTAAAATCAGCCTACTTGCCTCCTTTTAAGAGCACTCTGTGCCTTGGCTTAGAAAAACCTTTTTCTTCTTTTATTACATTTTTAATAGAAATTTTCTATGATTTGATAATTTTTAAAATGAAGAGAGGGAAATGGGAAAAAGAAATAAGAACATAATGTTATCATCTCAGGGTGTCTACTATCATGATGTTAGCATATGTCTTTTTTTCCTCATTATATTAAAAAATTCAGTATCATTTATATCTAATTTGTATCTTTTCTCTAAATACATTATAAGAAATTTTATAGACATGAAACATTTTTATGAACAGCAATTTCACAGAAGAAAATAACAGCACATGGGGATACACTATAAATTATTCCATTTAAGGATATAGTTAAAAATAAAGTTAATAATGTGACTGAATTATTCTGGCAATTAAAAGGAATTATCAATTATCAGCAATAAATGCAGTCATCCAGAGATGGGAAGATTAAATCTTTGTAAATAAGGTGCTGTCATGAGTAGACATGCCCCATATAAGAAACAAATGCATACAGAATCTGGTAGAAAGCTAGCCTGGAGAAAAAAGAATACTTTTATATACATAGAATGGAAGCAAATATTTCATGTTCAAAGTCAAGTCTTTAGCACCAAGAAGTGTTTGTTGTATAACTAAACCTAAGTTAGAATTTGAAAGACTTAGCAAAGAATATTTTCTTGTGGAAAATGCTATTTAGTTCCAAATTTCTTATGTGTTAAGAAATGCATCAGCATGTCAGGAGTGAGGTTATTTCAAGAAAGGACTGTGGAAATGACCTTCCTTCCTCCTAAAGAAATTGCGAGTCCCTAGATGATTAATAATAATTGTTTACATTAGTATAACAAAAGTGCTGTAAGATCACTTCTGTATTAATTATCTCCTTTCACTATCTCAACAAAGTTGTAAAGCATGCGTTGTAATCATCCTATTTATAAATGGATAAACCAAGGTCAGGGAATTTAAGTGATTTACTGAAGATGGTGAAGTTAGCAAAGAGTATCCAAACCTGGACTACTGATTTATTCTGTTTTTTTAACTATTATTTTTTCAAAAGTGCTGCTTTTTCTAAAAATTTTAGGGAGGTAGGCTTTGGAAAGGATGGCAGAGAATCTAAAGAGCTCAACTTTCAATTTTTAATATTATTTCCTTCTTGGTTGTTTGATATCTGTCCAACTATGTAGAAAGTATGTTTTCTAAGTTTCCACAAAGAAATGCTTCAGTGGACATGAAATGTCTTCTCAGCCTTACAGCTTTTATTCTGGTGTCCTCTGGCAATTACTTTTGAAAAGAATTCAGAAGTCCTTTGCTTCTTTTGAAAATTATCAACCTGGATGCTTCTAAGATTTTAAAATATATTCTTAAAATATTAAACCTTTGTAATAACCTGCTTAATGTTGTCTATGAGGTGGTGAGAACATGTAATCCTCATATTAAGTACATTTTCATTTCAAAATTTATTTTTAATCATTACAGCTGCAATTAGGCTTGATTTTCTCTCTAACATTCCAAAGGTTGATCCTGAACCCCAATCTAGCATATATATCATCTTTTTTCCCAGTGTGTTAATTCAGATGTGATAGTATCTCTACATTTCCTGGGAGCTTTTCAACTTTCTCTAATTCTTTTATTTAGGTTCTAATATCAGAGATGCTCTTTATTTCTAACTCAGATTTTAGATATTCAATTGCATTTTTAATTTCCTTGCATTTCTTTTATTTCATACATTTTCCTTTCATCACGTATTTTTGATTTTTTTACTTTACTCTTTCATTTCTTTCCTCCTTTTTCATTGAATCCACTATCTTGTATCCTATCGAGTATATTACTAAGAAAATGTCATGTGTAGGGTAATTACTATGTATGGCAAAGCCCTATCTATGTTTCTGTTCTGTTTACTCATCCACGAATAAGGAAATTTTATCCAGTGTTCATGTTTTCCAACAGAGCATGAATGTTGAATAAATGCCACTTATATGCAAATGAGGGGGGGAAATATGCATATTTCCTGAACCAGTTCCTGGTTTCTAAATGGCATGCAACTACTATAGACCTATTAGAATAAGATACAATTTTCTACTCTCATCATCTTTTAGCCTGATACTCTGAATAGAGGAAGTACATAAACGAGAGCAATACACAATTATTAAAAGGGTAATGCCTATATTAATTATGTCATTTTACTTTAGAATGTTCAAATTTCCTTCCTGACACTGCGAGCAACTGCCAATTCTCCATATAATCAGGCGCATGATTTACCTAGAGTATACGTGCCCTAGGTAGAATAAACATACAAGTTATTGTCCACAAAAGGAACATTTGACAATGAAAGGGCTTTCTATTAATAGTTTTGTCAGGACCCCAGCACATACTCGGATTGTCCCTAGCTAACTGGGAAGTGTTCTCATCTAAATTCTAAAAGCATTGCACATGGATATATAACAGGTACTTAGATTAAAAAAATGAGTTGGCTAAAGAATAATATTCTGCTCCTTCAAATGTAGCCACTCTGTGGTAGAGGGATGGACACTAAGTTTTCAAGTGAGTGCCATAGACCTTGCACATTTGGAGCAAAGAAGAGATTCTTGCACACATTCTAGTTCTGTGATTCTGGAATTTTGCTCCTGCAATTGTATAGGAGTGGAAAATAAATAATTCATTACGTCAGTTCAGTTATGTTGGTCTTGTAGTTCAGAGATATTTTTCTGAAATGCTTCTGATATGTTGATGAGTCCCATTGTCCAATTTTATCATGAACATTCATTTTTTTTTGCCTCCATAATTATTTTGTTGAATACCGGGAGAAAGTAAATCAGGCTGTGCCAGCAATATTTCATTTGAATTTCTGCTTATATTTCATTCAACCTTATAATATATATTCTTAATCATGTGTTGAAGTCTACTTCATATTAACTCTTTATGTATTGTATTTAATAAATATGTGTCCACTTTTGCCATTGCTTTTTGTCATAGATTAGCAACTCTAGCAGGATATGAAACAACAAATTGACTCAATAAATATTTATGATGATTATCTTCTATCGTATCATATTTTTAACTTACTTGAAACATATTCAACACACTTTACCCAAATGAATAAATGTCAGATATTTTGCTACTGGTAACAAACTATATACCATAAAGTGAAACATTTCTAATTATTATATTTAGCTTTTTTAGTAACCACCTTAAAGCTTGCTTTAGTGATTAAAATATATTACCTGATTTACCAAGATGCGCTCCTAACTTCTTAATGGCTGACTGTGTCAATATTGGGCATAAGTCAGTAGGATACTGCTCCCAATGTACAAATAAGCCTGTGGCCGCTTTGAAGATATTTAGTGAAATGATAAAGTCTTCTTAAGCGAAAGAGATTTCAAAATGTTAAATTGTGTTTTCACCCTCATGATCTAGTTCTAAGTAATATGTTACTTGTATACCATATGCAACCTTAGCTATTTTATTGATAAGACATAAAATTTGCAGAGGATTCACTTACTAGTGCAAATGTAATACACGAAGTTTTCTTGTCACTAAATTTCTTGTGGCTGGTTGGATTTTTGTGATCGTTCATTCTATCACCCAATATACGCAATATCTAGTCTGCTGTGCAGTAGATGCCAGGCCCGTGAGAGTGCTGCTACCTCCAACCATGACTTTCTAGCACTTCCACATCCCAAAACGCTAAATGTGACATTACAGAAACACTCTGAATTTTCAGATGCAAAATTCCATATGCACCAAAAAAGGGTTATGGCCACATTAAAAAGTGGGTTACAGGAAGACAATAAGATGCACATTTCTCTCTATCTCTATCCCAGAAATGCTCGTCAGAAATATAATCATAATAGATGCTGGTAGGGCTACACTGTTTAATACGTTATTGAAAATGACTGTAATTTAGTATCTCAAACTTACGTATTTATCTAGTCTTTTCTATCTGTTGTACAACAGATTTATTAAAATCTATACAACACAGATAGTAAATTATCATATCTGTTAATTTTGTTGACTATATTATAATTTATTATTGTCCAGATAATCATGTGTCTTTTTAAGTTCTTCTTTCTTACATAGATTAGCTTCAATGGTAACTATTTGATAGTCTCATATTCATTCCTTTACCGTAAGCTCATTAACAAGTTGGTTTTCAGGTTATATGGATATTTATTTAAAATATATTTTATTTATTTATGAAGTAAATGAATCTTTTTAATGCACAACTTAAACTATTAAAACATCATTAGTGAGAAGTATAATGTAGGATGAAAATAATTTAAATATTTTATTAATATACAAAACTAAAAAAATAGTTTTGAGATCACAATAAAAAAAATTGTGACTTGCTTTTTATTCCCCCAAATTTTATTTTATTTTTTTTTAACTGGGAAAACTAATATGAACAAAAGTTCTTGGCTAAACTGATAAGCGTACACAATTGCAGTCACTGTTAAAAATCTAATATTCATAGCAAAAAATCATAATTTAGTTCCTAGGTTGGAAATTATTTCTACGTATCTACATGCTATTGATGGAATCCGAATATACATATTTGTCCTCTCACCCAAGCTGGGCAATCTTAGATCAGGCATTTGATTATCCTAAAGTTTTTAAAAACTTTATTAGGGAAGTACTGTACTTTTCATACTCATTTGTTGTTCTATATATTTTGTATATGAATTTGATATTTCACATGTTAACAAAAACTTTATTTCATTTTAATAGATGACCATGCTTGGTTTTGCCTGATTTTGACCTATTAGCAGAAAATACAGTATTTTATGATATCTACATTGCAGTGTCCAGACATAAATGAGAAAAAAAGGGGAAAAATGTAGGAATTAGCTTCATTTGGTGTTTTGATGCGAGAACATAAAATAATGATGGCCCAATTAAAACTATGTGTTCAAATGAAATGTATTTGTGTGTTGCAAATTTATATGTGATTATAAAAAGCAGCATTTCTGCAGCCCCTTTCAATAAGATATAGAAACAGCACTGAACTGGGAAACAGAAAACCTGATTGCTCAGACAACTCTATGGATAACTGTGCTGTGATGGCCGTCAGTTCAACTTTCTAGGCCTCAGTGTTCTAATTTGAAAGATATAAAGTAAAATATTACAGCCATCCATATCATTCCTAGACCCAAATTGCAATTCTATATGCTTTTTTGAGAAGGAGTCTAAAATTTCAAGATCCTCACGTGGCTGTAAAAACCACTACGAATGAAGCACAGCTAATGATATATCGATTTTTTGTTGTTGTTTGAGACAGGGTCTCGCTCTGTCACCTGGGCTGGAGTGCAGCAGCACCATCATGGCTCGCTGCAGCCTTGACATCAGGGATCAAGCAATCCTGATCTTTCCACCTCAGCCTCCCAAGTAGCTGAGATTATGGGTGTGCATTACCACCACCAGCTATTATTTATTATTATTATATGTAGATAAAGTATCTCACTATGTTGCTCAGCCTAGTCTCAAACTCTTGGACTCAAGTGATCTTCCCACTGTAGCCTTCCAAAGTGCCAAATATCCAAATGCAATGATGTTATACAGCAGGGAGATTAAATATGAAGATTGCTTTTTGATTTTCATTCTAGAAATATGTGAGAATTTTGTCTAGATCAAAGCAGCAAGTGTATAGCAAATAATATTAACCATAAAGCCATGACACTCTAACTGACCTTCTAATTTGTTAACTAACTTCCTTTCTTGTTCATGCACCTATTTAAGGTCAGAAAATGAGTTTTCTGGTCTTAAATGGCTTTCTGCTTCTCTAAATCCAGACATGATTTTCCATATACTTTGATGGTTTGCAAAAAGAAGATATACAATAGTCTTAACTTTTTAAGTTAGCTATGTAATAAAGTAGTGCCTGGACTTCGTGGTGTGTGATACATGTCACTTACCCTGTGTCTCATGATAGGTGTAATTTACAATGTGCCTCTTGTTGGCTCTGGCAGCTACTTTCTTATATGGATTAAGACAATCCTCTTATTTTTATGAATTAGAAAACAGTAATTATTCCAACAAAGTTGTGTGAGCCCTGAAAGTGAGTACTTTATCAATCTAAATTAGACCATAAACATTTTGTTTAGTGAAGCAAAACTTACAGTTCATTGGCTCAGTAACATTAAATAATTATGTTACAATGACAGCTCTTCCTGAACTTCCTAAATCGAATGGTCATTTCACAAATCAATCCATATATTTCTTTAGGGAAATTAAATAAAAATTAATGTTCCTACGATTGCATTAATGTAACACTTCTTTATTATTTTAAATTGAATAAACTGAAAAGTTTTGTAAGAAAGAGTCTAGAATTCAGTATTTTTCTACTATCTGTATGGGGAAAACATAGCTTGCTTATAAAGCGTCACAAGTTATTTGAGCAAAATGTGTATCTCCCTGATATTATTCATACTAAACTTAATATTTTGAAAGTAGTTTCAGCTTTTGAATCTACACACTTACATTTACATACTTTTAAACACTATAGATACTAAACAGTTGATGAAAGTGTTTAGAAAAATGTACCCATATCCTTTGCCCACTTTTTGCACATGTACCCCAGAACTTAAAGTATAATAAATAAATTTCTTTTAAAGATAGAAAAATGTACCCATAGAAACAGCTAGGTAGGAATGAACAAAGGAATTTCTAAAAGGGTCTCTCTTTGCAGATAAATGGAGAACAGACCAGAAATTTATGACACATTGATAGAATTATTTCTGAAAAGGATTTTTCATTCCAAAATAAAATATGTCTTTCTTCAAGTTCCATCTCTCTAGATGGCTGATCTATAATGAGCTGAAGAAGGGATTTTGCACTTTCCTAAAAGTGTTTTGTCAATGATCAGAAAGAACTAGTTCCATTTCTTTCCAAGTTGAACCAGAATGTCACAAATCAAGAAAGGTGAAGTTTTTCAGCAAAAGGGATGCACTGAACCTTCACAAGCTGCTGTAGTATTGTACTTTTCTTTCTTTTCTTTTTTTTTTTTTTTTTTTNTATATGTATAAAATGTATTGATAAAAGAATCTGTGCACCTCTGACACTATTGGAAGCAAATGAAAATATCATGGGGAGAGAATAAAGTTGAGGTTAGCAAGATCGGTCCTAACCAATGCATTTATGAAACATAAAACAAGTTGGACCAGCTTTAAAACTGTGCAGGATAAGACACTCACATGCATCCATATGGAAAAGAGAATTTTCATAATATTCACTGATCATTAACTGACTTTTTTTCTTTTTACTAAAACTAACTCTTTCTAGTTATTTTTAGCTTTGGAATTTCTGCATTTGAATATTGAAATTTTCTTTGACTTACTTAGACCTGTCCTTAAGTGTATGTATGCAGGAAGTATGTGTACATTGTCATTTTATCTGTGTGTATGTGTCCATCTAACTAGAATTTATGGAATACCTAAGATCTTGAATATAAGCCTTAAATTAAGTTACAGACAAAATCCTCTGAAACAAACAAAAATGTATATGCTTCTAACTCAATTTCACTTCTTTTGGCACTGGTGATCAATAAAAGTGCAGAATTGATTATACAATTTCAAAATGTTAATAATTAGTCATAAACAGGGAATATTAACCTCCCCCTTTTTCAGTTGCCAGGAAACTGGCATCCAGAGATTAACCAAGAAGTTTAGTTTACAGGAGGAGGAGATTTATGCCAATCTTAAAATACAAAATGCTACTGACAGTCAAGATGCATCTATCTTTATTTAACTCCCGTCACTGTCTAGAATAGAAGCCATGTTTCCTTTTCTCTCTTTTTTTCTTACATCTGCTGAGAGCACACTTTAGCAGATCTCCTTTTTGTCTACTTTCATTTCCAGTTTTCTTAATTTCCTCATTCATTTTCATCCCTTTTTTGTTTTTAGCTAAAATGTGCTCATCTTGCTGTATGATTCCATGTAATAAATATTAGTTACCTAAAGCTCGCTCCTGTCACAGATAGGCTCCAGATTGTATAATCGATTAAGCAACTGAGATACGCATATTTTTTCTTGTTTGCCTATTGATCCCAAAAGTTGGCCTCTTCCCCAAAGAAATTCAGGGAAACAGGCTGACAAACAAGAGCCTTGTCATCTTCTTAAAAAACAAAACAAAATAAAAAAGACCTGTCAGAATGTAATAGTAGGCCAGAAGAAGAAGAGAACATAGCAGAGTGGTGTGAAACTTCTAATGGCTAAACCCTATGAAATAAACAGCCCCTTCTCCTTACTTTCCCTTGTCATTTAGCCATATGGTCACACTTAATGAAAGAGAAAGATGGGCAATGCAGACCAGCTGTAAAGATAGGTACGAGAGGAAGTGTTTTCACAACTAGCGGTCTCTGCACAAGGAACTTAACATTAAAAGCTATTTTTAGTCCATTTAACCCTGCCACAAAAACATCTATATCCCCAAATCTATATTTTCAGACGAGAGAAATGGCCAACATAAAAAGTCTTTTACTTATTTGTATATTTGATATACCAATTTTTAAACATTACTTGTCAAATAAGCATTCATATGATTACTTGTTTAGGACTGAATTAGTTGGATAATCACATTTCTATAAAATGGTATTGTTTTCAGGCACATTTACATCAGAGATAATCAGCAACACAGGATATCTTTCAGAGAAAGACTAGAGACTGCTGTGTATTGGTTTAAGTTCTGTGAGTGCTGGGGTTTGTGCCAATCTTGGCCATTCCTGATCCTTAGAATTAAGAATAACGCATTGTTCACGGAAAGTATTACTAAATAAATACACACAAACATGTGGTGAATGAAATACTAGAAATTGATATAAATTTATCATAATAGCCAACATCTTAATTATTTCAATAGACTATTTCCTTTTTAAAGGGAAAATATTTTACCTAGTCAGAAAAGCATAATCTTGTTTTTTGAGGCTGATACTCCTTGCTTGAAAAGTTATGTTTGAAAATTGTTTTCATTACCCTTAGCATGTAGCTTTTGTACTTTCATTAGATCCTTTGTCTACATTTTTAAAGCTGCATGCCTCTATTCCCTATGCATTTTTTTTAATTAAAGAAAAGGAATATTGTGTTTCTAACTGAAAATAACTAAAAAGAATCTAAGAACAAATGCGACAAATGTCTTTCAACAAACAGATATACAGTCTCCTGATTTACATGGATAGGAGAAAATAATACTTAGGTAATTTCAACATGCATATTGGTGTTCTTAAATTTAAAGTTGATAGCCTACAGATATTTTATGCAGCATTATTTATGGTGGAATTTCTAAATGTAAGAAAAAGGCAATTGAACACAGAAAGGCAATAATTTCCAGCAGTTTAAAAAGGAAGCTTGTATAGTCACCATATGCCAAACAGAATGCACGAGGATATGTTTTAATATAAAGGAAGTCAAGAAGTGGTTTTTATCATTCAAAACAATTTTATGGTACATCTTATTTAATGTTAATTTTATTACCTTTGTTGCAAAACTATTACCCTCATGAAACATTTTTATTAGCCCATTACAACCAGAAAGGTTGCTACTGTTTTTGTTCTCCTGCCTTTTTTTTTTTTTAATGCCGAGAAAAGCTCTGGAATTTAGACAATTGTGGTTTTCTTTAAGACTTCAATTTTAATCTTTATTTTACTAAATGATTATAAAGTCTAAAGTCTGTCCTCATAATAGGTCACCTAATTTAAGTTGGACTTAGCATCATGAGTCATAGTTATTTTAAATAATTTTGGTATTGTTAAGATTGGGAAGACTATGAAAACATTGGGAAAGCGGCAGAGCTATATAGTTGAGTTATATTTAATCACCGATAAATCCACCAGGTTCAGTGTGATTAAATTTTCAGGACACGTCTGTGTATAGTTAAATCATTGCCAATCAGCTGAACCTAGAAAATACACATATAGGCACACACATAATTTTATATAGATATATATGTGTACTTACATATGTAACCACACACACACACACACACACACACACACACCCCTTACATAATGATAAAGATAAGCCCTTTAATATAGCACGTTTTTTTGAGACAGAGTCTCACACTGTCACCTGGGCCGGAGTGCAATAGCACGATCTCATCTCACTGCACCCTCTGGCTTTCGGGTTCCCATAATTCTCCTGCTTCAGCCTCCCAAGTAGCTGGGATTACGGGCGCACACTACCACACCCGGCTAATTTTTTTTTTTTTTTGTATTTATAATAGAGAAGAGGTTTCACTATGTTCACCAGCCTATTCTCAAACGCCTGACCTCGAAATTTGCCCACCTCAGCCTCCCAAAGTGCTGGGATTACAGGCGTGAGCCACTGAGCCCAGCCTACATGTGATTTTCAAAAAACTACATAAAAAATAAGGAGTTAACAAAATTCAAAATTAGAAATAAATGGAATATTATCATATTTGAGGTGACAATGCTGAGCATCTGTTTAGAGCAGTGAGGATTTTCAGTGTGTAATATAAGTTAGAACCCAAGTTTCTAAAGCACATTTGGTGGGTTTGTTTCATGAAGTTCACAATTCTTTCAGATCTTTAAACAGGAGTTCATTTACATTTCTTCAAAACAATTTAAATTATCCTACTTTCAAAGCTTTGTGCCCTGTAATAGTACAGTAATATTACTACTGTTATCATTAGTTGTATTAATGCAGGAATTAATACTGTAGTATATTAGTGATTGGCTCAGGTCTTAAAAGACATAGTTCAATAAATTTGCATAGCATTCAACAGATTGTGATGACTATATTGTAGATTTGTAAACCTGAAAAATAAAATCCATTCTGAGTGATTTTTTAAGATAATGATTTGCACTCAGAATTTTTTAAACTGCTTTTTTATATTTGCCTATGCTGAATTGTGTTGTTTAGCTCTTAGGTATTTTTGCTTCCTCAAAATTCAGCTCTATAAAATAGATTTGGTGCTATATTAAGTGTATTCCTGTTTTACATGATTACTAGAGACTGATCTTCCATTATTTCAGTTATATACAATCTGATACAATAAACTTACTGACATGAAAAACGAATTATACTTTCATTTATGAGAAAACTATGCTCCAACACACAGTTTCTATTCAGATAAATCCACTCATGTCTACATGTTATTAGGTACTAAATTACCTTTAAAATAATTTAGTAATTTAAAAAGTAGAAGATTTTACTAAAGGATTTTTAGAGCAAAAGAATAAACATAATTTTAGTGCAGGCAACTATTTCTAACCCGAATTCATTGATCTAGAAAATTACTTTAATGCACATATCAATATACAAGCCAGTTGCTTTTATTTCAGCAATTAAAAATATCTGTGTATTTCTCTTTGGGTTATAATGAGAATACATATGAAATTTTCATAGAAAAACCATAATTATGTCTTCATTATTGTTATACTAGTAAAATGAAGTTTTAATTAATAAAATGTTGAAAATAGGGAAAACAAAGCACTCATTCTAGGCTTATTATAGTCTTCATTGAGATAAATTAAGTGTTGGTAGAAAAATACATCTTTAACTTTTTTTAAATAATAAAACAGACTTAGTAGCCACATAGTTTAAGAATTGAAAATTAAAACTCTGTAAATCTTGAGGAAAATATGACACACACTCTTAAACATGCACAGACACAGAGTGAAAGAGTGTTATTTTTATGCCTCTAATTTATGAATACTACTCGTTAAATCACCATTTTTATATTTAATATTATTTAAAAACTTGTGCCTGTCATGTCTGGCATAGGAACTGAATAACTTATTATTTGAATGAACAGTTGAATAGAAAATTATTTAATATGATATCTAGTTTGAAATTCCCATCTTACCTTTCCCTAGTTATTTACTTTAGATGTATTGCTTATCTTTATTTATATTTTTGACAATAATATAAACCTTGAAATTATTTTTACTCTTTAATTGTGAAATGCTATATTTCTGTGCACCAGAGAAATGTAATATTTCAACATAAGTGTTAAGGCACTTTTGATAAAATATTAGATTTCTAATGTCTGACATAAGTAAATACGCAGTGCTAATTGCTTTTACTTCCCAGACATGGTGATTATATCTTTTTGAGTAAATATTACCAAGTCAAAAGAGAAAAATGAGCCCCAGTTACCTTTAGGTATATGGTATTTGCGAAACAGAATAGATCTCTGCATGCCTGAAAGTTCTGCTAAATAATATGACTTGATTTGATATGGTCTTTGAATCACAATTTAATGCATTCCTGTTTATTTGTTCCCCTTGTATAAATCAGGTTATACATTATTTATTCATGTTTCCTTTTAAACCATTTCAAATTCATTGCTTGTTCTATTTCCAAAATGTACATAAATATGCATAATTCTTTCTTTTACTTTCATCTACTTATGCAAATTTTTCATTTTTATTTTAGCATTATCATTTTCATAAATAATTTTTAATGGCATTCTTTCTCATGACATTCTAATGCATCTAGTTGTACAGAACACATTTGCTATATACATATATATATATATTAATTTTTAATATTGTTCTATTTTTTTGAGTTGGAATCTCATGCTGCTGCCCAGGCTGGAGTGCAGTGGTGCAATCTTGGCTCACTGCAGCCTCCACCTAAGGGTTCAAGCAATTCTCCTGCCTCAGCCTCCCAAGCAGCTGGGACTACAGGCACATGCCATCATGCCCGGCTAATTTTTTGTGTTTTTAGTAGAGATGGGGTTTCACCACCAGGCTGGTCTAGAACTCCTGGCCTCAGGTAATCCACCCACCTCAGCCTCCCACAGTGATGGGATTACAAGTGTAAGCCTGCTATATTTTAAACTCAGGTTAAAATGAGTTTTCATGGTTGGCTCTTCTGCTCTTACCTTTTCCTGTATTCCTCTGCTTTCTTTTTACCTCTTATGCTTTCTCATTTCAATACACCTGATTTAAAGTAAAATTCGGTTTGTGAACAGATCTTCCACCCTGGCATTATTTAATAGAAGTATGTAAACTCAGTCTTCACTAAGTACTTTCTCTCAAATTGTCTAACATGTAGGCAAACCAATTTATAGAAAAGCTTTGTGTGTGTTGCAGTATAGAGCAGTGATAAAAGCCAGTCTCTACCATCAGAAATAATGAACAAGCTTTCTGAAGCAAACGCTAATGTCAAAGTGGGTGAACTCACAGATATTCCCCATTGTTTCATTTTAATATTCATAGGTACATAAAATATGTATATGTAGGTCTATATTGTCTTCAACATGTCAACCAGTGAATAGTAGAAACATCTTTATGATTTCCGTGTGAGGGAACAGAGAGGTGCCTAGGATATTCACATGGGGTGAGCCTAATTTGGCTCCTGCCCTAGATAATTTTATCATGAGGAAAACATTTGGAAATGTTTAGGGGAATTAAAGATGAAAGCAACATTATTAGTGTGTATTATTTTGGTGTTCAAAAAATGCACCTATTGAAAGCATTATTTAGAAATGATGCCATGAGTATTTTCTGCTTATCAGGAAGATAAGAATCTCTCTCTGTATACACGCTTTTTTTAATATTCTGATAAAACTTACATGGTTTGGCTCTGTGTCCCCACCCAAATCTAACCTTGAATTGTAATCCCCATAATTCCTGCATGTCAGTGGCAGGACCACCCTGAGGTTATTGAATCATCATGGGAGAAGTTTCCCCCATTATATTCTCGTGAAAATATGAGATGGATTTATAACCATTTGGGATTTCTCTTGCTTGCACTCACTCCACTTGCCACCCTATGAAGAAGGTTTCTCCTTTGCTTTCCATCATGATTGTAAGTTTCCTGAGGCCTCTCAAGCCATGTGGAACTGTGAGTCAATTAGAACTCTTTCTTTTATAAATTTCCCAGTCTTGGGGATTTCTTCATAGAAGTGTGAGAATGGAATAATACGATGACTAACATATCTTTTATGTATATGAAGTCACTTACCTCCTACTGTACTATGCTAACTTGTCACCCCTCACTTAGCCTCACTCTCCCTTTCTCCTAACACTGCTTTAGTTTCCTTTTACTTGTCTATTTCTCCACTAATCAAAAAAAAAACTATGCATAATTTTAAAGACACTCACTTCATACATTTTATTTACATTGTATAACACAAAAAACCCTATTGGACTCCAGTAATAAGCAAAGAAATTCATCCTGCCAAATGTACATGACAGCATATGCTTTCTTTGAAGACAAGGAGACTGAGGGCTTGATTAGATTTAACCAATATTAAATCTAAGTGAAATTTTGCTTTAAGCCATTGTCCAAATACAAGATAATACATTAGAGTATATTACTTAAGGATGATTCTAACTATTTTAGGGTCATGGGTCTCTATGTGGCATATTTTTAGTAAAAAGAGAACTTGTATTCCTCTGAGTTAATGATTTTTTTTTTTGCAGTCAGTGCAATGACTGTTGAAATCAATAGTCAGTAAAATAAAGTTTATTTTTACACAACTTCATATTTGTAAAACTACTCTTTGAAACAATCATATCATGCCTAATATCTCTGCAGTTTTAACCTGAGCGTCTTTTTAATATTTCCTACTATATTAGTGCATTCTCATGCTGCTAATAAACACACACATGAGACTGTGTAATTTATAGAGGAAAGAGGTTTAATTGACTCATAGTTCAGCATGGACCAGGAGGCCTCAGGAAACTTACCATCATGGCCGAAGGGCAGGCAAACTCATCCTTCTTCACATAGCAGCAACAAAGAAAAGTGCAGAGTGAAGTGGGGAAAGCCCCTACAAAAACATCAGATCTCCTGAGAACTCACTCACTATCCTGAAGACAGCATGATGGTAACCACCCTCATGATTAAATTACCTCCCACTGGGTTCTTCCCACAACACATGGGGATTATGGGAACTACAATTCAAGATGAGATTTGGGTGGGGACACAGCCAAGCCTTATCATCTATATTTTAACCATCTACAGATACCATATTCCCATCATATGTGTATCAAAAATCAGGATGGAATTGTGTATTTGCTAAGATTATTATTCAATGAAAAACCGAGATTTTGTTTATGTTTCTTATTAGGTTCCCTTAAGTACTTACTTATTGTAAGAACAAAATGAACTAGTTAGGTTGTACAACAGGCAGGTTCACAATGATAGAACTGGTGAAGATATGAAGGACTGAGTAACATCTAGTGGTCCAACTGCATTTGATCACTATGATAAAGAAAAATGAAATATTTCTTGAGCTTCCATAACCCTTAGGAAATGAATAATAATTTCAGAATAAGGACCACAGTTATTTAAGTGAAATCTAAAATGTGAGTTAAAGTGTACTCTTGTTTAACTCTCATAATAGTTTTTATTTTTGTTTTATTTGCTTTGTTAATGCTGCCATTAGACACATAAGGCTGTGACTAGTAGGCCAACATGTACGTTCAAAGAGGACTGTGCTGTGCTGGACACACAATACTACTACTGACCTTAAAATAGTGTATTTGTTTTGAGGTGCTTTTCCTGAAGTGAGAAAACACTGGAGGTAGTTCTTCCTCCTCTTGTTCTCAATCCTTCTGTTGGATCAAAGCAAACATTCCTGAAATAATTGTTTATAGAACAGAGAAAAGTCTAATGGGTGTCAATGAAGTTTATATAACCCCATTGCTACTAGCTTATATGTCATAAGCAATAAAACAACAAAAAGCTCTCTTAATATCTAAATCCTCTTTTACCTTTTCTTAAATACCCTTATGGATAAATTTCTTGAAAAGTGTTGGTTAGGCTTAATATCTTCATTTGATTACTTCTTAAAATACTGCCTTCTGCTTTCTCTTTTCATTTTTTCAATTAGCAAAATACCTCAGGCATATGTTGATCAATCCTCATGGATATGTTCCTGATCTTTTATAAGCCTTATTTTCCTGCAACATTTGTGCTTAAAAAAAAAATCTTAATGTTTTTCTTGCCTTTAGATATGTTATTCCCTCTGATAATCAACTACTTCAGTCTCCTCCTAAAATAGCTGCTATTTTGCTCATGTATTCAAGTATCTGTTGCCTCAGGTAGTCTCTTTCCATACAGACTTAGGGCTTAACCTTGTGACTTGTTTTGGCCAATGACAGAGTAACAAACGTAAAGCAAGAAGGGAATCAGAAAGTGCTTGTTTCTTGGACCATGCTCTTGGGACCCAGGAGCCATGAAATCAAGCCCAGTCACCACCTGTCACCCCAGCTGACAGCCAGCCTATCCCCAGAAGCCAAGTCCCCAAAAGCAGATGGCTGGCAACTAACTGTAGATGCTCTAAGGAGCACAGCCAAGATCACAAGAACTGGCCAATGAAGCCCAGTTTAAATTCATACTATGAACTTTTCCTTTTGTGTCAATACTTAAAACTAATTAAGAAGGCATCACCATCTAGTCTATCACCTAGCTGGAAAGCCAAGGTCATGCTCAATGGTTTCTTTTCGATTCTGTCCTTCATGTAATTGGCCTTTAAGCCTTACTATTTTTAAACTTGAAATTGTTTTAATACTGAATTGATTGACTATTTTATGAACTTAGTATATATTTATCATTCTCTGATATGAATTTAAGTGCTTTCTTACCTTTAGGTTCTATATTCTATTTTCTTTTTCATAACACACTGTTTCTGATTGTCTTCATGGTAAAAGGTATGCACCAGGTCATGAGCACATTGGAGAGTCTATTTCTGATGCTTTATTTTATTTGTTACCTAATTAACTTTGACTCCTCTGAAAGTCATTGTAGTCTTTTTTCTAAGGGAGAATATTGGAAATGTGAAAATAGGCTATTTTTGAAGGATTTTTAATTATAAAAGTTAAATCAGGAATTATATCTGTGGTTGTTATACTGAGATGTGAAATCTCCATCATCTTGATTCTTTGTTTAACCAAAGATTGTTTGCACAGCTTGCAACTAATACTTTTGTAGGAAATTAAATCTTTATAATGCCTCTGTCTCATGGCCATGGTTTGCCAGTGTTTTGGACCAGAATTTTTATTTTCTTTCACAAAGCTAAGTAATACACACAGAATCCTTGAAGGAATTTAAAATTAACAATTAGAATACAAAAAGAAAAACCATACAATGCTTGGCATTGGAAATTTATATGAGTGAGTGTCTTTTCTGAATACACCTATTGTAAATGTTATGCACAGGAAGCATTTTGAAATACTGCCAACATTTTTTAGCAACTTATGCCTGGCTACTTTTGCTCAAAACGACATGCCCTTTCCAAAGTAATCATGGAAATAAATGAAAACAAGGCTTTTGCCCAGCAGCCACTTAGCGTAGTTTTGGAGTTGATTGGGTGTACAATAGAACATTCTTAATGCTGACTTTATTAAAACGACTTCTATCAATTATTGAACTATGCATTTGTGCTTATGCACTTTGCCATTTCTTTTCATTTGAATTTAATATATTTTACTCATAGTACGTGTTCAGTAAACAATATTAGAATAAATGGAAATTAACAAAAATTGTTACCTCTGATCATTTTTTTTTTCCTAACTCTTTAACACTTTTGGCAACAGGAAATATATTTACTATGCTATAATAAATGTGGGAAATACATAATTTCAGAGGCTAAGAAATGCACTCAATTTCTTTTGAAACTTTTTTGCTCTCCTTAAATTAATATATTGTTTAAAGGAGAAAACTTGCCTAGAAACAATACAGGATTTTAGAATACAGAATTTGGATGTAGGTAATAAAACCAAGTCTTACAAAAGTGATAGCCACTCCCCTAGGTCAACATTATTGAGGGTAGAGAGATTAAAGAAGAGATGAGGAAAAGCTACATTTAATTTAATCAGACTGCATTCTTCAAAAACTTACATTTAAAACTCAACTGAACAAGAATTATATTCAGTAAAATGTGGTAAGCTTAAATTTTAAGTTATCTTTGTCTTATAAATTTTATCCAATCAGGGCCTAATTTTAAGACATCTACAAAACGTAAATTCACTCTGGTAATATGCAAGTTGATGATTAGGTAGTTTTTCCATTCATTTAAGAAAATATGTTGGAAAAGATGTTTTCCTACTTTATATATTCACACTCTTTTTTATTTGCATCTTGAAACAACTAGCATAATCCAGGATTTGATTTATATACTTAGGATAAAAATCTTATGTAAGAACAGCAGGGTTTATAAATTGCAATTAAATGAAGTAGCAAATCCACAAAACAAGCCATTAAAACAACAGCTTAACAGTCAACTCAAAGCCCTGATGACCACTATTTATGGATAAGAGTACACCCTACTTCTCACCAACCCTTCTGCTTCTTATTTGGCATATGTCCAAGTTTCTGCTGCGTTAACATTTGCTCCTGGGAGGAGATGAAGGCAAAAGGGTCCATAAGGTTCCCATTGGCCCAGACAGTAGAAACATCTGCTGGATTCATGAGCAGCTTGCTGGCCCAAGTCAGCAGGGAGAGTTGATGCTTATCAACCTGCCATATGAGTCGATATTTCCTGTGCCCTGGAGCTACACAAGTTAATTCAAGAAAAAACGAAGGAATTACATTACATGCCAAATCTCCTCATTAAATAAGCGTTATATATTTTTAAGTAACTATCTCATGGCACTATAAATTATGAGTTTGGTACTGATGAAATTCAAACTATAACCAATAGCAGAGTTTACTGGTTTATCTTATCATTAATTAGATCATTTTGATCAATGATGGATTCTATGCATTTAGAAGTTTGCTTAGAGATAGTTGACCCTTAAACTTGAGAAGTTGGTTATTGTTTCTCTTTTCTGAGGAAACATTTGTCAGAAAAATAATGCACCACATTTTTTTAAAGTAAGATCATCTTTGTAGGTCACTTTAAGATTAGCTGGTCAGTGATTTTAATAATGGGATTTGAAATTATAACCTCAAATGTGAGTTTAGTAAATTGTTACTAAATATAAATATTGATCTCTCTCCATCTCTCTCCCTCTCTTTCTCTGTCCTGCATGCGTGCATGCACACTATCTTTCACACACACTACACACGCACACATTTGTCATTTCAAAAGTAATACTTGTATTCAAAAGTGTACACTTATTACCATCTTCCTCCCAGTAATCATAACACTTGGAATTTCCTGCAATTGTCCTCTAAATCTTTAGCTAATTCTATTCAATAACCATAATTTGAAACATTTGTAGCTTCCAATGATTTATTTATTAAAATTTTTAGAAACAACTGAGTCACTGGAAGAAAATATGGATCAATTTTTAAAATCATAAACAAGGAATTGCTATGAATCAACAAGGCTGATTATCTTATTACAACTTCTCTGAAAGAGGAATTTTAGTAATGACAATGGAGTTGAAATTTTATTTAATGGACTGATTTTAAAAATACAACATTCAGTTTCTCTCTAAATTTTAAAAATACAACATTCAGTTTCTATCTAAATTTGAGCAATAAAAATCAGCTATATGACAGTGCAGCTAAGAACAAAGAGATCTAAATATATCATCTATCTGTCTATCATGACACACGTTTGGTTTCACATCTGTTAAAGCATGTAAGACTAGCACATTGAAATGAAAATCTATTCTTGCACAAAGTGTACACATAATTCATATCATAATTTATTTACTACTAACTGATATGGATTTTTGCATCTATGTTAATCAGAGATATTAGCCTGTAGTTTTCTCCTTTGTGTGTGTGTCTGTCCAGTGTTGGCAACAGGGTAATACTGGTCTCATAGGAAGCATTCCCTTCTCCTTGATTTTTTGAAATGGCTTAAATAGAATCGGTATTAATTCTTCAAATATTTGTAGAATTTGGCAGCAAAGCCAAGATTTTTCTTCTATAGGATACTTTTTTTATTAAGGTTTCTACCTTGTTACTTCTTATTCATCTTCTCAGATTTTGTATTTTTTCATTATTTAATCTTGGTAGGTTGTATGTATCTAGGAATCTGTCCATTTCTTCTGCATTTTCCAATTTATTGGTATATAGCTGCATATAATAATCTCTAATAATTATTTGGAATTCTGTGGTATTACTTGCAATGTCTCATTTCTTATCTCTGATTTCATTTATTTGAGTCTTTTCTCTCTTTTCCTTAGACTGGCTAAAGGGTAGTCGATTTTATCTTTTCAAAAACCCAACTTTACATTTTGTTTATATTTTATGTATTTTAGTGTCAGATTCATTTATTTCTGCTCTGATCTTCATCATTTCTTTTATTCACTAATTTTGGGTTCAGTTTGTACTTGCTTTTCTAGTTCTTTAGGAAATAACATAAATAGGTACAATTTTAAGCATGAATAATAAGACTAATCTGTTATTGGAATTATTGGAATAGCCAGAACCTCAAAAGATATACTGTGCAGAAAATTTATTTTGTGTTAATCTGAATATTGTAGTTTCAGTGCCCACTTTGCTAGAGTAGTATACAATTCTAGGTTTCATGGGTGTAACAATATCCACAGTCAGCTTTATCCAATACCAAGTTTACCTGAAAGTCATAAGACAGGTGATACAACAGAATGACAACAGCTAGCAGAGGCCCTGGGACTCCTTGAAATGTTTCTGAATGTTCATAGTCATTTGTACTAAAGACTAGATTGAATTAGTATGAGAGACCTCAGCTCAGGGACATCTCCATCTTTGGAGTCTGTTTAAGCATTTATGTCTTGCTAGTCACACTGGCTATAGAGAATTCTTCCATCAGCTTCCATTTCCTTGTACAACTAAATTTAATCAGTATCAATTTATTATACAATAAACAATCTCATCAATGGCACGCACTTAGCCTAGCACATAGCAACTTCTCTAGTTCTCATTTATTTTGGATCCAGTATACATTTCTGAATTCTTTGAATTGCAAAGATGATTCAACCAAGAGGAAACTGCTTAGGAATTCTGGATACTAGAGGAAAGATCGATAATTCATTATTAATCCTTTCCTCTCAATATTATAGTGAAGAGACTCTTGGCCTCACTGTGAATATATTTTTGCCAGAATTGCAACTATTCTCCAGAATCAGCATTCCTAAAATTTAAAGAATTAGATATTTTTAAAATTCCACCTGGTTATTGGTTTATTTTAGTAATTCAAATTAAAAACACTTCATTATCATTTATAATGAACAGATTAAAATTATAGTAACCTCAAAAAAGGATGCAAGAAGACAGTATTAATTCTTAGTTTGCTTTGTCAGAAGTATAATTATTTTAGCTGATTTTTCAATACGAATCTATACAAAGTACCAAGTTTCATTTTAATATGTTGCCACAACAGTTTCCACTTAACTCTCATAGGGCAATGTTCTCCTAGATCTAATGTGGCACTACAAAGGGCTTGAACATCAAAGCATGTAAATATGGACAAGATGGGTGAAATCAACACTAATGAAATCTTTGTGCATTCAGAAATGATCAAACAGTGAGAAACACATCCTTTTAACCACTGCGTTATTACATTTGTTTTTAAAGATAGTTTGTTCTTTAGGGAATATTCCAAGTTGATTTCTATGTTACTACATATTGATCAACACTTAAATAATTAAGGTGCCATCATTTGAACATGTTTCTGTGTTCAAAATTATGTGCCCACCATGTTTAAGGCAGTATCTTATGTCTGTGAGAGAATGAAACATTATGTATATGTATAACTCTGCTATCAAGAGATTCATACATGTCTCAGATTCATATATCAATGGTTATCTTGGGTTTAAAAGCTCTGGTATTGGAAAAGAAAACAATTATTTCTATTATATTAATCAAAGGAAAAGTTGTATTTATAAAATTTATATTTTGCAGGGGAAAAACTTAAATTTTGTGTTACCTCATTTTTGTAGTCTGCTGGGAACTTATTTATTTGAAAGCACAGTGTTGTTTATGCACTCAGAGAAATATAAATTTGAAAAAGAAAACTCTTATAAATATATTATTTACATCCATAGGTAGTTTACTAGAAATATTTTCTTTTCTTCCAAATAACTATTGCAGTTTATAAACAAACAATAAAACAAATGTCCACCATCATTAATAACAAGGAACTTAATAAGCCAATGACATTTTAGAGTAGAAGTAAAGGACACATTTTCTATCAAAGAGTGAAGAGTATGTGAGCATATGGATAATAATCCTGTTTTTACAAACTCAAGCCAGTAAAAGATGGGTCTCTATTTAACAGAAAGTATTTTGCAGTGTAAAATATAAAACCAAGAAATATGTTACCTCTACAAATCAATTATCCCAGGATTTAATGGATTCTTTGATATTTTCTCAATAAGGTACTTGATTATAAACATAATTAATACAATGATTCATCTCCAAGGTTAAAAATCTTTGACTTAGGGATCAGGATTAAGTCATTCTTTGGTATCTCAGGGGCATTGGTTCCAGAACCCCGAGTATACCAATATCCAGGCATATTCATGTCCCACAGTTGGCTCTGTGGAACCTGCTTATATTAAAAGTTGGCCTTACATATATGTGGGTTTCTTTCTTGTGAGTACCATATTTTCAACCTCCATTTGGTTGAAATACATCCCTGTTCAGTGAGCCATTGCAGTTCAAACCCATCTTGGTCAAGGGTAGGCTGTAATTTGAAAACAGCATTTCCTGATAATGTAAATTGAGTCATGCCGCCTCTTTCAATGTCTTGCCATTGTGTGTAGAATAAACAAATGTAAGCTCCTTATTATAATATAACAAGTCCTGCATGATCTGGCCTTGAAATTCTTTTCTACCTCATCTTGGGAGATCCCACTTTTGTCTGTTATGTGCCAGTCCTATTGATATTTTTCAGTTCTTTCATCAGCCAACCTATTTCCTGTCTCTGGCTCAGGACTTTTGCATTAGCTGATTTACTTTTTGGAATAGTGGCCCTGGTCTCTAACGTGCTTGACCTCAGGCTATTTTCAAATGGTCCACTCTTTCTGCCATTTAAGTAAGTTTTTATTTATCTATGCTTCTTTGTTTTTACTTTCTTTCTTTAGGCTGTTGGGTGTGGGTGGGCAAGAATCATTTCTAGCTGTTCGTAGTTGTATTCCCGACACCTACCATGGGAAGCACGTTCTAAGTATAAAATATATATTTGTTGAGTAAACTAATGTCATTGAGGTATATTTTATCAGCAAAATACACTAAAAATGTAAAAGCAATTACACAAATCATTATATTTATAGTTTATATCAATAATATAAACTGAAATTATAAACTATTAAATGACATATGTTTGATACTACTTTTTCCTACACATATCTTATATCTATGCCATTTCAAAATTTCTTATTACATTCCATAATTTAAATAGTTAGAAACCAAACAGACCTCTATGTAGCTAGTTTACCTAAATAACTTTATTTAGTGCACCACTGCAATTATTTTAAATTTTAAAGAGAATACAGAAAAAGAATATTAATGCAGAAGCAATTTAGATAATAATCAATATAATTTAATGTTTTCAGAGTATGCATATAAGAGGATAAATTCAAAATAAAGATAATGTCAAAATATATATATACAGTAAGTCAAATCATTAGCAACAATAAGGAAACAATCGATTTGAGTTTGAATAATTTTTCTTTTCATTTAGAATCAGGAAAATTCAGCATGAAAACCAGCCTGAAGTCCTAGAATCTTCTTACTTTATAACTTTCCTTATAATCTTTCTCTTATTTGGCTAGTTGTATTTCATATATTCACATATTTGAAAAAAATTGTATATTTGAAATAAGCCTTTTAATGATCTTGGCCTTACTTTCTTAGATTTTTTTTTTCATTTCATCTGCTTCTAGAAATGTTACTAAGAATTTCAATTTTTATAGAACTTATGCAATTTAAAAATATATTATAATTCAATATTATTAGTGGCTTTCTTTACTATGTCAACCTTCTAAGACCTACTGGATGAAACAAAAATATAAGCATATCATTTTCCTTTTTTGAGCTTCAGATTGAAGTTTTTCCCAGAGACTTCAATTTTAAACAGTTATGTCCCACCCAGTCAATTGCCTCCAGAAAATTGATTGTTGTATGCTCAGCACTGTATTCCTCACCCTGTCTCCAGAAGAGCCCTACCATCTGTGTGTTCCTTTCCAGGATATTTCCTCCAGTTTGACATCTCAATTTAGAATTTAGTAACGTGATTGAGCTTCACTATGAACCAGGCTGTGATTGTGGTCATAAATTTTTTTCTCTGGAAGGCTGCCTCTTAAATGTTCATCAGTTAGCAAGTAAAGCTCGTCAGTTCTAGGTCTTGCTCATTCACCCTGAAAATAGTATTCTAGAAAGATAAAATAACTTTATGTACACATAATAATTACCATGTAAACCTCTTTTAAAATCACAGAAATCATTTTAAAACCCTCCTATTCTTTTAAATTTCCTTGAGAGATATACAATTTTCTTTTCATTTTGACATTCTTTCCTTTGTTTTGGATTCTTTCACATTACAATACTTGAAGATACATTTGTAGAGGGACAAAAGTAGCCTGGTGAATGCAGATGTGAACAACTCACCAAGTTCTCTTTTTCCTCGAAAAATTATGTGTTCATTCAATAAACTATCTTTTGAATTTTTGAGAAAACACTGAACATTTTATGGAGCAAATTAAATATGGCTAAATTAATAAAAACAAAATATATTTTAACATTTTCATTTCAAAAATCTATTTTGGTTATAAAGCCATATATATTTGTATTTATTTGACGAATTGCATGGTGTGTAAACAAGTTTGTGTTCATTTTGCTTTTTGGCAGGTAATAAGCAGAGAAGCTAAGAATAGAAAGAATTGACTGCACAGATACAGGTCAAAAAATGTTGAGAATTTTAAAAATCTGATCATGTTTTAAAACATGCTAAAACAATGCAGCCTCTAGGTAAGAACATGAAGCATCCATTAAATAAATTTTCTTAGGATTTTCTAAGTGCTCTCTGAAGCTTGTGATTTTGTAAATTAAGAAAAATATTAGCTTAGTGATATGGCTGAGTAAAACAAAACTAATGGAAGAATTTAAAAAAATGTATTTTATGTACAAATAATAGCTCTGCTGGGAATATTATAATAAAAAAGCTGAGGTTTCACAATCACACAAAACATTTTTGATACAGAGGGGAAGACAATGATGTTATATTTCACCTACATTACAAATTTTTCCACAGCTAGTTCTGATCTTGATAATAAAGAATTAACTCTAAATATAAGTCCTGTCGTAGACACAGCACATGGTAGCTAGTTTTGGTATAATGTTATGTGTTATCTGGGTCACCTACTCACACTCACTGCATAGGTAAACTGGAAACAATCCATTGGTTAATCCATAAGTGCACTGGTCTGCTATGAGTGGCCTAGAAAACTATTATCACATTCTGGAAAAAAAGGAAGAGAGGTAAAACTTCTACAGGAGAATTATAATTCTCTGGGTCAGGAGCTGTGGGAGCCACTGTAAATCTGAAAGAGCCTTTTGTCATGGATCAGAAGCCAGAACTAGGGCCAAGCTTTGGGTACACAAGAGTTTCTGCTCCCCGAGTTGGTAGCAGACTGGGCTGCTCACAATGGCCTTAGTGAACACCAGGATCTGGTCTACAGGATTGTAAGGGCTGAAGCTGCCAATTTGGCACTGTTACACTCTGATATCAGGAGGCAAAAGCCCTTCCAACCTTCTCTGGCCTTGCAGGACCCACTGCCCGCCAGCTTTGTCTCTTCCCTGCCTTGGTCTGGCAGTTGCAATGGAATACAGGTCTCCAAAGTGCTTCCTGTCTCTATGGAAACTGGCAAGCAGCACCAGACTGATGGCCACGCTCCACAGTGGCTGGGCAGAGCGGCGGCACAGAAGGTGGATACCAGGTGTTGTACTCTAAAAGGCAGGCTGAATTCAAAAGGATGAAGTAGAATCAAAGAAAAATAAAACATTATGTGGTAACCTAGGAAAGCAAAGTCTTTCAGATAAACGTACAAGGTACAATAAAATAATAGGAAAAAAAATGACTGCAGAATTCTAAGTATTTGAAAGATCAGGCGGGGATTCCAAAACTGGAAACATTTTGCACTTGCACTTCATTATCAGTCTTAATTTTTCCTCCAATTTTTCTATCTCACATGATAGAAATAGATTGGACTTCTCTCGAGAATTATAAGCCTGCCTTAATGACATCTGTGCTTTTCAATCCAATATGCTTTAGAATGCAATATGTGCTTCAGCCCACACAACTACTGAGCCACAACTTTCACGTTAGATTATTTGTTTAGAATGCCTTCAGTAATTTAGTGGACGTAATAGCATTCTATGTGTGCATTTAGATATATTTTTGGACTCAAGTTTAGGCAACAAGAATGATCTTGAACTTTCTAAGATACAGGTTCTTTGTATAAATACTCATAACCAGTTGGTGGAACAGATGAGCAGGAGAGAGAGAAAGGGATAGGAAGAAAGGAGAGAGACAGAAAGAACAAAAAAGATGAAAAAAGTTGAAGGGAAAAATCTTAAAGAATATTAGGTTAGCACTGTAATTCATTTAAAAATGTGTTGTGTCTATCATTTCTTGTTGAGTTTTATATTCAAGAACCATTAACTTATTTTGTATCTACTGATCCATTTAACATCCATGTTTTCACAACCAAGATATGAGGACCTTAATGTAGAAACAGTACTTTTGTTTAAATGAGATTCTTGAGAGAACACAAACATATTTTAAAAGCAACCAAAACATGATGTATGCTATTTGATTCAGGTGTCTGTGTCTCTGTTGTATTACACAATTATGTAGATTAAGTTGATAGTTTTCACTAAGGAAAAATATAGGCTAAAATGAAGGATCAAAATATTTGGAATTATCTCATGAGGCTTTTATACTTTATTATTGAAAAATTGTGTCTTAAATACTCTTCACATCTTGTTTTTGTTTGTTCCCCTTCACTGTTTTAAATCTGGTTCTTCCTTTAAAAAAGTTTTGCTCCTTTTTAGGAGCTAAACAATAGTGAGAGGTGCTAAGTTGCTGTTAAATAGCTCACAAAATTTGATCATTAAAGCCTCCAAAACTATCAACTAACTTACTTCCTCCGAAACAAAGCCTCGACCACTGCCTGCCTGTCTAGATATATCTCAGGTGATTATTGCTCTTAGAGAGTAAGAACTCATGAGCAGTCTGCACTGATCTACTGCTATGGCCACATTTAATCATTAGCACAGGAAGAGGGACGGAGAAAACCATTGCCACCACTCATCATCCATTTAAGAGATTGCGAGGCTTGAATGATGTTATCTTCAAAAGCAGAGTGATGCTTTGGGTTCAGTGTTAAAATATGCATCTTCCTAGTCTCTTTCAACAACGGTTATTTCCAACACCCTCTCTTTCCTACTTTGCTTATTGTTTTTATGCTATAAGTTCACATCGTAGCAGATCACAGAAGTAAGAGAGGCCATAATCTTAGAATGTTCTTCTTTATGTCCTAGGTGATAGTGTGATTCTTGGTGATTAGACGGCTGGATTCTTGGTGATTAGATGGTGAAGGCATGCATGAAACATGTGAGAAAGTGACAGCTCTTAACTAACTGAGGTCAATAGGAGTCAAGACTCAGTTCACTTGATTCTGAACTTGATAATTCCTAATGTATTCAAAAGGGGTTTGACCATTCTTTCCTTAATTATATGACAGATGGTAACATTGAAGGAATAATGGCAACTACTCAGTCTACTGTTTAAAGACAGGACCAGGAGAGTGATTTTCTTGGAATACTGAATTAGTGCTCTTCATTAAAATGTATTCCACTGCAATAAATTAAGAAAATTTTTTCTGCATAACTCCTGAAACTAACTTAAATGCTTTTCAACCACCACTAATGTTAGTTAGAGAGAAATAAATTTGGAAGTCAAAGAAAAACTAGCAAGTCAAGATTACTGTTCGTAAAGTAGAAGACAAAAGGGAGCCTATTTGAAGTATTTTTATTGGAAGAATTGTGTGTGGGAATGGGGAAAATGCTAAAAATTTGCATAGGAGCACCAGAAAGAGATATCAAGCATGGCTCTCAGAGGTGTGGTATAAATATTTAACAACATGCTCTATGGAGAAAGTCATTGAGTTGTGGTGTTTGCCAATTTCCCTGGTAAAAACAAACCCTCTGTGGTCAATCTCAAGCTGCCAACCTCTGTCACTGAGCATGAATTGAGAAGAGTTGCACTTAGTTGATGCTCCGGAGCTGGTGTGAGCCAGCTCTAGCATATCAAGCTTTTATTTGGATTTCAAATGTTCATTCACTTATTAAAAATAGGTGTAAAAATGTCTAAATGCATCTTTGGCATGTTTGACTATAAACTATGTTTTGCTTTTATCACTGTTGTTTAGTCAGAATTAAATTTACCATATTTTCATGGCCACTGAAAAGGCTCTATTAAAATGGGTATTGATGCAAGATAAATTGGAAAAGGAACAAAATATAAAATACTTTTAGAATCACAGAAGTCCAGCTACCTAAAAAGGCTTAGGTAGGGCTAATACTTAATATTCAAAAAATGTTAATTGTATGCCTATTTTTCCTTTTCAGGTGCATCAATTTGGCACAATTCTGTCATTTCAGGTCCTATTTTAGGGCTTTAATAGTCAGATATTTCTGTTCTGGATCACCACCTGCTTTATCTTTATACATATAATCCTTACATATTTTAACTAGAATTTTAAAAAGTCTTAAGGCGTAATACTAATATATCTTTAAGGCTTTTAAGATTTAAATTTTTCATGTATTTTCTCAGTGAAGAATTAGTCTTTCTTTCTGGCCTTCCATCGGGACCATGAACAAATGCATGGGACTTAAGTTACTTTGGTCATTCTATTGTCAAAAGGGCCTCTGCAGATGCCAGCCACTGTTTTAAGATGATGCATTTACTTTAGATTACAAACATCTTTTGAGAGCTACTATTTACTATTTATGGCATGGTAAACAAGGCAGCTGATTAAAAGAGAAGTAAGATGTCCCTGTTACTGTAACCATAATTAGCTTAGAATCAAGTAAGGAAGAGAAATATTTACACAAATGATAAGAGGAAGTAAACACTAGAAGGAAAGGAAGAAAATAATAAATGTAACTTGCTTGGAAAAGTTGCCAGCTTCTAAGATTCTCAAGTGAAAGTTTTGTTTCTTTTAAATCTTGTCATATGCTTGTTTGGTAAGAATGACTCCTCTGAAATCTAGGATGGTGGTGAGCTTAGCCTGAGTCAGTATTATTTTAAAATAAGGTCTCAATGACATGACTAATGTATATTAAAAATTCTTGTCTATGGTAAACAAGATCCATACCATGCCATCCAAGCTGCCTTCTCCCTGGCCATTACACTCTCTCCTAAACTATCTAATTACTTCAAAGACTCCTTAGTAAGTTTCTCTTTCTCTACTCATCCTTCAGATACTGATTCATACAAAGCAAGGCACATAGTAGGTTCTCCAATACATCTATGTAATTATTGCATTGAGGCTATTTATGTAAATTAAATGTATTTTAATTGACAAATAATAATTTCATTTGTTTTTGGGGTACAATGTGATGTTTTGATCTATGCATACATTACAAAAGGATTCCATCAAGCTAATTAGCATATTCACCACCTCACCAACTTAACCATTATTTTTGTAGTAAGAACATTAAAAATCTATTATTTTGGCAATTTTGAAATACACAATAAATTAATTGTGGTTATCTGGTAGCAAATTAATTTCGCTAATTTGAAAAATTAGTAACTTATTTGAAAAGACTCTAAGATTGAATGGAGACCATGAAGAGTTAAAACAGAAAAGTAGCAGCTAACTCATGATCTATTCGGGTTAAAATCAGAAGGAAAAGGCAATTCATAGCTTTGAGAAGTTTGACTGTCTACAACAAAGATTTCAAATTGATTTTGGAAACCATATATCCCAAAGGCATTTAGGATTAGGAGATTCTCCACACAAGCATGCTCTGTATTGTGAAAAACAAAGTTATTTGGCTGCAGGGATTTAAGCTGCAGGTCCTAGGGAACTAAAGTTATACTTTAAAGTCAGAATACATGTGGGGAGAGATGGAGGGAAGCTATCCTAATCTCCAACCTGGAAGAACAGGGTACAGATAAACTAGTGTATATGAAGTATCTGGCAGATAGAGGACTCCAACAAACATTAGTTTCTTCCTTCTGTGGGCCACTGAGAAAAAAGTTAAAATAATTATGAAAGTAATTTCTCAATAAGATATTTAGGGACGGTTAATTATCAAAAATGTATTATCAAGAGGACAAGATATTTAATGAGAGTTCATATTGACATCTTATTTAAATTTCAATTTAACACTTCAAATGATTACTCAGTTGTTGTTTTTTTTATTATTATTGTTGTCTAATTTACGTTGAAACAAAGAGTGATAAAGCCTTTGTGGAAAGATAAGAATAAAAATGTTGAACTTTCAGAACAAACTTCAAATGGTTCATTGACTTTGTTTCACTACAGAAAAATCACTTAACCTCCCAGTGTCAGTTTACCCATCTGTGAAATGAGAAGGATGATATTTTCTTATGGGAATGTTTTGAAAATTGTTTTGTAAATGTAGTGGATGAGCTTTTGCAAGCATCACTGCTCTTTTTCCACTTCTTTAAAGAAGCAAACAGTATTATTTATGTACTGGTTGATAATCAAACTGTCATCTGGTTGAACTATGTATATTTTTATTGGCAGTTGTGTGCTTTTTATTACTTAAAGAATTACTCCCAGATTGCTCAATTTATGCATTACATCAACATCAGTTACCCAAGAAAAGTGTTTTGAAACCATTTTGAGCTTCTTATTTGTGAGCTCCTAATCTCTAGTAATTATTTCTTCTTTCTGTCTTAGTTCACATTTTCTCTGATAGGGTTTTTCGCTTCACCTCACTTCACAAGATTGATAGTTGTCCATGTCACCTTGCTAGAGGTCACCTCTGAGCTGAAGGCAAAACACACCCACTCTGGCTCCTGTTGACTTTCAAGTCAACTACCAAGGAATTTATTCCAGACATCTCCTAACCTCAATTTTAAAACTCCACCCTAAAAATTACAGGGCGATATCCTGGGGAGTTGCCATAGTGACTCTGAGAGGTTGGCATTGAAGAGACAAAACTTCTGATATGAGATTTTTTACTTGATAGGCTTAATTATGTAAGGTGTTCATGATTAAGTATGGAAAGAAAATTTCCCCTTCAGGCTCTTCTTTTATGGTGCCGATCAACTGGTTTCTGGGTAATAAGAGTCCTTTTTTTTTCCCGGGGTTGGGGGTGGGAACAGCACGTATAAAGTATTTTATTTATTGTGCCACAAAATAGCCTGTATTTTCACAAGAAGAAAATTACCTGTCTGGCCAGGTGCAGTGGCTCACGCCTGAAATCCCAGCACTAAGAGGCTGAGACGGGCGGATCACAAGGTCAAGAGATCAAGACCATCCTTGCCAGCATGGTGAAACCCCATCTCTACTAAAAGTATAAAAATTAACTGGATGTGGTGGCACATACCTGTATTCCCAGCTACTCAGGAGGCTGAGGCAGGAGAATCACTTGAACCCAGGAGCTGGATGTTGCAGTGAGCCAAGAT
>NW_016107483.1:3048401-3051251 GCF_001604975.1 Cebus imitator | reverse complement strand
AGAGAGAGAGAGAGAGAGAGAATCACCTTACCTGTCCAAAGCAGAAGTGCCCAGTTTTAGGAAAATGTTTTTGTTACATAGCATTAAAAATTTTCTTCTATAAAGTTTAATGGAAACGTTACTTTTTGGACAGAAGCCATCAGAGTCTTAGTACTTTATATATATATTTTTATTATACTTTAAGTTCTGAGATACATGTGCAGAACATGCAGCTTTGTTACATAGGTATACCTGTGCCATGGTGGTTTACTGCACCCATCAACCCATCATCTACATTAGGTATTTCTCCTAATGCTATCCCTCCCCTTTCCTTCTACCCCTGGACTGGCCCTGGTATGTGACGTTTCCCACCCTATGCCCATATGTTCCATTGTTTAACTCCTACTTTTGAGTGAGAACATGTGGTGTTGGTTTTCTGTTCTTGTGTTAGTTTGCTGAGAATGATGGTTTGCAACTTCATCCATGTCCCTGCAAAGGACATGAACCCATTCTTTTTTATGGCTGCACGGTATTCCACAGTGTATATGTGCCATATTTTCTTTATCCATTATAACATTGATAGGCATTTGGGTTGGTTTCAAGTCTTTGCAATTGTGAATAGTGCTGCAGTAAACACATGTGTGCATGTGTCTTTATAGTAGAATGATTTACAATCTTTTGGGTATATACCCAATAATGGAATTGCTGGGTTAAATGATATTTCTAGTTCTAGATCATTGAGGAATTACCACACTATTTTCCATAATGGTTGAACTAATTTACAGTCCCACTAACAGTTTAAAATCCTTCCTGTTTCTCCACATTCTCTCCAGCATCTGTTGTCTCCTGACTTTTTAATGATCACCATTCGAACTGGCATGAGATGATATCTCAATGTGGTTTTGATTTGCATTTCTTTAATGGCGAGTGATGATGAGCTTTTTTTCATGTTTGTTGGCCACATAAATGTCTTCTTTTGAAAAGTGTCTGTACATATTTTTTGTCCACTTTATGATGAGGTTGTTTGTTTTTTTCTTGTACATTTGTTTAAGTTCTTTGTAGATTCTGGATATTAGCCTGTTGTCAGATGGATAGATTCCAAAATTTTTCTCCCACCCTGTAGGTTGATGTTCACTCTGATAATAGTTTCATTTGCTGTGCTGAAGCACTTTACTTTAATTAGATACCATTTTCCAATTTTGGCTTTTGTTGCAATTGCTTTTGGTGTTTTAGTCATGAAGTCTTTGCCCAGGCCTCTGTCCTGAATGGTATTCCCTAGGTTTTCTTCTAGGGTTTTTCTGATTTTAGGTCTTACATTTAAATCTTTAATACATCTTGAGGAAATTTTTGTATAAGATGTAAGGAAGGGGTCTAGTTTCAGTTTTCTGCATATGGGTAGCCAGTTTTTCCAACACCATTTATTAAATAGGAAATCCTTTTTTTATTGATTATTTTTGTCAAATTTGTCAGAGATCAGATGGTTGTGTGGCATTATTTCCAAGGTCTCTGTTCTGTTCCATTGATCTATACATCTGTTTTGGTGCCAGTACCATGCTGTTTCATTACTGTAGCCCTGTGGTATAGTTTGAAGTCAAGTAGCATGATGCTTCCAGCTTTGTTCTTTTTGCTTAGGGTTCTCTTGGCTATATGATTCCATATGAAATTTAAAGCAGGTTTTGTTGCTGTTGTTTTTGTTGTTTGTTTGGTTGGTTTTGGTTCCCAGTGAAATTTAAAGTAGCTTTTTCTAAATCTGTGAAGACAGTCAATGGTAGCATGATGGTAATAGCATTGAATCTATAAATGACTTTGGGCAGTATGGCAATTTTCATGATATTGATTCTTCCTATCCTTGACCATGGAATGTTTTTCCATTTTCTTGTGTCCTCTCTTATTTCTTTGAGCAGTGGTTTGTAATTCTTCTTGAAGACATCCTTCACATCCCTTGTAAATTGTATTTGTAGGTATTTTATTCTCTTTGTAGCAATTGTGAATGGGAGTTTGGTCATGATTTGGCTCTGTTTTTCCTTTATTGGTGTATAGGAATGCTTGTGATTTTTGCATATTGATTTTGAATCCTGAGACTGCTGAAATTGCTTATCAGCTTAAGGAGCTTTTGGACTGAGATACTGGGATTTTTTAAAATACACAACAATGTCATCTGCCACAGAGATTATTTGACTTCCTCTCTTCCTATTTGAATACCCTTTACTTCTTTCTCTTGCATGATTTCCCTGGTCAGAACTTCAAATTCTATGTTGAATAGGGGTGGTGAGAGAGGGCACTCTTGTCTTGTGCTGGTTTTCAAAGGGAATGCTTACAGCTTTTGCCCATTCAGAATGATATTGGCTGTGAGTTTGTCATAAACAGCTCTTATTATTTTGAGATTTGTTCCATGACCACCTAGTTTATTGAGTGTTTTTTGCATGAAGGCATGTTGAATTTTATCAAAGGCCTTTTCTGTGTTTATTGAGATAATCATGTGGTTTTTGTCTTTGGTCCTGTTTACGTGATGGGTTACATTTATTGATGTGTATATATTGAACCAGTTGAACCAGCATTGCATCCGAGGGATGAAGCCAACTTGATCATGGTGGAGAAGTGTTTTAATGTGCTGCTGGATTTGGTTTGCCAGTATTTTATTGAGGATTTTCTCACTGACGTTCATCAGAGATATTGGCCTGAAGTTTTCTTTTTTTTTGTTATTTTTCTGCCAGGTTTTGGTAGCAGGATGACGCTTGCCTCATAAAATGAGTAAGGGAGAGGTCCCTCTTTTTCTATTGTTTAGAATATTTTCAGAAGGAATGGTACCAGCTCCTTTTTGTATCTGTGGTAGAATTTAGCTATGAATCTGTCTGGTCCTGGGCTTTTTTT
>NW_016107483.1:3030574-3048381 GCF_001604975.1 Cebus imitator | reverse complement strand
ACTATTAATTACTTCCTCAATTTCAGAACTTGTTATTGGTCTATTCAGGGATTCAACTTCTTTCTGGTTTAGTCTTGGGAGAGTGTATGTTTCCAGGAATTTTTCTATTTCTTCTAGATTTTCTAGTTCATTTGTATAGAGGTATTTATAGTATTTTCTGATGGTAGTTTGTATTTTTGTGGGATCAGTGGTGATATCCCCTTTATCATTTTATGTGTGTCTATCTGATTCTTCTCTCTTTTCTTCTTTATTATTCTGGCTAGGTGTCTATTTTGTTAATCTTTTCAAAAAAATCAGTTCCCAAATCATTAATTTTTTGAAGGGGTTTTCATGTCTCTATCTTCTTCAGTTCTGCTCTGATCTTAGTTATTCCTTATCTTCTGCTAGATTTTGAATTTGTTTTCTCTTGTTTCTCTAGTTCTTCTAATTGTGATGTTAGAGTGTCAAATTTAGATCTTTCCTTGCTTTCTCCTGCGGGCATTTAATGCTATATATTTCCCTCCAAACACTGCTTTACCTGTGTCCCTGAGATTCTGATAAGTTGTGTCTTTGTTCTCACTGGTTTCAAAGAACTTATTTATTTCTGCCTTAATTTCATTATTTACCCAGTAGTCATTCAGGAGCAGGTTGTTCAGTTTCCATGTATCATTGTGCTATTTTCAGTGAGTTTCTTAATCCTGAGTCCTATTTTGATTGCGCTGTGGTGTGAGAGACTGTTTGTTATGATTTCCATTCTTTTATATTTGATAAGGCATAGAATAAATGTGATGAGGTGCTGAGAAAAACGTATATTCTGTTGATTTAAGATGGGGAGTTCTGTAGATGTCTATTAGGTCTGCCTGGTCCAGAGCTGAGTTCAAGTCCTGTATACACTTGTTAAATTTCTCTCTCATTGATCTGTCAAATATTGACAGTGACTGTGGGGTATTAAAGTCTCCCACTATTATTGTTTGGGAGTCTAAGTCTCTTTTTAGGTCTGTAAGAACTTGCTTCGTGAATCTGGGTACTTCTGTATTGGGTGCATATATATTTAGGACAGTTATCTCTTCTTGTTGCATTGATCCCTTTATCATTATGTAATGCCCTTCTTTGTCTCTTTTGATCTTTGTTGGTTTAAAGTCTGCTTTATCAGAGACTAGAATTGCTATCCTTTTTTTTTTTTCCTTTCCATTTGCTTGGTAGATTTTCCTCCATCCCTTTATTTTGAGCCTATATGTGTCTTTGCATATAAGATGGGCCTCCTGAATACAGCACAGAGTCTTGACTCTTTATCTAATTTGCCAGCCTGTGCCTTTTAATTTTGGCTTTTAGCCCATTTACATTTAAGGTTAATATTGTTATATGTGAATCTTATCCTGTCATTATGATGCTAACCAGTTATTTTGCCTGTTAATACAGTTTTTTCATAGTGTCGATGGTCTTTACAATTTGGTATGTTTTTGCAGTGTCTGGTACTGGTTTTCCTTTTCCATATTTAGTACTTCCTTCAGGAGCTCTTGTAAGGCAGACCTGGTGGTGAGAAAATCTCTCAGCATTTGTTTGCCTGTAAAGGTTTTTATTTCTCCTTCTTTTATGAAGCTTAGTTTGGCTGGATATGAGATTCTGGGTTGAAAATTCTTTTCTTTAAGAATATTGAATATTGTCCCCTACTGTCTTCTGCCTTGTAGGGTTTATGCAGAGAGATCTGCTATTAGTCTGATGGGTTTCTCTTTGTTGGTAACCCCACCTTTCTCTCTGGCTGCCCTTAACATTTTTTCCTTCATTCCAACCATGGAGAATCAGATGATTATGTATCTTGGGGTTGCTCTTCTTGAGGAGTATCTTTGTGTTGTTCTGTGTACGTTCTGAATTGGAATGTTGTTTTGTCTTGCTCAGTTGGGTGAGTTCTCCTGGATAATATCCTGAAGTGTGTTTTCCAGCTTGGTTCCATTCTCCCTATCACTTTCAGGTACACCTGAAAGTCAAACATAGCTTTGGCCTTTTCACGTAGTCCCATATTTATTGGAAGTCTTGTTCATTCATTTACATTCTTTTTTCTTCAGCCTTGTCTTCTCACTCCATTTCATTAAGATGATCTTCAGTCTCTAGTATCCTTTCTTTCACTTGATTGATTTGACTATTGATACCTCTGTATGCTTCACAAGGTTCTCATGCTGTATTATTCAGCTCCATCAGGTTATTTATGTTCTTCTCTAAACTGGTTATTGTGGTTAGCAGATCCTCTAACCTTTTCTCAAAGTTCTTAGCATCCTTGCATTAGAACATGTTCCTTTAGTTTGTAAAAGTTTGTCATTACCCATTTTCTGAAGCCTGCTTCTGTCAATTTTTCAAACTTATTCTTTGTCCAGTTTTGTTCCCTTGCTGGTGAGGAGTTGTGATCCTTTGGAGGAGAAGAGGCATTCTGGTTTTGGGGTGTTTCAGTCTTTTTCAGCTGGTTTTTCCTCATCTTCATGGATTTATCTATCTCTAGTCTTGCTGTTGGTGACCTTCAGATGGAGTTTTTGTGTGGTCATCCTTTTTGCTGATACCGATGCTTCTGATTTCTGTTTATTAGTTGTCCTTCTAACAGTTAGGTCCCTCTTCTGCAGGTCTGTTGGAGTTTGTTGGGGGGTCCATTCCAGATCCCTTTTGCCTGGGTACCACCAGAAGAGGCTGCAGAATAGCAAAGATGATTGCCTGCTCCTTCCTCTGGAAGCTTTGTCCCAGAGGGACACCCATCAAATGCCAGCCAGAGCTCTTTTGTGTGAGGTGTCTCCCTGTCAGGAGACATGGGGGTCAGGGACCCACTTGAGACAGTCTATCCCATAGCTGAGCTCAAGCACTGTGCTGGGAGATCTGCTGCTCTCTTCAGAGTTGGCAGACAGGAACATTTAAGTCTCCTGAAGATACACCCACAACTGTCCCTTCCCCGAGGTGCTCTGTCCCAGTGAGATGAGAGTTTTACCTTTAAGCCCCTGACTAGGGCTGCTGCCTTTCTTCCAGAGATACCCTGCCCAGAGAGGAGGAATCTAGAGAGGCAGTCTGGCTACAGTGGCTTTGCAGAGCTATGGTGTCCAAGACTTCCTGAAGCCTTTGTTTACACTGTTAGGGAAAAACAACCTACTCAAGCCTCAGTAATGGTGGATGCCCCTCCCCTCACCAGGTTCCAGCATCCCAGGTCAACTTCAGACTGCTGTGTTGGCAGCAAGAATTTCAAGCCAGCAGATCTTGGCTTGCTTGGCTTGTGGGGGTGGGATCTGCTAAGGTAGACCACTTGGCTCCCTGGCTTCAGCCCCTTTTCCAGGGGAGTAAACGATTCTGTCTCCCTGGCATCGCAGGGGCCTGGGGTCTGAAAATACTTGATGTCCAGCTGAATGGCTGCCTGGTTTTTTGCTTGAAACTCAGGACCCTTGTGGTGTAGCCACCCAAGGGAGTCCCCTGGTCTGTGGGTTGCAAAGACTGTGGGAAACGCATAGGTTTTGGACTGGAAAGCATAGTTCCCCATGGCACAGATCCTCACAGCTTCCCTTGGCTAGGGGAGAGAGTTCCCCAACCCTTTGCACTTCCCAGGTTAGGTGACACCCTTCCCTGCTTCTGCTTGTCCTCCATGGGCTGCCCCCATTGCCTAACCAATCCCAATGAGATGAACCAGGTACCTCAGTGGGAAATGCAGAAATCGCTTTCTTTCTGCCCTGGTCTTGATGGGAGCTGGAGACAGGAGCTGTTCCTATTCAGTCATCTTGCCCAGAAGTTCCCAGTAATAAGATTCTTATGCCAATAGTTCCACCATAAGCTCAAGTGGTGCTTGTAGTAATGATTGAATCATTACAAAACTAAAGAAGAAAAGGGAAATATGTTTAATGAATGTGATTAAGTCATTATAGTGTTCTTGCATATATAAATTATCCTTGACTTAATGAACTGCCTTGCTTACATAATAATATTTTTACCTGGTTCTAGAAAGTCATTGTTACCCATGTTAATCTTGGTTATCAGACTTAGCAGAGTTTATCTTCAGATCATCTTGCTGGAGAAAAATTTATATATTATGTATTCATGTGCTCAAATTTTGTTAGACGATTAGAAGTGCACTTATTAAATAAATTTATTACATGAATTACTTTAATAAATTAGTAAAATGCTTAGGAAGATCAAAACCTTGATTACATACTGATGATATCCAAATTAACAAGGGTCATTTAAAAATATGCATTTTTCTGATTATAAAAGAAATATATATTACTTGGAAAAAATCAAGAAACCACACAAAGGAACCAAGAAGAGTATAACCTGTATCTCCTGGATTAATCACTTTAAAATTTGAATGGATATTCTACACTTTTTAAAGAGTACTCACACTGTTGTACACAACACATTTTTGTATTTCTAAAAAGAGCTGAGTCTACAGGAAAACCCAGTTAATTGGGATTCTTTTTTTTTTTTTTTAAACAGAAATTGAATCTAAAGTTTTAGTATCCATATTTCAAAAAATTTATTCAGGACTATAAAAGCTATCAGGGATGTATTTTATGTTACCCCTATTGCTTTAAAGAGTCCAACTTATCCAAAATTATTTCAGTGCCTTATCTTCAACACCGACCAAGTCTAGTACCATAATAACAAATGCAAAGCCTAGGGAAATCAGTGATTATAATATTACTATTTAAATATAAACCTTTATATATGCCTAGGTGAAAAAAAATTCCTAGAACAAGAAAGGGAGTATAAAGGAGTCTTAATTATGTTTCAATACTATTGTTCTCTGAGGATTTTCAGTTTTTTTCTGTCTTTTGTAATATATAGTTTCACTGTTGTTTGGTTGCTTTAAATTTTATTTTGTATGAGAAGTTAAGGCCGGTGTAGATCTTGGGAAGTGAATCATTTTATGACTTTCATTTAACCAACATTTTCTTTCATCCCCTTTTAGGCAGCCAAGGGCAGTTCCCACTAACACAGAATGTAACCGTTGTTGAAGGCGGAACTGCAATTTTGACCTGCAGGGTTGATCAAAATGATAACACCTCCCTCCAGTGGTCAAATCCAGCTCAACAGACTCTCTACTTTGATGACAAGAAAGGTGAATACATTTTCTTTCAAATGTTTTAATCATATTCTAAAATAGTCTAATTACAATAAATTTATTTTTCTGAGATGATTCAAATTATTCCTTTTGATTACCAAACTGCCGCTGCTTGTATTTAAACATGTTAAATATTAAATACTTTAGTTTGCAAGTCATAAACACCAAAGATAACCTATGTCAACTTTTTAATAAAATAAACAGTTCTAATTCTGTTTCGAAAATAGTTTTATGCCTTCTCTTAACAACCATCTTCTTTCCAGATACCATGTATTCTCGCTCCTGTAGCTGTTTCGTTTATAGTTTGAGTTTTTTCTTTCTCCTGATAATATAATATTACTTTTATGAAAATTAGTTTTACATATTTGGAAGATACAATATGATTTTATGAAAGTTAAATGATTTAATTTCATGAATTTGCTCTGAAAGTAAGAATTGTAAAAATGATTCACCCAAAGTATTTCATGTTTCCAAAATAAACTGAAATTAAGTAAGAAGCTGTATTTTTTAAAGTTGAATTGGACTTCATTAACTAATTTTGGGTTCCTACTGGATAATAGATTTTGATTAAACTTTCCCAGGGAAAAAAGGAAATTCATGTTATATAATTCAAGCAAACCAAATAGCTAAGACTTCATCAATTATTAGATTAAAAAGTGAGTCCATAAATGATAATGAAAATATGGAACTCTTGCTTAAGATACATTTCTATTATATAGGATATAAATAACTATATATTATCTATTTTTATTCTTAAAATTAGCTGTTAGTCTTAATATCTTTTTAAATGAATCTGTGTAGATAATAGTAAGATAACTTCAAATTAGTTCTATTTAAACAATTAAAATGTCATCACAGACAGTCTAACAAATGTACCCAGTTCACCTAAAAGTGTGCATTCATCATATTTTGTTCATTGTTATGATTTTTCTTCCTTGATATTCTCTACATATAAAAGGAAATCTTTAGTTTGTTTTAAATGTTATACTTATGAAGGATTGATGAAGTATCTAGTTCATTTATTTCATAAATATTTATTGAGAATACCTTTGTACCAGGCATTAAAATTAGGTAGCAGAAAGTTAATAGTATCCGCCTTTTTAGGGAATAGAGTCTAGTGGAGGAGACAGACAATAAAGAAACATGCAAATGAAATATATTTTATAGTATATTGAAAGAGGACAAGTGCTATGAAGAAAAATGAACCAGGGTTAGAGGAAGTGTTAAAGTCCTCCAGGGAAACAAAACGAATAGAATAGAATAGAATAGAATAGAATAGAATAGAATAGAATAGAATAGAATAGATACATTGATAGATATTCATTTTACTAAACTGGCTCAAGTAATTGTGGGGTCTAGTAAGTTTGCAAAATGTGGGACAGGGTGGTAGGCTGGAGAGCCAAAGAGATTTTGTTGCAGCTCATGTCCAGGGGCAGTGTCAGGGAGAATTTCTTCTTTAGTGGACTTCAGACTTTCTCATAAGGCCTTCAACAGATTGAGTGTGGCCTGTCCACTTTATGGAGAATAATCTGCTTTATTCAAAGTCTACTAATTTAAATGTTAAACTCATCTAAAAAGGACCTTCACAGATACATCTAGATGATTGTTTTACCAAACATCTGGGAACTGTGGCCCAGTCATATTGACATTTAATATAAAATTAAATGCTACATGTCGATATGTCAGTCATAATATAAAACTAACTGTCATGGAGGGTAAATGCCTAATACTGCATTAGAACTTTATTATTTAAAAAGAGCTTTAATTTACAATTTTAGTTGTTTCTTTCCAGCAAATGAAGTTCTATTAGTTAAAAAATTAAATGCATACACAAACCCACTCACAGAGGTTTAACAACCTGTTTATGCTTTTAATATTAATTGATTACAAATATTAGTAAATGCATATTTAAAGCATATGCTCAAATTTAAGGTGGTGCCAATTTTAAGGAAATGTCTCCTTTGCTTAATACTGTGATGCAAAAGAAAATGTTCTAGAAAAAAACAGACTTTTAGAAATGTTCATGGAACAATTAAATGTATTATACTATTTAATTTGTCAACTTGATTATACATACATATTTGAAGTAATATGAAAAATATACTAATTTATAAATATTACTTTTTTCATCCCTTTAATGAAACAATCTTGCTTATTAGCAATTTTTGAAAGTGTAGCACACTATCAACAAAAAATTTGTCCCAAGCAGCAACTATGAACTTTTATAACATTAGGACACTTTTTGTTGTTGTTCATTTGTCCCACAGGTGTATAATAACAATCTGTACTTTATAAGGAGAGATGTACTGCTTTTTACTGTTTTTTAAGGAGATCTTTAAGAGTCATGTTTACAATGACATCTCCAATTGTGAGTTCAAAGCCTCAGGCACAAAGACAAAGCTTATGTGAAATGCCCTTGCCTCTGCTTTTATCCTCTGAAAAACATCTAAAACTAGAAAAACTAAAATTGATTTGGGATACTTAAAGCTAATAGATCTTTCTTGGAGAAAACAGAGAGCAACTTGTAATAAAAGATTTGCAAGGATTTTATTATAAGGCAACCTCCTCTTTTCTGAGGGATAATTAGGAGAGAAAAAATCATGCCATATTTGGGAAATATGGTAATATATTCCTGCATCTTTACACTGCCTTGAAATAATGAATATACCAGTTCTATGAATTGTTGAAGTATACACTCTTTTTTGAGTGGGGAGGAAGACAGGGTCTCATTTTGTTGTTCAGGGAATTTTTCAGTGGCACTATTTCTGTTCACTCCAACCTCCACCTCCCTGGCTAAAGCAATTCTCCTGCCTCAGCCTCCTGAGTAGTTGGGAGTACAGGCATGTGCCCCCATGCCCAGCTAATTTTGTTGTATTTTTTTGTATAGAGGAAGTTTCACCGTGTTGTCCAGGCTAGTCGGGAACTCCTGAGCTCAAGTCATCCCCCCACCTTGGTCTCTCAAAGTGCAGGGATTACAGGCGTAAGGCACTGTGCCCTGCCTGCACTTACTTTACTGAATATATGTATATATATTTTTCCCCAAATGCTGTAATAGCTTAGTTAGGTTGGAAAAAAAGCCTGTGTATGTGTGTTTGTGTTTTTGGTAGGATAGTTTTCTGTTTTTGATACTCTGTTTTTTCTAACTCTATTGTGGTTCGAAATGTCAGTTGCAGTAAAATAACAGAGAGCACTGAAGAAAGAAATCCTTTGGCACTCTAACATGTCTATTCCCTCATATATGAGTGGCTCAATTTCCTTTTTTTTTTTTTTTCCTGTCCTTTCAATCTGTTCACAAGAGTGATTCAATTTCTATGTGATGTCTTAGTTGAAAGGATCCTTGGACAACAATGCTTATTAAATAAGAGTTTGAAATTAAAAGCATTTTTAAAAGATTTCATATTATAATTTTGCACACATCATCTTTTAATCTGCATTTGCCTGTGTAGTTCTCACCAATTTTAAAGCTTATCTTGAGCTTGTCTTGAGCAAGCAAGCATTCCAAGTTGTACCAGAGCCTAAGTGAAGAAGGTGAGCATGAGTTAGACTACAGTACACAATGCATACCTGTTGTATAAGTGAAGACTGCACATGAGAGCGAGAGAGAAAAGGAAAGGAATAGGCTGTCTGTGTCATTGATTATACCACCCCCTACAGGTAGCTGCTACTGTTACAGCCTCATCTATAGCCCCCCTCTTCTTTCTGTCTCACATTATGTTTCCAGTGGTTCTTAGCCTGAGCTAAAATCACTTGGGGGACTATCCAAACAGAGTCTTCCAGAGATAATGCAGTATCAGAAATATTTTAATTATATCTCAAATGATTATAAAATGCAGCGGAGATCAAGACACTTGGGTTTAGGCATGTCAATTCTCTCAAGAGTTTTGCATCCCTGGGCTTGGATTTCTGTATTGCTAAATGTTACTAAGTATGGAAGGCAGGAAAGAAGGGAGGGAGGGAGGAAGGAAGGAAGGAAGGAAGGAAGGAGGGAGGAAAGGAAGGAAGGGCAAATTGTTCAGAAAAAGAAGAAGTACTGATCACTACCTCACAGCCATTGCTACTGCCACTATGAGCTCCAAGATGCAACCTGGGGAGCATTTCATGCTACCTGGAAATGCAAGTTTCCAAGGGTCCTGGCTATGAATGAGAAAGTCAGGATGGCAGCCCACATTCATGTTAGAGTTGGAAAAGCCTTGTTTACATGAATTTATTAGCTGAATAAAAATATGCTGTGAGTGGTCAGTTGAATCAAGTAAAGGAGAATTAGGCTAAACTCCTTTTCCTAGGGATCTCTGTCAGAGACTTTAAATGTCAATATTCATGTAATCTCAGCTACTCAGGAGGCTGAGGCATGAGAACAGTTTGAACCCAGAAGGTGGAGATTGCAGTGAGCCAAGATTGCACTGCTGTACTACAGCTTGGGGGACAGAGTGAGACTCTGTCTCAAAAAGAAAAAGGAAGTGAATCAGGAATCTCTTCACAGGGGAGATAGGTGTCTAGTGGGGGAATTGGCGGAGGTGAAACTAATATTGTCATATTTCTCACTGAAGTAAAATAAAGATGAGGGCATCAAATCCAAGTTTCACAGCTTTTTACCACGTTTAATGTAATCAGTAGCTTGTGTCCATTGATTAATGGAAAACATAAGACCAAACAATCAAGGATATTTCTCCGCAGACAGTCAGCTAATGACTGGTAGTAAAGAAGTTAGAATCCAGGTGCAAGTTTTGCCTTGATTTTAACGGAAATATTCCTGAGAACAAAGGGGTCTGGAAACCATGTTGTTTTAAATGTAACCTGGGCAGCCTCTGCCATTGGTCTTGACAGCTAAATTTTGTTAAAGAGCTACATATCACTTCAAACTGCTGAAGATATACATAGATTAACACAGAAGGGCTGGGCGTAGTGGCTCACACCTGTAATCCCAGCACTTTGGGATGCTGAAGCAGGCGGATCACCTGAGGTCAGGAGTTTGAGACCAGCCTGGCTGACCGGCGAAATCCCATGCCTACTAAATATACAAAAACTAGTGGGTGTGGTGGTGGACACCAGTAATCCCAGCTACTCGGGGGGCTGAGGCAGGAGAATTGCTTGAACCTAGGAGGCAGACGTTGCAGTGAGCCGAGATTGCACCACTGCACTCCATCTTAGGAATCAAAGGCAAAACGTTATCTCAAAAACAAAACAAAACAAAAAACAAGAATACAGTATAGTCAGCATTGTCCAAGAGAACATTCCATGATAATGAGTATGTTCCATATCTGGGCTGAGCTGAACGATTCAGTTGTCACATGTAGATACTTAAATTTACATTCATTAAAATTCAGTAAAATTTTAAAGTTTGGTTTCTGTCACACTAGCTGTATTCATGTACTCAGTATTGTCCCATGGTCAGCACTTACTATTTTGGAAAGCACAATTCTAGATGCTGATTCACTCATCAGATACCGTAATAGACCTTGCCCAAGTCCAGCCTTGGCTACTATAGAATATGTCCTTTCTAACTGAGAAAGCCCGTAGGCTATCATAAAAAACATGCATCAAATATTCAATAAATGATTTTTTTACTGTTTAAATTGTACAGCTTTAAGGGGGACATTGTGGCACAGGTGACAGACAGTCAGATCTGATTTTAAATTCTGCCTCTGACACCAGCCAGCAGAGTAATAAAAGGTGTTCATTGAAAGCCCACTACTGGTGGTTGGACCAGGATTGTATTTTGACCAGTTCCCTGACTGCTCTGTGTGTTCCTAAAAATCAGACATTATTAGCCTACGAAGCAGAAATTCAATTACAATTCCACCTCATTTCTGTACAGTCTACATATGAAGACTTTTTCTTTAATACCTAAGAATCTGGAAAAACTAAATAGAAAATTAAAATCAAGAGGAAAATGTATAGATCCTTACAGGTCAGTGAACCCTCGAACAGATGTAGCTAAGACAACATTCACTTGTTATAATCCTCTTCCCTTTCTTTTTGCACAAATTTTTACCACATCTGTTACAAATAGTTGATAAGCATTTGGAATAGAGTGGGTATAGGGAGACAGAGAGCATAGGGAGCAGAGGTCACTGAAACACCACATAAATGCTGTGTGGCATTTGGCAAAGGAAAAAAAAATCAATTAGATCATACTGTCTGTTTTTCTGCAGGTGGAGAAAAAAAATCAATTGAAGTAGCACAATCTGATCACTTAATGCTCAGGAAAGAACCCTTCGATTCCTTCCTATTATTGAGAAAAATACTTTGAACAAACATCTCCAGAAACCCATAACATACACATTCAAGAGATACATCTCCCTGGGCTTGTACGTGTTTTTATATAAAAATGTAAAATACGGGACTTTTTTGTGATTTTCTTCTCAGGATTTCTACTTTTAAAAATTGTTTTTTAATAATCCTTAAAAATTTCCTAAAGAAATCAAAATAAAAAGCTATTAAAGACATAATTTAAAATCATTGGTGTTAATTAGCCAATTATTATGCTGATAATTTTACACCAATACTGGGAATAATGGAAGAGGAAAAACATGAGTAAAATGTCCTAAAACCAAGGGTGATAAAGGGAATAAAAATGAGAGGAACCAGAATTGGAGGTACAGGTTCTTCTGGCCCTATGCCAATCCATGCCACCTGACTGTCTATCTCCACAACTGCTATCAATCAACTTGACAGCCTTTATTAAAGATTAACTGAGTAAAGCAGGTATTACATTTGGCTACTATCACCCTTCTTTTTGTTTTCTTTAAAAAATGCAGCTATTGTATGTCTGTACAATAAAAAGTGAAATTAATAATGATAACTTATACAGCAAAGTTATTAGACAACTTTCAGCATGTTTACCTTTTCTCATGGGATCTCAACAAAAATAGGCATTCCCATTTTATATAAAGATATTGATATTTACATATTTAAATAACTTGAGTAGTAAATGACTAAGCAATGAAGAGACTTGAGTTCTGTGGCCAGGTGTGGCGGCTCACAACTGTAATCCCAGCACTTTGGGAGGCCAAGGTGGCTGGATCACTTGAGGTCAGGAGTTCAAGACCAGCTTGGCCAACATGGTGAACCCCATCTCTACTCAAAATACAAAAATTAGAGGAGCATGATGGCATGCAGTTGTAATACCAGCTACTGGGAGAATCGGTTGAACCAAGGAAGTGGAGGTTACAGTGAACCGGTACAGCCTGGGCAACACAGCAAGACCCTGTCTCAAAAAAAAAAAAAAAAAAAAGAAAAGAAAAAGAAAGAAACTTACTTGAGTTTTCTTATGACAAGTCTAATTCCCTTCATGCTTTGTTATGCTGTAAAGAATTCCCTTCCCTTCCCTTCCCTTCCCTCCCCTCCACTCCCCTCCCCTCCCCTCCCCTCCCTTCTCCTCCTCCTCCTTCTTCTTTTCTCTTTCTTTCTTTCTCTCTCTCTCTTTCTTTCTTTCTTTCTTTCTTTCTTCTTTTCTCTCTCTCTTTCTTTCTTTTCTTTCTTTCTTCTTTCTCTTTCCTTTGGAATTATAATATCTAGTTTTGTATTTCAGAGCCACTCTTTCAGATTGATCTCTTCCATACATCTTATCTCATATTTCAACCCTACCAAACCACACTATTGCCGTATGTATTAGTAAGTTTCCTAGTAAATACAAGCATATTGAATTGTATTCCCATTAGGAATTAAATGGTACGTTGGAGTTAAAGAACAATAAACCGAACATTAATAGAAATACAGGCATAGTTAAGGAAACTAGTCAACATGATGGGGCAACCAGAAACTCGCAGTAGGAGTACACCCTACTTTGGGCTCTGTAAGAAAAACCAAAGTAACTAAAGTTACAATTATGGGAGAAGGCTTCTGGTTGGGAGCTATGACTGGCTGAGAAGGGGCTGAGGTGTGAAAATATGTCAATCGACATCTCTTTTCTCCAAACCTCTGTTCTCTTGTCAATTCCTTCTGTGGGCTAATCCCAGATGAAAACCATAGGCCAAGGGATCCTTGGTAGTTTAGTCTTCTAAGGTAAAGAGCATGGATCTGGAAGATAAACAGAAAAGGATAATTATAGCACACCCTGGGTACACAGAGATTTCTACATACCCAATTTTTAGTTAAGATAATTCCATTGAAAATCTTGAATTATTTTATGCTTGCAGCTATCCTGTTGCATTGCTTCTTTGGGAAGAGATTTAATACATATGTTAAAGTATATGCTTATAGTATTCTGTTTTTCGTTTTTTTGTTTGTTTGTTTTTTGTTTTTGAGACTAAGTACTCCATCACCCAGGCTCGAGTGCAGTGGTGCTATCTGCAACCTCCACTTCCCAAGTACAAGTGATTCTCCTGTCTGAGCCTCCCCAGTAGCTGGGACTGCAGGTGTATGCCATCATACCTGGCTAATTTTTATATTTTTTTGTAGAGAAGGGGTTTCACCATGTTGGCCAGGCTGGTCTCAAACTCTTGACCTCAAGTGATCTGCCTGTCTCGGCCTCCCAAAGTGCGGGGATTATAGGCATAAACCACTACATGTGGTCTCATAGACTTCTTAAAGAATTTACTTCTACTTTTGCTTAAGATGAAGCCATTATTGGAAATTCTCTAAACATAAAGAAAATCTTCGTTTGTGGATTGTATAATTATTACATTTATTTCTTTAGACCTATGCATTTTGAGTCCAGCAATTTCAGATAATGATAATATATGTTATGAAATCTAGTGGTTGCATGACATAACAACATGTTAAGCTATAAGCAGCAAGGCCGAAATGTTGATATTCGAAGCAACATACGCATGCTGAATTGTTACCACAAATTTTAATTTTTGGACATCAACATTCAGCATAATTTCCATATTTGATATTATATTTTAGAGAAATTATATATCTACTTTTGATAATGCTTTCTGCAATGTTTTTTGAAGTAAAAGTGAATTGTTTTGACAAATAAGTACTGATGACTATGTGAAAATGACCGAGTTCTTAAGTCTTTTATCACATTTTTGTTTGTAAACATATATGTTACTAAAACCCTACAAGAAACATTTCTATATACAGTTTTATTCTACTTTCTGATGATTAATTTATGTATTCATTTTTTCATTCAACAAATATTTGGTGATCATCTACTGTGTGACGGGCACTGTGCTAGGTTGTTTGCAGTTATTACAGCTCACTGGTATTTGAGGAGTCTATTTCATGTTGAATAGGGCAGCTTGAAAGAAAGCTTGTTCTCATGAAAATTTGGGTTCCATTATCTTTTCATCATGTATGTTTCTGGGCACATATTTTGTAAGTACATTTATGAGTTGGTAAGACATACAGAGCTAGCACATGGTCAACTATGATTTCAATGACTTTAAATCATTTGGGCGTATCATTTTAGACGATTGTGGCAGTAGAAGTGGGATGGTGAACTGGCTAGACTCAGACTAAGTAGATAGTCACTACCATTGTGTTATGTATTTCCCTCTTTTAAAACAAAGGAATGAACAATGCAAAGAGTGATCAGTTTCTGGGGAAATGCCTTGATGGTTTCTGTGATACTTCAGATTCTCCATTTTGTGGTTTCGTAGCTTTTAAGCAAGGCAGGCTTCACTAAACAAGTGTCAATCTGTGTGTATGTGACCATATTTGATATTTGGAAGATTTCCAAGTCACAATTTCAATTTAATTGCATGGATATCTATAAAATATTGCTGTGACCTGGGAATTATGCTAGGCATTGAGAATACTAAAATTAAAAAAACATGGATTTTGGCCTCAAGTGGCAAGTTGTCATGTACCATCTATATATGTGTGTGATGGAAGGGATACAGGGCAGGGAAAAGTATTAAGTCAAGCAATCTGCAGGTAGGTATCTTTAATTCTACTTGTTGCATAATAAACTTTATTCCAGGAGCTGCAAAATAACTGAGTAATTGATAAAATTATCCTTCATGAGCCCAGAAAAAAATAAACTGACTTGAAAATATTCATGACTGAAAATAGCCTTTTTGATAAAGTGAATTCCTTTCAAGTAATTGGAACTGTCCTAGGTACCATTTGTCAAATATAAAGAGTAACAATGTACTGCACAGGGACCTAGTTTCTGGATGACACACTGATTTCTGGTGATATATGTTTCCATGTTGAATAGCCTTTTAATCAGGGTCAGCACAGAGACCGTGGGAATTTCAGGTACTATAACATTCTTAAAGTACATTTCAAAAGAGCAGTATTACTATAATTCCTTAGTATATATAAGAAAATCTTAACAATATCAAAAAAATACTTGTGTATAACAGGCAAATTCAATTCTATTTATAAGCACATAATTTTGGTCCATACCCACAAAATGTATTTTGGATAAGATGAATTATTTAAAGTTGACTATTTAATTTTTAGCACTTTTTCCCCATTCTGTGTTTTTCTTGATAATTTGCATCAGAATTTTAGAGAGCGATGCCCTCCCCCATGATGCATCTGTATTATGGAAATGGAGCTTTATTTTTTCTTATTTGAGGCAGGTGTAAACTTAGCTGTAGAACACTATCACAAAGGTTATTATACTTAAAAACTTAGAGGCTACTGTATTTTTTTGTTCTAGTTTCAAAATTCTAGGAGAGAGAAATAGATTGGTTCAGCTTATAACAGGTGCCTCCACTGTGCTTTGAATCACAATCAGGAGTGTGTGTACACTGAGCCAGGAAATAACTACGATTTATAATCTACAATGTACAGTCTCCAGTGTAAATTGTCTGCAATCAATGATGATCCTAATAAATGGTCTCGATGTATAGACTCTATGCAGGGTATTTTCTTTTAATAGAATAAATCCGTTATGAAAATAATTTTAGCATCAAGTACAAAATTGATGAGAAACCTGTATTTTTCAAATATCATTGCATGGGCATCCATACAAAGTACTGCAGCTTTTAATACCAAAAGCCATTTTTACAAGTAAACTTGGAAATTTTGACTAAAGTACACAAAAATATAAGCAAAAAAGGACAAAAGCACACAGCCTCTCACTAAGGCAATACTAATTAGAAAATATTGAACTATGTATTTATTGTGGTTATATGTTAAATACTATTAGCTACTTTTCAATGTATTCACTTGATTTTCTTTAGTTATTTTTCTGTATTTATAAATACTCAATGTTTTTCACCCTCTTTTCAGGAAACACTTCTTCACTATTCATACATACAAAATAATACAATCTAGAAATACCTTCTTCTAAATAAATGTTTGTAATGTAACATTTTAAATTGTGTGAACAGGAAAAATTACAAATTAGATTAGATACTCCACATTTCCTGATTTATTATTTCTTTAGTCCCTGCAGGCTCCCGTGAGCCACACTTGGAAGAGGCAGTAAGCAAGCATTTTGCAGCTCTGGTGAAATGCAGGAAGTAGCGTTATTTTAGTAACTAAGTGTGGGTATTTGTAAGAATTAAGTGGACCGAAGTACAAATGGAGAGTAGGGAGGTGAAATACTGAGTGATTGCTGTGAGCATTCCATGTCACTCACTTTCTCATTTTAGAAAGAAGGATAGTAGTTTAGAAAGAATAGCAGCAATAAAAATCTATACATAATATATTGCATTTGGACTTTCAAAGTCTCATCAAGTACATATAGTCCACCCTTCTTTTAATGATGAAAACTGCACTCAGTGAGATTGAATGGACTATTTCCAAATAGCGGATTTTGATAAAAATATTGTCTGGTATTGTTAAAAAGATATTCTCCTGTGGGGATGATTATTAGTCATTTGTCACTTATTTCTTTGCAACTTAAAACCTAACCTCATGAACTTTTGCCAACATTAGTTACTTGTTTGAAATTTATAAGCTTGGTAGTCAGGATAGCTGCACTTGAATCACAGTTCCATCATGGAATTGTGTGTGATCTTGAACCAATCTTGACTGATTGCATAAACCAATCTCAGTTCCAGTTTACAAACTTTCTTGAGGACAATGAGCTTTGAAAGGCCACCTTATCTCATGTCTCGGTTTGTAGGCTGAAACTCTTTTTAGAGTCTGTTTTGAGATTTTTGAAACATTGGAAAATAAATGAAAATAAATGTTACGTCAAACAAAATTCAAAACAAAATAAATCATAAGCCTACCATTTAATGTCTTAAGCAGTTTCTATCTAACACGAAGTTGAGACCTTATATACTCCTTTTAAGAAGGAAATGGCTGTGTGATGGGCAAATACCTGAACTGAGTCTTTTAGTCAATGAGACATAAAGCAAAGACTGTGTTCTTAGGTGCTGTAACTACGTTGAGGGTAACAATGAAATGAAGATTTCTAATCTGGAGATTCAGTTGCTACTCTAAAGGATTTGGGGAAAGGACCTAAGTGAGGGAGAAACAATTTAAGAGAAAAAGAAGAGTTCACTCCTTCCTTTCCTGACTTTGTTACTTTTTATGTTGAGTGTAGGCTCTTGCAGTGAGAAATTTTTGAAAAGAGGCTCTCCCACCTGCAGAGCTGCCTCTGAGTCTGTGTGACAAAGAGTGAAATAAAGTGAGAGGGGGAAACCAGCCCTGGTGCCTGACACTGGCAACTACTTTTACTGGCAGCTACTTTTACTTTGTCACCTTTTTTATGTGACAAAGTAAAAGTAGCTGCCAGTAAAAGTAGTTATGACTGGGTACCTAGCAAATCAAAATGTACATTTCTATTTTGTTTATTACCACCTCCATAAATACTCTCTCACTAGTTCCAATAGTGTTTTGTAACTTTTTTTTTTCTGATAATCCTCATTTTATTTTATTTTTTTTT